>NW_023270854.1:44275626-44310838 GCF_011800145.1 Mirounga leonina
AGCAGGGAGCCCGATGCGGGACTCGATCCCAGGACTCCAGGATCATGACCTGAGCCGAAGGCAGTCGCTCAACCAACTGAGCCACCCAGGCGCCCCCCTAAAAGCCTTTTAAATGGCGCATCTCTCCTAAGTCACTAAGGCCTCTAACAAACACTTCAACCCAGATTGTTCCTTTGGCCCCTACATCCTGTTCCTTAGAGGACCTGCTGTCTTCGGAGATGTGCTTTCATAGAAATCTTTGCTTGCTAGTTTGGGATACCTTCTCTTGCTGTGCTCTTTCTGAGCGTGCCATGATGGATTTTCTCATCAACCCAGAGAAAAGGGGCAATTTTATAAAAGAAAGAGACATTTTATTTTTTTTAAGATGTTATTTATTTGCGAGAGAGAGAGAGAGAGAGCAGGAGCAGGGGGAGGGGCAGAGGGAGAAGCAGGCTCCCCGCTGGGCAGGGAGCCGGATGGGGGACCCAGGACGAGGAAGGCAAGAGGCTTAGCCAACTGAGCCACCCAGGCGCCCAGAACCAGACATTTTATAAATGAAATGGAGATACAGAGAAGTCAATTCCCCCAGATTACAGCTAGGAAAGGGTCGAGCCAAGCTGCCCTCACCACTCAGTCACTCCTTTACTCGTTGACTCCATAGAGATTTACTAATCACTCATGCTGTGCCAGAGTACATCCAGGTCTAGATTTTGAAAATGAGCTTCCAAGAAAATAAGCATAGGATTTATTTAAGAATAAAATATTTGCTTTGCATCTCTTGACTAAAGTGACTTGCAGTCACTGATACTAATATATTACAGGCCACAAAAATAATTCATATACACGCTTGGATTTCATTGCAAAGCTCTTGCTAAACAAACAGAAGATAGAAAGTACAAACTCTAGACCAAAAGCTTTCCTTCGATAGTGGTAATTCTTTTCATTCCATTCGTTGTAGGGAGGCCCCTTTACGATCAAACAGACTGCACAAATCCCTCAATGCTACTTAACTAGTTGGGCAAGTTACTCATCATTTTGAGCCTATTTCTTCATCTTTAAAAGGAGGATAATGGATCCTTTACATCCATGAAGTGCTAAGGATCGTGCATGCTATCTGGACAGCACTTAATAAATAGAACTCCCTTTTCTTCTCCTGTCAACCGTAAATTTAGCATGTTAACAATGAAGAGTAAAATGTCTTAGTAATAAGCACACAAGTCTCGTCCTTTCCCACCCGACACCAAACTGTCCTGGAAACACTATAAGTAAGTGACTAAGTGTGTTTTAGTTTCACTGCCTCTTTCTGTAGCCTGTTTGATTGATGTGTTAATGGGGAACGAATGACAAGGTTGCATGCAGTGAAGGAGTCCTAGGGTGGTTGGGAGCCACACCCTGGATAAAATTGTGGAAGGAAGGAATTGTGAATCACCCTCCATTCATGGAAAGTTGGACAAAAACATCAGCTGAGAAAAATATATTGAGTTTTAGAAATATGACCTGACTGTAATTAGTTGCTTTCATCTTTGCACTTACTACCTTCAGGTAGGATGTGAGTTTTCTAATTATCTTTAAAAGATTTTTATTGAAACAAATTCCCAAGCTTTTCTTTTGGGGGAAGGAGGGAAAGCGGCTTCTCTATTTGTCTGTTGTATTTTAGGAGGGGTGAAAGTATTGATTTACCATTACCTCTGTCACATTTCAACATATGATTTCAAAATTGACTTCAAAGCAATAAAATGATGTTCCAAATCAGAGATAGATGATATGAGTTTTTCCAAAAAAGCTTTTCATGAAAAAATAGAGCCATTTGCCTACCTACACTGTTAATGAAAAGTGCAATGCACCTCTTGGGTCAAGGAAGTGATTTCTATTTCTATTTCTATTTTCTGACATAGGATATTTGTCATTAGCCAGCTGTGTACTTGTTTATGGTACAGATGTGACCACTGTGTATTAACTGAATATATACTGAAGTATGTAGGTTCAGCCATCCTTAAAGGGATAAATGATAATGAATGGATGTAGAATGCTTTAACTGTACTACACTGCTCAAATGTTAACTCTATAATGAGAAAAACGGTATCGTGGATTCCTGTTTTTAAAAAATTACCTGTAGCCACTCGTATTCTAGTACTAGGTCATATTTTTGGCGTGGTCAAATATTTATTTTTTATAATGATGCCTGGCTGGGACAAATGATTTCTGCTGAGACCTAAGAAACTAGACTGTATATTGTTAATGGAAAACATATTCTCCTAGACTAGTGATATTTTCAATGATTCCTTTCTATAATTAAATGTAGATGTTAGCATATAGGCATTGCTTTATTTTTGGAAAGTTTGTGATTCATGGGTGGGGAGAGCTCAGAAAACAGATTTCTTAAAAACGAAATTGCTTTCTCCGTAGAATCTGTTTAAAAGACACTTTGGAGCAATAACATTTTTTTTTTTTTTTTTTTTAAGTAGCAGAGAAGGTGGTTTTAAGTAACCCAGGGGAAAGACATGCTTTTCCATCACAGTGACAGCACTTAGCCGTAATCACCATGTCAGGGACATTTTCTTTACAGGTACCAGACAGTGAATAAAAGGATTTACTTGAGAAAGCCTGAGACTATTTTGATTTGTCTGGTCCTGAAATATTTATCAAGCTAGGACCAGTACTTCTCAGAGAAGCGTAACTATGGACCGGGTGATATATCCTGACTGCCATCTTTGAACCTGCTACCTTTGACAGTGACCCAAAGAGGTAGCTCTTAGTTTTAGCGGCCAAACAATCAATTCTAATTGTTTTCACTGTTCCCTCTTTTCTATCACAGAATCGGAAGACTTTTTGATGGTACAGAGCCCATTGTTTTGGACAGTCTCAAACAACATTATTTCATTGACAGAGATGGACAGATGTTCAGATATATCTTGAATTTTCTACGAACATCAAAACTCCTCATTCCTGATGATTTCAAGGTGAGGGATTCACGTTAAATTACCAATAGCATTAAATATGTGATTTGTTTTGATGTGCTCCCCAGAACATTTCAAGCTCTACATTTTTAACGTACACCAACTCTCTGGTCTCTGACATGGTTACACCGTCTTCATGAAATAGAGGATATGTCATTAAAGTTTTATGTGACTAAAAGCGGACTGATTTTGTTTAAAGACTGAATTATAATTTATTTTAACACATTGAAAATAAGTTGATTAAATTCAAAGCTTATTTCTGCTACATCTTAATAAGGTAGGAAATACAAGGAAACCTCCTTAGCTTAATACTTCTTCTCCCAGATACTTAAAGGAAGTATTATACTTAACAGTAAAATTTTAGATTGTTCCCCTTGAAGTTAGTAACAGGTGTTAGTCTCACATTGGGCTGGCAACTCTAGGCCATGGAATCAGACAAGAAGAACAAACAGAAAGTGTTACTATTGAAAGGAAATATACACAAATGTAATCTTTGCAGCTGTTAATATTTAAATAGATTCTAAAGAATCAACTCAGTACTGTTAGAACTAACGAAGAACTCATTAAAATATCTATATTCAGGATCAATATATCACAATTGATAGCTTTCCTACAGAATAGCAAGAGTGAAGCATAAGATATAATGGAAGGGTATACCACTCACAGTAACAACCGAATTTATAAGACCTAGGAACAAACCTAACAAGAAGTGGGCAAAGTCTGATTAAGAAAACTGCAAATCTCTACATAAACTATAAAAGAAGAGTTGTATAAATGAAAGGAAATTCTGTGTTCCGGGATGGGAAGCCTCGATATCATTAAGATGTCACCTGTCCCCAGATGATAAATTCAGCACAAACCCATTTAAGTCACACGTTTTTTTAAAATGAAATTTGATCCATTTATAAAGTGTATGTAGAAGAAACGGAGCTTAAGAATAGCTAAACAAATTATTAGGGATGATAATGGTGGTGGTAATGGTGGGCTGTGGCGGATGCGTCCTACCAGACATCAGAACATACTAGAGAGCTAGAGTAATTAAAAAGTGTGATCCTGATTGGGCTGAAATTAACAAATAGATCAGTGTAGAAGAATAGGGTCCGGAGAAGATGTGTGTATAAAGGAATCTGATATATTATAAAGGTGGTAATTCAATCAGTGGCAAAACAAAGGAATAATCAGTAATTGGCACTGAGATAGTTGGCACAGAGACATTTGGGGAAAAAATGTAAAGCCAAAGCCCTATCTTATATCCTAAGTTCACAGATATTCCAGAAATGAACATAAAAATTAAAACTATAAAAAATATCAGAAAAAAAATCTAAAGGAATTTCTGAAAGCATAATTTTGAAGCAGAAAGGGCCTACTTAAGGAAGACTTAACACCCAGAACGTAGCCTTTAAAAAAAAAAAAAGTTTAATTAAAGGCACCGCATACATATAAAAGACAAGTGTTAGACTACAGGAAATATTTGCAATAAAAGATTAATATCATTAATAAAAGAATTCCTAAAATCTATAAGAAACATACAAACAACCCAATGGAAAACGTTTTTAGACAGAAACAAAAATCTCCCAAAGAAAAAAACAGAAATTGCCAATAAGCATTTAAAAAAGATATTTAATCTCTGTAGAATCAAAGAAACAAAAATTGAGATACCCCTTTTTATCTATCAGATTGGCAAAAATGTAAAAAAATGGTAATATACAGTGTCGGGGATACACATCATGGTTGGGAATAAATATTTTTGGAGGGCAATTCAGCAGTTTGTAAATTTTCAATCACACATACTCTTTGATCTAGCAGTTTGGAGTCAATTTATTTTCTAGAAATAGTTGCATAAATATGCAAAGATACAGGTACATGGGATGTTTACTGTGGTCATATCATTTGTAATAGCAAAAACTTGACACAACAAAAAAAAAGTTCAGCAATGGCACATCCTTACCAATAGCTCTATCATCTGATGTGTGAGGGGAAAAAATCACCAAGATTTTACCATTCAGTGAAAATGCATAGCCATATTCGTATTTATGTAAAAAATATGTGTGCGTAAATACATAGAAAGATCTAGAAGATTAGATCCCAAATTAGTAAGGACTCAGGGGCCCCCGTCCATCCTCCCCGTCAGGATTTTGAGCGGTGGGGCACCTGCCAAGTCTACATTTGGTGAGGAAACGCAAGAGAAAGAGTCAGAACTGCAGCCAGTGTGGGCACTCCCAGCAGCCTTGAAATCAGCCTGAGGCAGTGCGTGACCCCGTGGCTCCCCGTGGCTCCCCGACCAGTGGCAGCACCCAGGGGCCTCCCAGAGGGCACCTCTTGACGGTGCTGAGTGTCATTCGGGCTTTAAAGACAGACGAAGTTGGTTTGTGCAACATGGCTCCTTACGGAAGTAAGCTACTTTATCCAGTGATGATCTCTTCCAATTCAGGAAGGAAAACATATTGGGAGTCTGTTTCTCAGATGGCACCTTCCTGGAGGGTTTTCAAGGGTAATTTTCAATGTGTCGTGTTTTTTCTTTCTGTGCCAACTTTTGAACCTCTTTCCTGCCTTCCTCAGGCCACTTCACTCACTGGCAAGTATCTCATGCAGAGGCCCGAGGGAGGTCTCCCGCCTGCAGCCCTCGGCCTAAGCCTGGGGACACAGTTGCTCAGACAGAGAGCTGGTGCTTGTAGGCAGCAGCACTCACACCAGCTGCAGGCGGAGGAGAGCTAGGAAGACAGGACCGCTTCTAGAAAGCAGGCACTGGCCCCACGTGGAGACAGGCAGTGGGGCTGAGTTCTGCACTGGACACAGGGCGAGAGAGAAGGGAGGGGAGGAAGGGGGGGCCTGCTGTAGGTGGGCATGGACTTCAGCAGTGCCCCCCCCCCCCCCCCAGTAATTAGACCTGGCACCTCGGATGTCAGGTGTTCACCAATCAGGTGTGGGCTTCCCGTGTGGGAGAGCAAGTAAGCGAGTGGAAAAGGAAGGGCTGAAAGTGTGATATGGCGACAGTGGGGGGGCCAACGTTTTCCTAGAAGGAATGCAGTGGAACTGGGGAAAGGGGTGAAGGAAGGACATTTCACTTTTAGTTCTCTTTTAAGGTGATTGCAGTTCCAAATGACCACTCAGAATCTCTACGTGGAGAGTTCATTGGCTCCTCAAGCTACCTGATCATAAGCTGGCCGTGCCCACCTCCCCAACCCCGCTACCACTGTGGAACCTGCCCCCTTGCTTTGTGTCCCATCTCTGTAAAAAATGTCAGAACCCATCTGCCTGCTCTAGGCAGGAGCCTGGAAGTCATTCTGCACTTTGTCCCCTTCTTCATCTCCCAGACACGATCCATCAGCAAGCCAGTCTGTAGTGCCTTCCGGATACTTCTCGAATCAATTCCTTCTTCTCATCCCACCTCCCTATCCAAGGCTCAGCTCTCTGGATGACTTGGACTAGCTTCCTAATTGATTTCCCTCTCCCACCTTTTCCCCCCTCTCATCTACTCTCCATGTTGAAACCGGGAGACACTTTCTCATTAGAGTTTTTATTTCGAAATCATTGTAGACTCTCATGTAGTTGTAGGAAATAATAGATCCTGGGCGCCTGGGTGGCTCAGTCGGTTGAGCGACTGCCTTCGGCTCAGGTCATGATCCCAGGGTCCTGGGATCGAGTCCCACATCGGGCTCCCTGCTCTGCGGGGAACCTGCTTCTCCCTCTCCCACTCCCCCTGCTTATGTTCCCTCTCTCGCTGTGTCTCTCTCTGTCAAATAAATAAATAAAATCTTAAAAAAACAAAAAGAAATAATAGATCCTATGTTACCCGATTCCCCCAGTAGTAACATCTTGCAAAATGATATTACAATAGCACAATCAGAATGTTGACCTTGAAATAGTCAAGGCACAGAACATTTCCATCATGGCAAGGATCCCTCCCGTTGCCCTTTTATAGCCATACCCTTCCTCTCCCCATCCTCTGCCATCTCCCACCCCATCCCTCACCAAGGGACACTTTCTGAAAAAAATAGTGTTACCATGACTTGCTCCTGCTTACAACTCTGCAGGGGCTTCCCATTCATTGTTTGTGGAGCAAAGCAGCATATCCTTGTGAGAACCCACAAGGCCCAGAATACTCCAACCCCTGCTCTCCACACCACCACCCCCGCCCCCACAACTCTTACCTACACATATGTCCTACAGGACTTTCCTCAGTTCCACAAGCACACCGTGTTCTTGCCCCCTTCAAAGAGACCATTCTGTCTGCCTAACACTCTTTTCCTGGCCTTTATTTGTCATTAGGGCTCATTGTATTCATCACTAATGATGAATACAGTGTTTAGTCCAGCTTGGTTTGCCTATACCCTGCGATTCTCCCCGTGGTCACACACGTACATTTGTAATTATTTGTCTTCATTGTTTGGCACCATATACCCAACTATAAGTTATACATGCTTTTGGCTACAGGTGTTGGAATAGTCAATCAGCAATGCCTTAAACTAATGGAGATTTATTTTCTCACATAAGAAATCAGAGGTCCATGGTTATTGACAGTGATATCTGTTCAGTGATGTCATCAAGGACCAGGACGCTCTTTTTGTTTTGCCATCTTCAATGTTGATGTTTTGGCCTCACGCTTGTCACCTCAAGGTCGTAAGGTGGCTGCAGCAGCTCCAGGCATCACATCCTCATTCAAGGCAGGAGAATGGGACAAAAGCCTTTTTAACTCGCAAGATTTTGTCCTTGTCAGAAGATTCCCCAGTAGACTTTCCCTTTATCGGTCAGTGGCTTGAACTGAGCCTCCCTTACAGGCAAAGGAGGCTGAGAAAGGGGTGTTTTTCTTTTTTAGCCTCTATAGTGAGAGAAATGAGCAAGGGATAGGGGCTGGGAATAGTTGTTGGTGAAGCTGGTCACACTAGCTCAGCCCTGGCACATAGTAAGCATGTGGATATTTATGGCATGAGTGAATGAATGCATGGATGGATACATAAACGAATGAAGTGAGACCCACACTCAAACCAGATTCTGGTTCCTACCCCATACCTGGTCATGTACTTTCTTACATTCAAACTCTGGCAATCTTACGTATATAGCAGGACTCTCTTCTTTTTTTTTTTTTTTTTTTTTTAAGATTTTATTT
This sequence comes from Mirounga leonina, assembly GCF_011800145.1. Classification (NCBI taxonomy): domain Eukaryota; kingdom Metazoa; phylum Chordata; class Mammalia; order Carnivora; family Phocidae; genus Mirounga; species Mirounga leonina. Next base: position 44,283,670 of record NW_023270854.1, read on the forward strand.
ATTTATTTGTCAGAGAGAGAGACAGAACACAAGCAGGGGGAGAGGCAGGCAGAGGGAGAAGCAGGCTCCCTGCTGAGCAAGGAGCCCAATGTGGGACTCGATCCCAGGACCCTGGGATCATGACCTGAGCCGAAGGCAGCCGCTTAACCAACTGAGCCACCCAGGCGTCCCCAGGACTCTCTTCTTTGTAAGGATCTCACGGGCAGGGACATTTTTATGTTTTTCTAAAGGACATTGTGTGCGGGCACATAATAATTACTTAGCATTAATTAACTTAAATACAGCAGAAAAGGGTCAAAAGAGTTACAGGAGACGAGAAGCTAAATGTAAGCAGGCAATACGCTAACTTACAGGACGAAAGGGCAGATATAAAACGTGTGTATAATACCATCCTCCTAAGCAACTTAGGAGGGTAAAATATTAATTTGTAATCCCATGATTCAAAAAGATGCAGACTCCAGGAAATACAAAGCAACTGATGGGGAATTACACTTAGAACATGACGACAGCCATTGGTTGTGAGTTGTAGTCTGTCCCAGGAATGGAGCTAGGAATTTGAACACATTCAAACGTGGCAGGTGTTACTTTGTTCTTCAAGAGCATTCAAGTTAGATGCAGAGAGACAGACTTCCTTAGGGGGAGTTAAGCTGTGGCCGATCCCTGAGGACAGCCCCTTGAGGGCTCACCCAGTGGGCTAGGATGGGGATGGCTACTTCTCTGCACCTTTCGAGCTCGCTGAGGATTCCAGAGCCCTGCTATTCATCAATTCTAAGTGCAAAACGTACCCATTAATTGCCCAAGCATTTAGCTGTAGCCCACACTTGGGGAAAAAGACAAAAAGCTTGTCAAATGAAACTCATGTCTCCAGGGCCCTGGAATGTTTCCCATGGAAACTCCGGGCGACAGGCTGTAAATTAGGGGGCGTTCTGGAACCTGGAGGAGCAGCAGGAGGAGAGCGGAAGCTGAGGTGACCATTCAGCTCCTGCGGCAGTTTGTGCCAGCTACAAATACAGACGCGCACCCAGAGGAGCTCCCAGTCTGCCGTCCCCGAACAACACAATAGGTGCTTTCTTCCTTGTCCGAGTCCGTTTCCTGACCTGGGAGAAGGGACACCGCAGGAGGAGAGAATCTGTCTCAACTGGGTTTGGTAGGGAAAGCGTTCCTTGATTTCCGGCTTCCCTCTCCAGCTCTTTAATGCTGGCTTGAGCGAATGCATGCAACGTTGACGTCACGGCATCCTACCCCCCCCCCCTTAAAATGCCATTCTGCAAATAATGCTGTATGAGCAAGGTCCCCTCTTAGCAATTTAGATCATTTCATATTTCAGAACACCATGAAGTGGCAGCTGCTTGTGCCCGGCTCCCACTGGAAGCCACTGGAATCTGTTCTCTAATAAGTGATTATAGAACTTCTCTGCGCTGTTTTATTATGGAGGTGACTGTCCTTCATTTCCCCTCCTCCCAGTGATACTGCCCAGTTCATCGTTGCTTTATTTTCTGCTTACTTACATGTGTTGTATAGGCAGACACACACACAGTTGTCATTCCTAGTACACCAGGAGTCCAGAACTTTGGCTCCCTTTTGATGGGGAAGCACAAAAAATTACCTCTTTCTAGCCTTGTATTCTGAGCATCTTTGGTAAATGTCCCCCACGTTGCTAGCGTCTTTTGTGGTCTCAGATGAATGTCCACCCATCCTAGATAAAGAAAACTTTGCTAATAGCGCAAAACTTACCTATCCCTGGCTTAAGTTTAAAAATGTATGAGTTAGGGTGCCTGGGTGGCTCAGTCGTTAAGCGTCTGCCTTCAGCTCAGGTCATGATCCCAGGGTCCTGGGATCGAGCCCCGCATCGGGCTCCCTGCTCCGCGGGAAGCCTGCTTCTCCTCCCACTCCCCCTGCTTATGTTCCCTCTCTTGCTGTCTCTCTCTGTCAAATAAATAAATAAAATCTTTAAAAAAATGTATTAGTTATTTCTAATAACCTGTTAATATTATAGAAAAGGATATGCACATTGTAGAAAATCTGAAAAATGTTTAGGCCCCATATTCCCACCCCTCAGAGATTGCCAGTATTAAAACCTTAGTGCATGCATGGCCTTCTGGATCTTTTTCTACCCTTATTTCAGGTAATAATCTCTATCTTTCTATTTCAATAAAATCAGATTTTCTCTAATACTGAAACCATATTCAAATTTCCCAGCTTGACCCCAAAATATCCTTTGCAGGGGGTTTTTCCGAGACGGTATCTGATGTGAGACCACATATTGAATCCAGTTATGTTCCTTCCTTTTATTACCATCATATAAAAAGTCCGTCACTTTTTATATGATGCCGACTCTGAAGAGACCGGGCCAGGTGCCCCACAGAATGCCCCCCTTCTGGATTTGTCTGGCTGCCTTGTCATAGGTAGTTTAGTTCATTACTCTAGCCTCTGATGTCCTGTAAACTGCAAGCTATATCTGAAGGCCCGATGGGTTTAGGTTAAACATTTTGGTGAGAATACACCTCTGGTGATACTGTGCACTTCATATTACATCACATTAGTAACCATATGTGTTTGAATGCTAGCGCGTTCGTTAACGATGCTCGGACTGACCATCGATCAGGGTGACTTCTGTGTTCCTTAGATTGCAACGGAAATGATCTCGGTCAAGCTCAGAGTTTCTCATCTTGCTCTGTCAGCGTTTTGAGCCGAATCGTTCTCTGTGGCGGGGCTGCCCTGTGCGCTATAGGATGTTGAGCAGGACCCCTGGCGTCCACACACCACATACCAGCAGCACCCACCCCCTCTCCCAGGGAGGACAATCCAGAAGTCTCCAGACTTCGCTAAATGTCCTTTGGGTCAAAATCAGCCCCAGTTGAGAGCCAGGAAGAAAGCGAGGAAGGAACGTTTTAGGGACGGATCCTAGCTTATCTCATAGAATTAGCGGGAGCATTCGCTCAGAGGGGGAAATACCAGGGCACCTCTGAGGACCTCAGACGTGGGAGGCCACAAACCCCTTCTAGCGTGATGCCCCTGGCTCCGCCCCAGCAACGCCCGGGGTTTCCTTCCCCTTCCTGGGTTCTACAGAGACCATCTGATTGGCTCAAGCGGCTGCAGCGCTCATGCTTTAGCCAATCCGCTGTGGCATGCAGATGTGGCTTGTGGGCGCTCGCTGCGGAGGTCAGACTTCTTGGAGAAGGCAGAGTGGTGAGCTGGGTGGACCCCCAGGAAGTCTCCTCTTCCCCAGTACCTAAGGGAGTGCCCATTTAGGACGGCTACCCCAGCCCGTCGTCTCAGCTGCTGCCCCCTCGTATTTGCGTGGCTGGTGCAGAGACGAGGACTCCTAGTACCCCTGCCCGGGGCCCCTTCTCTCCCTCTCCCGAGGACGCTCCCTCAGAGGCAAGGCCAGCTGCAGCACCCCAAGAGGAGGACTGGGAGGCAGGCAGAGCAGCCAGCCAGCGGCCCCGCCACCGACGCAGATAGCGTGTCTAGCCCCTGCCCTCGCCCCGCCCTACACACCCCGCCTCACCCCTGCGGTTAGTATCCCGGGGACTTGCCAAGCCAGGATGTGGCTTGAGAATGCAGATCGATCTGCGTTCAGCTGGGCCACAAACACCGCGTCGTTATCACCTGCGTCTACCTTACTTTCTCTAGGAGATTGAGCGGTGCTGGGGGAGGGAGACCGTGGTCAGGTAGAGGGGGGCACCTTGCCGCCGCTGCTTTTTCCTTCACTAGGCGGCAGGCTAAATGTCAGGCTGGATATGCTACCCCCCGGAGACACAAGAGTAATCAGGAGAAGCTGCAAGTTGATGCTGCTGGGTGGGAAGGAGGCGGCCTCCTGGCCAGAAGTCTCATATGGTAGCAGGGGGAAAAGGAGCAGGTGGGCCAGTCTTTCTGGGCTTTGAAGAAAGGAAAGGGGCTTGGGGGGTGGGAGGGATGAACAGGCAGAGCCCAGAGGAGGGTCGGGCAGCTCCTCTGGTACCAGAATGGTGGGGACATGTCATCATACGTTTGTCCAAACCCGTAGGACGTACAATGGCAAAAGTGAATCCTAGTATATATAACCTGTGGACTTTGGGTGATCGTGTAGGTTCATCAGTTGTAACAAATGCACCATTCTGGTGGGAGATGTTGAGAATGGGGAGGCTGTGCATGTGTGGGGACTGGGGTGTATGGGAAATCTCTGTACTTTCCCCTCAATTTTTATTTATTTATTTATTTATTTATTTATTTATTTATTTATTTATTTATAGATTTTACTTTATTTTAGAGAGAGAGCGTGCTGTGGGAGGGGCAGAGGGACAAGGAGAGGAAAAGCCAACTCCCCGCTGAGCATGGAACCCCAAGCAGGGCTCTATCGCCAACCTGAGATCAGGACGTGAGTGGAAACCAAGAGTCAGACGCTTAACTGACTGAGCTACCCAGGCACCCCTTTCCCCTCAATTTTAACTGTGAACCTAAAACGGCTATAAAAATATTAAGTCCTTTTAAAGAAAAGAAAAAAAAAGTATTGCAGAGCCAGGGAAATTAAGAATTTTAGACACCCCAAACCTGAAATACTAGAAAATCAATGATGGCCCACCTCCCACCAAAAAAACAACAAAACAAACAAAAACCCCAAAATTTTAAAACTAAAGGAAGTCCTGCAGAGATTTTTTTTTCTTATGACTACTACCTCGATTCTATTTTTGAAATGTAAAATATAAAATCCTTCATTTCCCTCGTTTTCTTGGTGCCCCTGCTTTGCGGGCCCCCTGATATATACATCCCCTGCCCTCTGGGGAGCCAGGCACTGCCTGGGGGCCCTGGAGCTGTGCGGAGGAGGTCCCGGAGCTCCCAGGACGAACTGGACACGTTCCCCAGAGAAAAACCCTCTTTGTACCCACAGCGTCTAGCACGGCGTCTGGCACATGAACACATTTTAAAATGAACAAGTGGCTGAGTTGCTTTTGAATGGAAGGATGTGCCAACTACTGTGTAAAACTTCAAGGCCATTAGGAGTTAAATAAACCTCTGAACTGTTTGGTGGAACCAGTAAATATGTGTGGCGAGCTGAATAATGACCCCCAAGGGGGTCCACATCCTAATTCCCAGAATAGATGACCTTACGTTGCCAAAGGGACTTTGCAGATGTGATTAAGAGTCTTGAAATGGGGAGATTATCCTGGATAATCCAGGTGGGCCCCGTGGAATCGCAAAGGTCCTTGTAAGTGAAAGAGGGAGGGAGGAGGGTCAGAGTCGGAGAAGAGGTGATGAAGGAAGTAATGTGATTGTTGGCCACGAGCCAAGGAATGAAGGCAGCCCCCCGGGATGCTGGAAAGGGCCAGGAAAGCCTTTGTCCCCTAGAGTCTTCTTCTTCTTTTTTTTTTTTAAGATTTTATTTATTTATTTGACAGAGAGAGACAGAGTGAGAGAGGGAACACAAGCAGGGGGAGTGGGAGAGGGAGAAGCAGGCTTCCCACGGAGCAGGGAGCCCGATGATGCAGGGCTCCATCCCAGGACCCTGGGATCATGACCTGAGCTGAAGGCAGAAGCTTAACCACTGAGCCAGGCGCACCCTCCCCCCTACCCCCCGCCCACCCTGAGCCTTCTGAAGGAAGGCAGCTCAACTAGCTAGCCCTAAGCCCCATCTCAGACTTCGGACCGCCAGGACCGTACAAGAGTGAGTCTGTGTTGTTTTAAGCCACCAAATGTGTGGTCATTTCTTACAGCAGCAATTGGAAACTAATGAATAGTGTACATCCCTTTCCTCCCTTTAGGGAGAATGTTTTCTGAATTCCAAATATTTAATCAAGAAATAAGCTTTCAAAACATGGTCTGTTTGCAGGCGCCTGGGTGGCTCAGTTGGTTAAGCGACTGCCTTCGGCTCAGGTCATGATCCTGGAGTCCCGGGATCGAGTCCCGCATCGGGCTCCTTGCTCAGCGAGGAGTCTGCTTCTCCCTCTGACCCTCCCCCTCCCCATGCTCGCTCTCTCTCGCTCTCATTGTCTCTCTCTCAAATAAATAAAATCTTTTAAAAAAAATAAAAACAACAAAAAAAAACATGGTCTGTTTGCATTTTGGGGTCCACCCGTATTTACCTTTTTGTTCCATGTACCGATCTCCAGGGTCTTAGCAAAGCTCAATTTATTCGTCTGTAAAATGGGATCTTGATCTTTCTATGCCTCAAAAAACCACTGTAAATCTCAAAAAAAGAAATTATTTTAAAAATACGTATTCTAGGATTTTAAAATCATTTAAACATGATAATAGGTCTGAATAATCTCTTTTCCTTTATCTGGATATGAGATTAAGCAAAAAATATGAATGATGCTTTCTAGATGAGAGAAGATAAAATTGGCACGGAAGCAGGGCAGAGGAATGATGGCATCTAGTACATTCTGGAGTTGCTTTGCTGAAAGCATATGTAGATGCTTTGGGTTCATTTCCCTCAAAAGAAAATCTGGGGCCGGGGCGCCTGGGTAGCTCTGTCGGTTGAGCGTCCGACTCTTGGTCTTGGCCCAGGTCGTGATGAGATGGAGCCCCCCATGGGGCTCTGCACTCAGCTCAGAGTCTGCTTGAGATTCTCTCTCCCTCTCCACCCCCCTGCCCTCCTCCCCCTGCTCGTGCTTTCTCTCTCTCTCTCTAAAATAAATAAAATCTGGAAGGAAGGAAGGAAGGAAGGAGGGAGGGAGGGAGGGAGGGAGGGAGAGAGGGAGGAAGGAAGGAAGGAAGGTAGATAGGAAGGTCTGGGGCCAAACGTGCTGCTGCTGTCTAAGGTCCTGCTCATTTCCACTTCATACCTTGGGGATAAGGGACTGCGTTGTCTACAGGTTGTAAAAGCCAAAGAAAGGAATGGTGGGTGTTGCCAGATAGGAACCAAGGTGTAAGGAAAGAAGATTTCAAAAGATTCAGAGAGCAGAAGAAAATGAGCACAAGGTCAGAGAGTCTAAAGGGAAACTTGATAAAACTCTAAAATATATGGGATTTAGACAATAAAATTAAATGATCCTGATTGAGGAAGGAGAGGAGGACGAGGTTCCTAAGCAAAGCAGCTGTGGGCAGTGAGCCTGCTCTGCAGGGCGTTCTCCGATGAGCTGAGACTGGAAGCGTGTGTTAGGAAGTAGAGAAGAACGAATATAAAGGAGCCTGCCAAGAAAACGAATGGCCAGTGTGAGCTTAACCGTGCAGAAAATGGTAACAACAACAAAAGGGCCTTTTTAGTTCTGGAGCTGGCAGACGCTTGAAGGCAAGTGAGCACTGGGGGGCTGATGGCCAAGCGGAGCCCAGCATCCACTGGCCCAGCGCAGATGGCCCTCTGCCCCGGAGACCAGAAGGAACGGCACGGTAAAGGGAGAGATGGAGCCAGATGGTCGAGTAGAGATGGTCAAGAACACCTGGTGGCCTGAGGTAGTTCAAGGCCAGGCCCGTGAGATACATCCCAGGGTACAGGATGACCTTCAGGGGACCTCTTTACACTTTAAAAACCACTGGCAGAATCCTTGAGAAGTCACTGAGCAGGGCCAGAAATCTAATCAGGGCCAATGTTTCCCTAATTTTCCAGGAGCAGAGAACGCTAAACATGAGCAGCATTGTATAGGGAGGCACTCTGTCAGTCCGTGGCTAGACCTCAGAGTGGATTACCCATGTGGCTTGTGAAATCAGAGGGAAAAAGAAAGTGGTGAGGATTCAGAGTCACCATAGGGGATTTGCCACCCCAACTCCTGCCAGCCTTATAACCTTCAGGTTACGGTAGACAAACCGGTGGATCAGGACATTGTCATGGATATAGACTCAGAATATCAGGCCTGGTAGTAACTTTACTGTGATTTATTCCTCTCATTTTATAGATAAGGAGAATCTCTGGGCAGTATGGAGACTGGGGCCCCTCCCACATGTCCAGCCTTCCCCTTGGAGGCCCACCCAAACACACGGTATTTCAACCAGACATCCAGCAAATGCCACAATTGAGGGCTGGCTGATCTCAGAATTAGAGGTTTTATAACTCTTCAAATAGCCAGAATCCAGAGTTTTAGTTTATTACTTGAGCATCAACCTGAACCAAGGCCTACAAGTAGCCCTGTCCTGTCATTACTTTTAAAAAATGATTCACATACAGAAACAGAAAACACCCTGTTCAAAATGACAAAAAAACGAGAGAGGGAGCAGAACATTGGACGAAAGAATTCACATTTTCGCAGTATGTTGGAGCAAATTCAGAACCTACAGTAGGTAATCTGAAGAGGGATAACTAATGGAGGATTTAAAATTTTTCACAAATGCCCTAAGAGGAGGACCTCATTCAATAGTAGCTCTTGCGAAAAGGTCTGGAGACTCCACTGTAGGCAAAACATAAACTGATAGGGTAAAAAGACAACCAAGAAGGTTAATACAGCCTTATGCTGTGCGGTATGCAGAATAATGGCCCCAAAAAACGTCTGCGTTGGCGCCTGGGTGGCTCAGTTGGTTAAGTGACTGCCTTTGGCTCAGGTCATGATCCCGGAGTCCCTGGATCGAGTCCCACATCGGGCTCCCTGCTCAGCAGGGAGTCTGCTTCTCCCTCTGACCCTCCCCCCTCTCATGTGCTCTCTCTGTCTCATTCTCTCTCTCTCAAATAAATAAATAAAATCTTTAAAAAAAAAAAAAAAGTCTGCGTCGTAATTCCTGGAAGCCAGGAGTATGGCACTTTACATGGCAGAAGGGACTGTGCAGGTGTGATTAAGTGAAGGGTCTTGAGATGGGGAGATTATCGTGGATCATCCAGGTGGGTCCAGTATGCTCACAAGGGTCCTTCCAAGTGAAAGGGGGAAGCAGGAGGGTCAGAGTCAGAGAAGATATGACAATAGTAGAAGCGGGAGGTATGCAGGACCCCAGGCGAGGAATATGGACTGCCTGTGCAAGCTGGAAAAGGCAAGGATATGGATTCTCCTCTAGAGTTTCCAGAAGAAACGCCACCTTAATGACCAGCTTCCAGAACTGTAAGAGAATAAATTTGTGTGGTTTTAAGCCGCTCAGTGTGTTGTAATTGTTGCAGCAGCCATAGGAGAAGAATGTAGGCTGCTTTAAGAGTGATTCGAATGTCCAGCCAAACGAAGGTTCTACAATGCACTCATATCACATCTGGAATGTCACGTTCAGTTCCGGTTTGGGTTTTCAGAACTATGTTGACGAAGTCAAGCACGTACCAGATGTTGAAGGACCTCTAAGTCATAACAAATAAGAAAGAGCTGAAAAGATTGGGTATTTTCAGCCTGAATGATATAAAGACATAACCGTTGTCTTCAAATGTGTGAAGGGTTCACATGTCAAAGAAAGTTTAGGATCACCAGATGGCAGAATTTGAATAAGTTGGAACTACAGGGAAATTCAGGTCATTCTAACCAAGAAGTTTCCAGAAGTTTAATCAGAGCGGCCAACAAAGTAAATGCTGTTCCCTGTTCGATAATAAGCTTCCCGTCACTGGAAGGAAGCATTGAATCAGAGGCTAATGGTCATTATTCAGCAGTGTTGGAAAGGATTCCTCCATAAGGTCAAGGTTGGTCAGTAAGACTGCTCTAGCATTCTCAGATTTGAAGACTTGATGACATATTTTCACTGGAGTCCAGATCCTTCCTTGTGCTACAATTTCTAATTCTCAAAGGAAAATAAAAAGCAGTAGCAGAAAGTCTCACTTCTGTTGCTTGTGTAACTGTCAGGGCTGTTTTTCAATCTCCTTGCGAGCTGTCATCTTGATAGGTAAGTAAAGGATCGAGGAGGTCACTATCTCACAGTTGAGGTACTAAGGAGATGGCAAGGCCCCCACACGGGGTCCCAGGAACCGGGGAGAACCCGGCAGTCTCCCCACTCCTGCCCTCCAGCCGGCGGATGGACCTCCGTTCTGTCCTGTCTGAAAAGTGGCCACACCTCAGCTTGGTGCTCACCTCCTCAAACAAACAGTACCTCCTGTGCGTCGGGAGGCAAAGCAGGTGCCAGTATGTGAGAGGAAGATCATCTCCAGCGGGGAACCAAGGCTCCTGCAGGAATGGGGTCGCCAGGACAGGGCAGAACACAGAAGCGGGCCACGCTGCAGAGGAGTGCCTGGGACAGCATCTTCCCCTGGCCCAAATGTCTCGACACAGAAAGTGGAAGAGCCAGCTGCAGGCCCACTGGCACTTTCTCACCTCTCCACGTTTTTCTCTGGAAGCCCCAGACGCTGCTGCTGCTGCTTAATTTGCAACAAGAAGAGCCAGGTGCCACATAAAACCCGATCTCGGGTGGTCCTCACCTCCGCGCTCGGTCCCATGCGGAGGCGGAGCTCTGGCAGCGCCGGGCTCTCGGTGTCGGCTCTGCTGCAGGCACCGGCCCGCGGCTCGCTCCCACCAGGGAAGGACCTCAGACACGCCGGTGTGAGCTCATTAAAACGTCCTCAGTCGGGGCGCCTGGGTGGCTCAGATGGTTAAGCGTCTGCCTTCGGCTCGGGTCACGATCCCGGGGTCCTGGGATCGAGCCCCGCGTTGGGCTCCCCGCTCAGCGGGGAGTCTGCTTCTCCCTCTCCCTCTGCTGTTCCCCCTGCTTGTGCTCTCTCTCTGTGTCAAAAATAAAATCTTTAAAGAAACAAAAATGTCCTCAGTCAACATGCCTGGACAGGTGTCCACTTGCCTCCCACCCCGAGATGACTGTGGTCATAGCTACGTGTAGACCTAATATTGCCCCGCGTGATAACATCATTCCTACGGCGCTGCCTCCCCCGCAGCCTCCTTTGTCCTCCCATCCAGTGACACGTGTGTGTGTGTTTTAATACCCGCTTGCCGGATTTCTGCTTTAATTCAGTAGATTTGTTTTTAAGGCAAGAGAAGAAGCAGCATGCTCAAAGAAGGGTGGCCGTGCTTTCAGAAAGGGACGGGTTTCCTTCCTGGCACCTCTGTCCTGCGGGGATCGTGGGCTCACTTGAGGGTGGCAGCGCCGATAGCCGGCCCAGGGCGGTGCGTCAGCCTCCCCCAGCCCGTCAGAGATCGGCACCCACGCTCAGGTAGAAGCAGCGTGCACGCCCTGCAGATGCCCACCCGCCACCCTGTGCAGCCCACCCCCCACCCCCCGGCGCGCCCCCTGCCTCCCAGCAGGCGGTCCGAGCTGCGGTGAACGGGACAGGGGACGTAAGCTCCCCGTGGATAGTGCGCGTGGGACCCCCTCACCGCAACCTATGCGTGGCTCCCTCGCGAGGACGTGAAGTGGGTTCTCACCGCCACCAATTTTGAATGCCCGGAGGCTTCTGCTGAAAGAGAGAAGTCGTGGGTTCAGCCTTTCTCATCTCCGTTTTCTCGCCTGCCCAAGGGGAATACTAATGGTTCCAGATTCACGGGGCGGTTGTGGGGGTTATAGGACTTCATTCATGGGGAGCCTTTAGAAGAGGGCCTGCCTGGCCCTTAGTACCCTTACGCTCCATTTATCATCGCTGAATGAATGCATGCACAAATGTGTGGTGAGTGACAAACTTACACGCAGATTTGATTATTGAAATAACAGGTGGAAGAAAATCACCTCTCATCTGTGGACATTTTCAGTGCTTCATGTTTGTATTTTGCACTGTGAAATACCTTTTTCTTTTCCAGGACTATACTTTGTTATATGAAGAGGCAAAATATTTTCAGCTTCAGCCCATGTTGTTGGAGATGGAAAGATGGAAGCAGGACAGAGAAACTGGTCGCTTTTCAAGGCCTTGTGAGTGCCTAGTGGTGCGAGTCGCCCCAGACCTCGGAGAAAGGATCACACTCAGCGGTGACAAATCCTTGATAGAAGAAGTGTTTCCAGAGATCGGCGACGTGATGTGTAACTCTGTCAACGCAGGCTGGAATCACGACTCAACGCATGTCATTAGGTTTCCACTGAACGGCTACTGTCACCTCAACTCGGTCCAGGTATAGCCTTGTCACACACTGTGTGGCATCCAATGTCGCTCTTAATGCTGTTACTTAACCTTGCCTTCACACAGCGCCTTCCCTCCAGGGAGCTGGGAGACTCACGTGGCATCACTTCTGTTGGGTAGGCAAGCAAGCACGTGCACCCTCTACGCACTCATTCAATCGTTCCCCAGGTGTTTGTTGAACATCTACTATGTGCCCGGTGCTGGTATGAGCCCTGGAGATCCAGAAGTCGAAGAAAGAGACAATAGCTCTATTGTCCCAGAATTTACGTTCTGAGAAGGATAGGGGGATGGTGGGGGGGTGGCAAACAGTAACCAGCAGACCCATTAAAACAAAAGTTTAATGAGGAAAAAAAAAAAAGAAATGTTGGTCAGATGGTGAGAAGAGGACAGCTGGGATGGAATATCCCAGGCAGAGGGACCAGTAAGTTGCGACGACCCCGAGGTAGGAGTCTGCTTGGAATGTTGAGGAGTATCCGGAGAGCCCATGGGGCTTGAAGATCAAGTGTCAGGGATAGGGAGCGCCGAGACACGAGGCCAGCAGGTGGCCAGGGACAGATCATGGATTGCCTCTTGGGCTCTGGGATTTTTTTTGTTTTGGTTTATTTTGGTTTGGGATCATTTGCTTGTGTGAGTAAAATGGAAAGCCATTTGAAAAATTTGAGCAAAAGTGTGGCATGATGTAACTCAGATTTGATAATGAATACTCCAGCAGCAGATGGAGAATGGTGGAAGCAAGGGGACCAGTTAGCAACATTTGAGAAGTGTCCGGTTCTGAATATTTCGAGTGTCATAGAGCTAACAAGGTTCTCTGACAATGGCTGTGGGTTCTAAGAAACCAAGGATGACTACGATTTTTGACAGGGCAACTAGATGAATGGAATTGCCATTTTCTGAGACAGAGAAATCTATGGGAGAAGGAGACTTAGGGGTGGAATTCAGAAGTTTGGTTCACATGTGAGATGCCATGTCCCTTAACACGTTGGTGGGTGTGTTCATCATCTTAACTAATGTGTGGCGGCTCTGGGCCAAGGGTGGTACGTGCCTTGTCTTCTTAGAACCCTAACAGGTGAGCACCGTGAATCCCCCGTCTTGCTGAGGAGAAAGTGGAGACATACCTATGTCTTGGCTCCAGGTCTATAAGACTCAAAACGATTTCAAGTCAATGGAGTAAGGGCTTGGGGTCCCCCCCCCCAGCTCTTTTTAATTCGAGTGGGCCCATGACTTTGTTCAGGATTGACCCAACAAAACCTCTCCCACAGCTCAAAGACTAGAAGCACCCACTCTACCATTCCTCTTGGAGATTGTTCCACAACTATTTATAATGTTTCAAATTTATGAACAGATGTCTGAGGACAGAAGAGCAGGGGAAACTGGCGGGAGCAGCGTCCCAGGAGCGCTGGCGAGACACTCAAGAGCATGGCAGCCGCTGGGTTGGATGGGGCCAGAGGTGCACCCACACCACCCTGTGTTCCCGAGCGGGGCCTCTGCTACTTACTTATCATCACAGCCTCTAAAGCTCTGAAAGCCTTTCGCCTCCCACACACCCAGCCTGTCCCAGCTTCCCTCCAGATGGAGGCGGGGGCAGCGCCCGTCAGATGACAGACAGCACTGCTTCCCTAGGGCTCCATCTCTCACACAAAAGCCATGGAATAAATTCATATGCCTGACAAGTTACCCAGTTATTCAGGTCTGATCAGATGAGGACGTTTTAATCTGGATTAACATCGTCGGTGACACAGCCATGACGTGACCATGACACGGTCGATGACTCTAGCTTCCTGTTCCACCGACCAAGAAAATAGGCACTGTGCTCTAGGCATCCAGAAATTTTGGGCTAAGATGCACAAGACCTGATACTCCAACCCACCCCTGGAGTGATTTTAATATTCTCACGTGATCACTAACGTTAAGGAATTTTGCTATTCACAAATTGATGTTTAAAAAGAACTGGCCAGGGAGCGTAGCAGTTTACATGGCATTGAAATAAGCTTTGATCACATCCAGGGTAACATTGGGTCATATGGAATGATGATCATATTATTTGGGGAGGAAGCTTCGGGATTTCCATATTCAACAATTTAGCAACCTAACAACACTGCAAGACCGACCATACCAGCATTGGGTGCTTCATTGTTCACAGCTTTTTCTACCTTTGTAATTCCTCTCCCAATCAAGGCAAAGAATCCTTCCTAGTGCAGTGGTTTGGCCGAGCAAACTGGGATTTTTCTTGCTGACGGGCTATGTTCCTGCCTCTGCTGGGGAAATCTTAAAGTGGGCTCTCAGGTCTTCACCTTTCTATTACTGACTTGCCACCAAAGCACTTCTTGATTTTGAACTTAGGGATTATTTTCTTCATCCTGTCCCTTTGCTGACTGGTGTGTGTATGCATGTGAATATAGCTACAGAACTAGAGCACTGCAGGATAGAATGTTTATTTTGTTCTCATAAGGACTTTTTTTTTTAATTTGCCAGCATTTGAAGTTTGAGTTTTTAGAAAGCATACTGTATTGTTTTCCAATCTCTAGTTAGCCATTTTGCAAACTAGCAAATTACATTCCACATAGAAGGTGACCAAAAAATAATAAAGAGAAACAGAGAAACACCTTACATTGAGTAAATTTTGAAAGTTATTTAATAACATTTCACTTCATTCCCCCTTAAAAATTTTTGAGCCAAGCTTTTTTTTTTTAAGCTATGATTGAGTTGTTATCCCTTTAGAGTGGTGGAGAAGCAATTTAATTCTACCCAGAAGCCCAGGGAACATTTGCAAGTCCAGTGTCTGTTGGATTTCTAGGGAAACGATGCTCTAGATCAATTTTCTGTATTTTTGCCTATCTAAGAGTGTAGGAGTTGTTTCCTGCATTTAAGGCTGTCAGACCCAGGGATCTTTCTGGCATTACGTATTTGATTTCAAAATTGAAGAGATTATGAGAAGTGATTATTACATGAGAAGTTTAGAATATCTTTATTTTGGGTGTGTTTTCCAACATTTAACCGTTGCATTTATGCTTGCCTCCCTGAATGCACACAGGGCAATAAATCTATTTCGGACGCCGTAAACTTGAAAACCTGTAGATAAACCTCGACTGTCTTCAGCAGTCCATTTGTTCTGCTATTGAAATGATATCGGTCTTCCAAACTGAAATATATTAAGTTCGTACTGGCAGCCTTCAACAGGGGCAGAGCTGAGGGTGAATGAGTTGAGAATGAATCACTGGCTGAGTAAATTCAGATAAAATCAGCGTGTGGCCATATCATTTATCATCTCCTGGACGATATTTTAGTGATGAGATTTGAAATGTGAACCCTCTCTTTTTGCAGAGAAGGTAGCATTGCACGTTGCAAGAAATGTGGCATCTGAGGCCAGACAGACCTGAGTTGGAAACCCAATCCCATCACTGATGTGCTGGGAGCCTCAGTTTCCCCATGTATGAAATGGGCTGTCCACCCATACTGCCAGGTGGTTGTAACCATTAAATGAGCTGGCCCGTGTGTGGCAGGCATGGAAAGGCGCATCTGACGTCTTAGAAACGATGCTCCCTCCCTCCTGCCCTTCCATCCAGGGTCTTCCACCGGAAGCAGCAACTCAAGAGACTTGGGGGACGGGTAAGAGTGACCCGGGCTGCACAAGATCTCAGACTTCAGGACACTTCTTTGGGCTGTGTGTGTGGCCAGAGGACCCATCTCCCCGCTAACCAGGATGCTTGTCTTGGCCCCGTGCAGGTCCTCGAGAGGTTGCAGCAGAGGGGATTTGAAATCGTGGGCTCCTGTGGAGGAGGAGTAGACTCGTCTCAGTTCAGTGAGTACGTCCTGCGGCGGGAGCTGAGGCGGACGCCCCGTGTGCCCTCCGTTATCCGGATAAAGCAGGAGCCTCTGGACTAAATGGACAGATTTCTTATGCAAAAAGGAAAAAAGAAAACCGTACACAACAAATAACGCAAACAAAAAAAGGGACATTTATGTGCAGTTGGGACAGCAAACCAAGTCCTGGACCTAAAATTGAATAAAAAGACACATTTATATCCAATAGAGACCACACCTGTATTCATATGGGAACAATTGGAATAGTGATATCCTCAAGGTGTAAAAAATATATATAAATATATATATATGTCAAAAGGTAGGAAATGCAAAAAAAGGAAAAAAAAAAGTTTTAAAAAGGTGGTAGCTACAGTTGGTGCTGTGATGGCCGTGAGGTGTCCCGGGCCTCCCGAGGCCCCCGACCAATATACAAGCCATGAGCAGTGAGGACGCATCTCCTTACGGTTTCCATTGCCAACAGCCATCCATTGTTTCCTTTTCCTTTGTCCTTCTTTTTCCTTTTTTTTCTTTTTTTTAACACAAAACACCTTGAATGGAGTTTATTTGCATACGGAGGCTTCATGTCCTCTCTTTTAAGCGGGACCTGGCAGGACTTCAGAAAAACCCTCATGAGCACACTGCATTCGAAAGACATTAGACATTTTAAATGTAGTTTGTACAGAAGTCACACTTTTTTGTCCGCCTTCACAGATGTGAACATTACTTTGTTTTTAAACTGATCAGTTTTGCAAAGGGGCCAGAATTATTACTTGTTAGAGTTGCTCCAGTTTGAGTCTGCTGCTTTCCTACAATTTTTCAAATTTTATAATGTATTAAATACAATAAACTCTGTTTAAAAAATAAGGTCTGTGTGAAACACAAGTGTGGGGATGAGGCTGTATTAAAATGAGATTTTTTTTTTCTTTTTCTGAGTTTTCTGTGTTGAACATCAGAAAGAGGCCCTCAAAGCTGACGCCTGTTTTGAGGTCAAACCCGCTGAAGGACAAGGATGTGATCACGTGTTCTAAACGGTTCCGTTCCCACTCAGCACGTGTCCTGACCTGTGCTTCGCTACTCTTCGCTGGTTAGCAAGATGATCTTCCTTCTCAGGAACTTTTCTTTTATAAATTTTAGTTATCTCTCGCTGCAGGGCAAACCACGCCAGAACTTAGCAGCTTAAGACAACATTTTATTCTCTCTCATGATTCTGTGCTTCTCCTGAGTGGCCTGGCCTTTGCTGGCCTGCTTCTGTGGCAAGGTGGGGCTGTGATGTCCTACAATGCTTTCCCATGGGCTGCCAATCCATACTGGCTTAGGGCCTCTCTGTGTGGCTTGGCCCCGTCCCAGCTCGGGAGCCGGGTTCTAAGGGGGGTGGCCCTGGCACAAACGTTCCAAGAGGAAGGAAGCAGAAGCCGCCATGCTCTGAGAGGCCAGGCCGGAAATTGCTCAGTGCACTTCTGGGGCAGTCTGTTGGTTCAGGAGATACAGAGCCAGCCCAGATTCAAAGGGAGGGGAAATAAAATCTACCTCCTGCTGGGGAGAGTGACAAAGAACTTGTAGCCAACTTGAATCTACCATAATACCTGTCCAAAAAAATCCCCAAAGTACGGCATTGTGGCTTTGGAAGAAGGGGGGAAAATCTAAGAGCCAGAATGGTTGCTTTCTTATTAGCCCCAGAGGTTAAGAAACCTGAAGTCTCAGTACCACTTTGGAATTAAGCCTCCAGCTTTTCTGAGGTATTAGTGATTCCAGGGGCTCCTCCGTGAACCCCACCATCACCTCCCTTCCCTACTCCCTCTCCTTCGTTCCAGACACAGTAAACCTGGCATGATGGTAAGATTGACAGGTAAACTATAATGTGTTTCTGCTGCAGAGACGTTCCTGTAGTGACAGGTGATTTCCATCCTGAACTTTCTTTTTTTAAATTAAAAGGCCTGTGCCTGAGGACACTAGTAATGAAAGTATCTCTGGCTTCTAAAACTAAAAGTAAGCTGTTAATGGCTCCTCTCACCCCCTGAAACACAGAGGCCCAAACACTGAATGACTCTAATGACTGCCAGCCAGTCCTCCCCATGGTTGTTTGATTTCCCCGTAGTTGGGTCTAATACATCACAGTCTCAGACAAGACAGCCAGATCTGCTCCCACCAGCTGCCTGCTCATCCCTGCTGGACCGGGAAGACAATGAAATGGCGCTCCGATTTTCCTAGTAATCCATTCTCATTAGGCAAAAGTTCCTAAAATCTTGAAATAAAGCAAGCACCCTGGCAGTCACATTTGCCCAGCACTCTCTGGGCAGTTAGCATTGTCCCCCCCCCCCCACACACACACACAGCACAGACTGACATGCATTATCAGCAACCACTGTCTTCTAAGTTTTTATGCCCATTTATACAACTACAGCCCAGTTGCCCATTCTTCGTACAAAACCTCTAATCCAATCCAATGCAGCAAACATAGCACATGTAATTTTCACACTGTGAGGCCTAGATTCCCAGAATCGCCAGGAAAGAGATGGTCATTCAAAATATAACAGTCACAATTGCATTTTGCCCTATTTTTATTACCCAATATGCAGTGCACATTCAAACTTCACTCGTCAGCCCAATAAGGATCTTTATGGCTGTGCTTATTTTCCGGAAAGAGGATCTGATCAAGCAAGGCCTATGTGCTATGTTTATTAATGTCTCTGAATTTGTCTGGTTGGTCTCTCACTGGTAGAATCAGGTTAATTTTTGTTTTTTTCTTTGCAAGAATACTGTATAGGTGATGTTAGGTCCTTATTAGATCACTTCACAAGGATCCATTTGGCCCATAATGATGACAGTAATTTTTTTTTTTTATTTCTATTTCTTGTTTTTGTCTTTTTTATTTCTGGCTTTTATAAATCTTGATGCATGTGGGTTATGGTTTTTCTTTTGTGATGATAATTTTGACCACTTAGTTGAAGTGACATCCACCAAATTTCTCCAATGTAAAAGTAGCTTTTTCCCTTTGGGATTAATAAGTAATCGATGGGATGAAATTGTGGGACTGTAAATATGCTGTTCAACACACTTTGCCCACCAGTTTGAACATTCATTGGTAATCTTTTCCTGAATCAATCAGTACCTTGCTGGTTATAAAAGTGTATTAAAAAAAAAAAAAGCTACTATTTCCTGATCCACTGGCATTTTAAATAATGTTTTAATTTTTTGAGCAAAATATATTTTAGTCTAAGGCACACAAACTATATTCTTTGACCTGCTCTTTTCTAAGAAGTATCTTAGAAAAATAGAATGAAGTGAGCCACTTCTAAACTGGCTCCTAAATATTAGGTGAGTTTCTACACAGTAATAATATCCATGCCCTTAATGTTCCCTCGATGCCAGGCACTGTACTAAGCACTTTTTCTGCATTTAGCTCATTGAATCCTTATGACCACACTGGAGGTTGTATAATCCCTATTTCTCATTAAAGAAATTAATATTTTCAGACATCAGGTAAATGATATGATAAAGGTTAATGTTCAGTTAAGCTTTGTAAGGAGGGCCAAAACAAACTAGTTGAGAAAAGTTTTTATGTTGTAGTAGGATGAGGAAGAAAGTAGATTATTACTTAGCAAGGAGCATTTTCTCCTTAAGATGGAAATGTGTTCCTGTATTTAGATATTGTGAGCATCCCTTCCAACATGCTGGGGACGTGTTGGAAGGGATGCTGGTGATAGTAGGATGACTGTGACGTGGTTTCTGCCATGGGGTGCTGGGGGGTGGCAGATGCTTGCACATCAAGCAGCAGAATTAGGGCATATACTTAGCTCACTACGAGGCACTATATATTGGGTATGTGTCACTTCATATTTATAAACCAATGACTACCAATGTGGCATTGGAAGATGGGGAGGCTTTCGCCAGAAAGGGGTATAGAGGAGGGCAGAGGCTCTGAGCTGCAGAAGCATAAGGCAGGTTCAGAGAATGGTGTGGGATGCAGCTGGGTTAGTTGGGGAAGAAACATGGCTGGAAAAGGAAGGTGGAATCGGACGGGAGTAGAGGTTGATCTCAGATGCCAGGCTGGGGATGGACTGTGTTCAGGAGCTTTTGGGGAATCGTGGAAACTGGGCTCTGTGGATATTCAGCTGGGGGTCTGCAGGCTGGACAGGCTGAAACAGTCCGTTGGTGTGAGGGGCAGTTAAGTTGCTGTTTCTCCCATTCATCGATTCATGACCTACTAACCAGGCTAAGAACTGACAATCCACAGATAACTGAGAAATAAGACATCATCCTGGGTGTAGAGGTAAAAACTCAGCTGCCTACAAGGGCCAGCTGAGTCACACAAATTAGGAGAACAAGGGTCCTGTATACTGAAACATCTCATTTTTCCCTGGAAATCTAGATTTTTGGGTCATCTCTAGATGTGTGAATGTTAGAATTAATTCATTTTTTTCAAGTGCACAGATCAGACAAGACATCTGCAGCGTTTTTAGCTCTGAGAATTATGAAATAATAAAACAGATTTAGACATTCTAGAAAAGTTCCATTTGGGTAAAACCACACGTGATGGCACCAGAACTCAGTTGTTTGAGGACATAACTTATTAAAAAAATAGGAAACTTTAAGGCAAACTTGTAGTCAGAATACCCTTTGATCATCAAGATCGAAATCCTAGCGTGTAACTGACGGTAGCAATAGTAAGCTTTCATTAAATGCTCACTCTGTGCGAGGGCTTTATGGATGCTCTTCCCTTCAGTCCTCATAGAAACCCTACGAAGTTGGCATTATTATCCCAGTTTTGCAGATGAGAACATTGGTATGTCAAAAGATTTTGCCAAAGTCCACTAGAAACTTGGAACCGTGTGTACACACACACCCATGTTTGATTAATGCCTTGGACTCAACTCTTTCTGGTTTTCTAACTCATGCAAAAAAATATTTTGCTCTGCCCTCGGCAAGTTCAGTGTGCTTCATTATAAAGCCACTAGACAAAAATGTCACTGCAGTGATTTACTGGTTATGGATTCGGAATGACTAAACCCTAGATAAACCCTATAGGTAAGGAATTACTGAACAGAAGACACAGCGTCTCTGGATTTGTAACCGCCAAGCAGCTCTTCTTGGTAAAAGTTTACATTGGTTTTAGATCAGATCCCCAAACTTGCCCGTTCTTTTTTTTTTTTTTAAGATTTTATTTATTCGAGACAGAGAAAGAGAGAGCACGAGCAGGGGGGAGGGGCAGAGGGAGAGAGAGAAGCAGACTCCCCGTGGAGCAGGGACCCTGGGATCATGACCTGAGCTTAACCGACTGAGCCACCCAGGCGCCCCCAAACTTGCCCATTCTTAAGACACAGAAAAGGCACTTGTTAAAGTTACAGGTTCCAGTCTACTCCCACCCCCTTCACCCCATGTCCCCACAGATACCTGAATCTCAATCTCTAAGAGCCTGGGAGTCTGTAGTTAACAGTGCCCACTACAGGGGATGCCTGGATCAGGCAAGTTTGGAAAATACTCGGTAATATCACTCGCTGTGCTCCGTCTATCCAGGCTAAGAATAGTAGATGAAAATCCTCCAGGGGTGCTTTTGTGGTGTGCCTTTTTATTACTTCATTGATGTTTATTAAACAATAGTTGGCTTCTATTCTTTTGAAACCAGACTGAGTACTTCAAATGGAGGTAGAGGGGGCGGGGAAATACCTAACTGAAATTTAACCTGAGGGCTCTCATCCTTTCCTAACTAGTTAGAGAACTGCCTGATCCTGTGGAAATAGTCCACAAGCTCCAGAATTCTTCCACCTCCTCTGAAAAAGCTATCAGAGGCTTGAATGAACAGAAAAGTTACAATACAGGAAATCATAAGAGTAGCATCTACCACCTGCACAGTAGCTTCCTACAGGTGTGCAGGAATCTACTTTTTCCCCTAAATTTTAATTAGTGTGAGTTCCTTCGAAATTGAAATGATGATCTTAGACCTTAATTTGAAAAGTACATAAATCTACAACCCTAACCATTTACTACAAAACTCCTTTGCACATGCTTTGACCTATGTTAGATTCAGAGAGCTCAATCCCACTGTAGTTCCCATGACTCCAAGTTCATCCTCTCTCTCTCTCCCTCTCCCTCCCCACTCCCGGTTTCTCTTTCTCCTTCACTCTGAGTATGAAACCCAGTATTTCATCTATCAGATTGTGCTTGTCAGAATAAGGAACAGACAGTACAGGTATTAAATTATCCTGTTGAGTAACAGGACTGAAAAAAGCCAGAGAAACACTTGCTGTGCATTCCATTCAAACTCTGGAACTTGACTCAAAAAGACTGTTCTGGAAGTTAAAGACCAAATCCTTGTCAAAGACGCATCGCATTAGTTGGAAAAGAAGAAAGACCAGTAGAGACAGTTGATTAAATCCAGCCTGCGGAGGCTTTAAAGGATCATTTAAAGGGCTGCAACTTGAGGTGATCTATTTCATGCAGCTGGTTTGTGTCATTAATAGTAATGGGCAACAAGAGGAAGTGGTGGGTTGCTGGTGGCCCTAAAATTTAAATATTTCATCCATTATTGCTCTTTATTTGATATGATATTGTATTATTTAAAATATTGTTGTCCTAAAGTTATTCTCAAATATGTGGTCTCTTAATACATATGAATACCAGAAAATTTGGACTTCTGTTAGGTAGATTGCATATTCATGAAAATAATTCAGTTATAGCTCTTACTTTAAGCAGAGTAGATGTATTTCTACAATAGAACATTGACCTATATAATCTTTTCCCTACAGTCATTATAATTTCAAAATCTGACTTAGTTCCCATTGCCCCAGAAGGTAGAAATACATCCACACCCCAAACCCTTCTAATAGCTTTCTGCCTCTGTGTTAACCATGCTCCACCCCCTACCCACACCCACACCCACACCCACCTCTTAGAACTTTTCTTCTAAGCAAAGTTAGTTGAGTGATGTATCAAAGTGATTTCTGTATAATCACTGAGAGCCTTTGTGTTAATATGAAAAATACACAAAGGCAATGACTTACCAAAAACCCAAACCACTGACAGAATAGCAGGACGGCATCTAGATGGTATTTCACAGGGCCGGTGGACGAGCCACATGACCACGTGAGGCCACCAGATCACTCACTTCTCAAATTCTCACCCCAAGGCGTGAACATCTTTTTCCTGTGTGTCACTGCTCTTCTTGGTCTCTGCTGTGTGATCTCATCCATTGATGGCTTTCCCGCCACGTCTGCTTCAGGGCCAGCCTCTCCCAGCGCCCCGGGCAGGGTAGCCAGCTCTGAGGACACAGGAACAAATAAGACATGGTCCTGCCATCTGACTTTGACTTAAGCAAGTGAGTAAGATGTAATCTTAAGTAATCTTACTTACTGAAATGATTTATTTCAGCATATTCTGTCATAAGCAAGGACAGATGCAGAGTCTGCAAAATATTTCCATTGCACCATCCAGAACTGAACTTATTTTTTGGCCCCTAGCCCTATCCTTTCTCTTTTTAAATTTCCTATCTCAGTTCAGGATGCTACCTCCTGTCCAAACCAGGAATCCACTCCCCACCCCCACCCCCCACTTTGGTTGGTTACCAAATTCGATATAAAGTATCTCCTAAATGTTTCTCAACCCAGTCTCTTCCTCCCCATCCCTATTACCACTTCTCAGTGTCATATTAGCAACTCCTCCAATGTGGACTCTTGCCATAAGATCTTAGTTTTTCTGCTGGGAGTTGGAAGTGTCGTTCCTGCAATGCACCCCCCACAGTGCAGCCTGCTCACTCACCTGTTAAAAGCCTCACCGTGATTTCTCGTTGCTTCCAGAATCATCTCACCTCCTTAGTGTGGCATCCAAGGCCCTCCCTGATCTAACTCTGCCTACCTCTCAACCTCATTGGTGGCCATCCCTGGCCTCCTGGATAATGCTTTCAACTCCCCTATGTGTCATATTGTTTTAAGTCTCCCTGCTTTGGAATATGTTTATCCTCTTATTTTCTTAATGACCTGCCACTCATCCTTAAGACACCCCTTATCTATCACCACTTTCCCATATGCCCCTCAGCTGGGTGACCCTTCTCTGAGGTCCCAAAGCACCCTATTTGTACTTTTATCATTGCACTTACCATATGATATTGAAAAAATCTATTTACAGGGCACCTGGATGACTCAGTCAGTTAAGTGGCCAACTCTGGATTTCAGCTCAGGACATGATCTCGGGGTCCTGCAGTTGAGCCCCAGATTGGGCTCCATGCTCAGCAGGGATTCTGCTGAGGATTCTCTCTCTCCCTCTGTCTCTCCCCCTGCTCTCTCTCTCTCTTGCTTGCTCGCTCGCTTGCTCTAAAATAAATAAATCTGAAGAAAAACAAAAATCTATTTACATGTCTAATCTAATGGCCAAACTTAAGATCTTCAATGGGGAACTCTGACTTATTTATATTTATGTCACATCTAGTAGCTGCTAAAGAAATGCTTACTGATGACAGATAAACAAATGAAGTCTATTATTCCTAGAACAAGGCAGAGTATGCGTTTCATGTTACTAACTCCATCAGTTGGAGAGCTTGTTAATACTCATAAACACTAGATTAAATGAAAATATATGTAAAGTAACTGGCATACAATAGGGAATTGATTATTAGTAATATTAAATCCCTCAAGCACTATGGGTTATTAAATGTTTATTTGCCCAATTAAAAGTCATGGTGGACTTCCACATTTGGCCAATATGGAATGACAGACTTACTTTCCCACCTGAAACAACTGAAAAACTAGACAAAATATATGAAACAATGGCTTTCAAGAGATTGGATATCAGGCAAGAGAGGACAGTGATCCCTAGGTTGCCTTGGCTAACTACCTGGAGGAAGTTTCCAGACATGGTGCAGGGAAGGGTAATCCAGGTAGAAGGCAGCGGCTTCCCTTAGTTTGACAGACAGAGCCGGCAGTCTATGGAAGCAAAGGCAGCGAAGGGAAGGTAATGGGGAGGAGAGAGCTCCGTATGCAAGGAGAAGAGCAGTGAATTGAGGAGGGCCTTCCTAGAGTCTTCTGACTACTGATCAGTGCATGTGTCCAAGGAAATTACCCAAGGCTAGGCAAAGAACTATGGAGAAAGACAGAAAAATTATTGCTCAGACAGAGCCAGTAACAGTTCCTATTCGCATCAGCCAGAGTGGAAAACTTTATAATTAAGGGAGCATTGGCTAGAATACTGAGAATGCCTCAGTGGTAGGGAAATATTAACCCTAGACTAAACATAGCCCTGATCTCACCTAACAAAGCTTAAAAGCAAATCCCAAAGGGATCAAACTATTTCCGAGTAACTCAACCTCATGCTAAAACAAAGTTTAAGAATATTTATAGAAATACAAATAGAACCAGCACCCAACAAGGTAAAATCCACCGTATCTGGCATCTAATATAAAATTACCAGGCATGCAAAAAAGGCAGGAAAATACAACCCATAGTAAGAAGAAAAATAATCTAAACCAATTTAGAAATTACAGAGGTAACAGAATTAGTTGACAAAGACATGAAAACAGTAAACTTTTTTAAAAAAAGTTATTAATCTATGTCCCATCTGTTCAAGGAGCTAAAGACTGAACATATTAGGTTGCAACATGGAAAATATGAGAAAGAACAACATAAAATTTCTGGAAATGAAAATTACAATGTCTGAAAAATATTCCTAACAGGATTGACAGCAGATTACACATTAGAGAAGAAAAAATTAGTGAACTTGAAGATATAGCAACAGATACTATCTAAAATGAAACACTGATTTTTTGTAAAAGGCTGAAACAAAGTGAACAGAGCATCACTGAGCTGGGGGACGACTGCATGTAATTGAAGTCTCTCTCAAGGAGTGTGTGTGTGTGTGTGTGTTGTGGGGGGGAGACAGCAAAATATTTGAATAAATAATAGTTGAATATTTTCCAAACTTGAAGATAACTATCAACCCACAGATCCAAGGAGCTCAATGAACTCTGAACAAAAGAAACTTGAAGAAAAACAAACTAAGGCACATCATAATTAAAGTGCTTAAAAACAGTGATAAAAAAAATGTCAAAAGCAGCCATGGGGGGAGAGGGAAGATATGAACAGAGGAAGAAAGATAAAGATGCTAGAAAATTTCTTGTCAGAAACAATATAAGCCAGAAGACATTGAAGCAACAGCTTTAAAGTACTGAGAGACAAAAACTCAACTTATATTTCTATACCCAGTAAAAATATCTTTCAAAAGCAATGGCAAAACAAAGACTTTTCCAGACATAAAAGATTTCATCACCCGCAGATCTCTCTGAAAATGTTGAAGGAAGTCCTTCAGGTAGAAGGAAAATGATACCAGAGGGAAACCTGGGTCTATACACAGAATGAAGAGCCCTAGAAATGATAACTACACCAGTAAACATAAAAGACTTTATTCCTTAAATATTTTTAAAGGATAATTAACTGTTTAAAGCAAACAATAACACTACATTGTGGACTTACAGCATATGTAGAGGTAAAATGTATGACAACAATAGCAGAAGGAAGCGAGACCGAAGCATAGGGTTCTCCTACTATACGTCAGGTGATACGGTATCCCGTGAAGGCAGACTGTGATATCTTAAAATGACACTATATCCACTAAAGCAGCCACTAAAATAATGCAATGGAGTCACAGCTGATAAGCCAGCAGGGATAAAATGAAATCATAAAAAAAACCTCATTTTATCCAAATGAAGGCAGAAAAAGAAGAAAAGTAAAAAAGTAGGTGAAATAAGTAAAAAATAGTACTCAGCTAGAAGTAAACCAAGCCATATCAATAATCACATTAAATGTAAATGGCCTAGGGGCACCTGGTGGCTCAGATGGTTAAGCGTCTGCCTTCGGCCCAGGTCATGATCCCAGGGCCCTGGTATCGAGTCCCGCATCGGGCTCCCTGCTCCGAGGGAAGCCTGCTTCTCCCTCTGCCGGCTGCTCCCCCTGCTTGTGCTCTCTCTCGGTCAAATAAATAAATAAAATCTTTTTTAAAAATGTAAATGGACTAAAACCTCAATTAAGAGACAAATGTTGTCAGATCAGATAAAAATGTAACACTTTGTAACATTTGCTGCCTACAAAAAACCCACTTTCAGAACGCCTGGGTGGCTCAGGTCATGATCCCAGAGTCTTGGGATCAAGTCCTGCATTGAGCTCCTTGCTCAGCAGGGAGCCTGCTTCTCCCTCTATTTGTGCTCTCTCTCTTTCTGACAAATACAATTAAAAAAAAAATTTTTTTAAACCCACTTTCAATTAAAAAATAGGTTAAAAGTAAAAGAATAGAAAAAGATACACTATACTAATACCAATCCCGCTAATACACAGATAGCTAGAGTTGCTATATTAATATTGGACAAAGTAGATTTCAGGGCAAAGAAAACCACCCGTGATAAAAAGTTCATTTCATAATTATAAAGGGGTTAAGAAGACATACTCCTAGGCATTTTTTTTTGTACATAGTAACAGAGCATTAGAATAGAATAGAATAGAATAGAATAGAATAGAATAGAATAGAATA
>NW_023270854.1:44310848-44462140 GCF_011800145.1 Mirounga leonina
TAGAATAGAATAGAATAGAATAGAATAGAATAGAATAGAATAGAATAGAATAGAGGAACTAAGAACTGATAGAATTGCAAGGAGATAGAGGCAAGTGGCAATTATTGTCAGAAATTTCAACACAGCTCTCTCAAGAATTGATAGAGAAAGTAGACAGAAAATCAGTAAAGATGTAGATCACTTGCACAACCTTAACAACATGAAACAGAAATGAGTTAGGTCACACAAAGGATGTTGTCTCATCATAATGGAATTAAATCAGAAATCAATAATAGAAAGATCTCTAGAAAATCCCCAAATTTTTGAAAACTAAACATACATATCTAAATAACACAAGAACCTAAGAAGAAATCAAAAGGGCAATTAGAAAGTATTTTGAACTGAATTAATATGAAAATACAACATATCAAAATGTATGGGATTCTGCTAAAACTCGGGGGTTAATCATAACACTAACCATCCACATGAGAAAAGAAGGAAGGCTTCCAATTAATTACCCCAACTTCCACCTTAAGAAACTAGAAAAAAGAAGAGCAAATGAAATCCAAAGGAAGCAGCAAAACAAAAATAATAAAGATCAGGATGGAAATCAATAAAACAGAAACAGGAAACACAATAGAGAAAAACAAATCAAAACTGGTTCTTTGAGACAATCAATAACACTGATGAAGCTAGCCAGACTGATCAGGGGAAAAAAGCAAGAAAACAAATAGTTAATATTAGGGATGAGCCAAAGAGTAAATCAATGAAGGAGCCCAGATTCTAAGATCTGGTCAACTATTGAGCCCATGCCCCATGGACTCCTTGGGGTTCCAGGAGGCACACCAGATTGACAAACAGGTTGGGCCTGCCTTGTGTAAAATTTTCCTGGGTCCATAAAAGCGTCTCTAACAAGTTTAATAAATTTCCAAATGACACATTTGCAACCCAAACACTTCCCAGCAACACTTTTATGTAAAAAATATATTTTGTTAACTGCCTAGATGAATTTGTAATGAATTATTTGTAACATCACTTCTTTTCTTTGGCAAATTATCTGATTTTCAATGTTAAATTAATTTTAAAAATAGATTCTTAAATCCTGCACTTCCTTCAAACTACGCGTATCTGCCAGAAAAGCAAAAGTAATTATGGCTTATATGTCAGAGATGCTTTATGCGTGGCAACGTGCTAGGATCCTGGCCATATTTGAGTTTTAGGTGGGGCTGCCCCCCTTCTTATAAACATCAGGAAGTAACTATAGGGTTAACCGGAGCCATGGAACAGGGGTGGAGAAAAGAAACTTAAACAGCCAGATCTTTCCCTCTGCCTCTCCAGCCTGAATATGGCTGATAAATGAGTTCATCTACCACACAAAACAGCCTTTGTTTTATTCTGTAGCTTACTGGCTTTACACTGCTAAGAAAAGACAAGAGGTAACGTGGTTTGCCTCAACTTGCCTACTTTACCACCCACTGGAACTTTTCATTTTTAGGCTCACAGGACAATAGAAACATTCCTTGAAATTTGCCTTTATTTCACCTGCCTGCAAATTCAGACTTTTGCCCCAAATTTCATTTGAAAATATTCAAACCTTCGGAAAAGTTGCAACAATAGTATGAATACCACCAGAGGCCCTTCATGGAGATTCATCAGTTGTTAACATTTTTGCCACATTTGCTCCCCCACTTCTCTCTGTGTTGTTTTTGCTGAGGCATCTGAAAGTAAAGTTTGACTGTCAGGACAGTTCACCCCTAAGTACTTCAGCATGAAATCTCCTAAGAAAAGGAACGCACTCCTACATGACTCAAGAAATTTAACACTGATTCAATAATCTCCCTCCTTCTCCCTCCTTCTCCCTCCCTCTGCCTCCCTCTCTCTCTTTCTCTCTCTCTCTCTCTCTCACACACACACACAGTCAATATTCAAATTTGCCCAACTGTCCCAATAACTTTTTTAGAACTGTTTTGTTTTGTTGGCTGATTCTGGTATGAGTCAAGAATCATACGTTGCGTTTAGTTGTCATATTGCCCAGTGCTTTTTAACCCACACTAAATGTGTCTGTCCGATTGCCACTCCCACCAACTAGTCAGTCTCAGATAAATAAAAAGCTTGATTTTTTGCAATTAATTCAGAAGCCTTAACATTTGAAGTAAAGCCTTGAGTACTAGAAACCTGGTTCCAAAAGGCAGAAGCAGCTATTTCCTCAAATCACCCTTTTGAATAGATGACATCACTCATTTTAAAACGGTGGAGGGCACACAAGTCAGGCAAAGCACTGTCGAAGCCCTCACGCTGAACACTCCCCTCACAAGCCATGCTGGTGTTTGCCAGGCGGCTGACGGGGGGACGTAAGAATGTTGATCACTTGCAACCTCTCGTCTGCACAGTGACAAACGTAGTCAGTATGCAGCAGAGTCCGATCCTTCGCGGGGCATCGTCATGGTCACACTCAGAGCTGGGGGTCTTAAATTCAGCCCTTCTCCCGCCTGTGGAAGAGCCCACCTCCACAGCATCCCTGCCATGGTCTTCTGGCTTCTCTTTCAACACCTTGACCACGGGAAGCTTGAAGAGTCCATCACACTGAAAGCCAGAACATCAGGGGTCCAGCCTTAGCTTTGGCACTTGGGAACCTTGGGCAGGTCACTTAAACATTCTTTCTGTAGCCATACAGTTTCTCTAGCTATAATGAGAACATGTCATCACCTGCCTGAAGGCTGTGTGGGGAATAAGAAAGAGAATGGGGAATGGCAAAGCCGTGCACAAATGTAGACCATTACTACCATTATGGGGAGCTCACTGCCTTCAGAGGCGATAGGCCTTTGTTACCCTTTGTCTTCCCCTCGGTCCACTGGCCTCCACTGTTGGAAGAAAGACATTGTATCAGCCCTTAAAACTTTCCTCACCAGATTAAGCAGCCTCATTTTCTTCAACCAAAATGCCCTTGATCTTGGTATTATACCCATAGTGCAGCCCAAGAAGCAGACACCACCCTGAGTTTGACCTTGATCAAAGCCAGGTATCCCGTATCCCTTGAGTAACTGATCATTTTTAAAAACATGAAGAACTCGCGGGCGCCTGGGTGGCTCAGTTGGTTAAGCGACTGCCTTCGGCTCAGGTCATGATCCTGGAGTCCCTGGATGAGTCCCGCATCGGGCTCCCTGCTCAGCAGGGAGCCTGCTTCTCCCTCTGACCCTCCCCCCTCTCACGTGCTCTCTCTCTCTCTCATTCTGTCTCAAATAAATAAATAAAATCTTAAAAAAAAAAAAAAAACCATGAAGAACTTGCTATTAGTCCTGGTGAAATTCCAGAGAATTGGTTTTTCCTTCATTCCTGCATCTTGGGTGCTTTGGGACTCTTGCATCTGCCCTCAGGCGACTATTTCACTCTCCTAGCTTCAAGTCATCTGAGAGTTCTGTGAGCATGGCCTGTCCGTCTTCCCCCAAATCACTGATGTAATTGTCCCACCGAAGCTCAACTTCAAAGTTCCCTCTCTCCGGGATGACCCTGGTCCATTGGTCAGTGTTCTGTGGCTACAGGTGTTCCTAACAGCCATGACCTCATAGGACTGTGCTGTCATGCAACAGCATTCATTCACTTATTCATTCATTTTTCCGTTATTGGGCACCTACTGTTTACCAGCACTGCTCTAGGCACCAGACACTCAAAGCCGAAGAAGATGAAGGTGGTGCCCTTACAGCTTTTCACAAGATCATCGTGATTATGTCTATGCCATTCTCTGTATCTACCCATTCGGTAAGTCTGTCAAAAGGAAAATGAAGTCTTTTAAGGGGTTCAGAGGAGTCTGCTTCCTTGGAAAACTATTTGGGGTATCAGCTTAGACACCCCCCATCTAAATACAGTTCCCTGCCCCCCTTGCCCAATTCCCTGTGAACTGGCCACTATATACAACCCCTCCCCAGGCCACTGCAGCTAAAGCAGCTCTATTTACCCAGGCCCCTCCCCACCACTGATTAGTCCAGAATCCTTACCTGGGAATATATCACTGGGTCCCAGAGACTCTGGTCTCAGGCTCCTGGCTCTTCAAAAGAGGAACCATCCACCTGGACTCCGTGAACCACTAAGTTCACAGCCACGAGAAAATTCAGAGGCAAATGTACAGTGGACGCATCTGATTCTATTCTGGTTCACCTGAGGCCTGGCAGATCCCTGTCCTGGCTTCGGTAACACAGCTCTGTGTCCTTACGATACGCTCTACTTTATTTAAGCTGTTTACATTGGCTTATGTTATTTGCAATTTTATCTTCTTTTTAATTTTTTTAAAATTTTATTTTTAAGTAATCTGTACACCCAATGCGGAGCTCGAAGTCACAACCCCAAGATCAAGAGTTGCATGCTCTACCTACTGAGCCAGCCAGGCGCCCTGTTGTTTGCAATTTTAAAATCACAATACAGAATACAGAAAAGATGCCCTTAATAGTCCGGGTTTGGATCCTTTTTGGTAGGTGGGAACAGGTACTGACTTTCAGTTTTTACCGGCTCCACACTCTCTATAGGAAATCTCCAAGTCCTTTCCTTATCTGGGATTGCAGTTCATCAAGGGGCTTCAGTTCCTGTCAGCCCACACTCTGCGCCCATCTTGAAGTCTAGTTCCTTCCTTATGGGTTTGTTTTCCTCCTTACAATTTAAAGTCCATTCTCGGACATCAGAAAGGCAGTAGATCTGCCTTCTCCTGGCCACAGTCAGCACCAGCGTCTCTCTCCTTTCTGCCTTGAGCAGCGCTGGGGCACGATGGGTATGTGTGGCTTCAGATCCTGCACACGGGGTGTGTGACCTTGGAAAAATTAGGCAACCTCTCTGTCTCAGAGTCCTCATCTACGAACTAGGGGTAATGGCAGTGGTTTATGTATAGGACTTTTGTGAGAATGTGAAAAAATTAATTAACAGAAGACAGTAACAGGGCTCAATACATGTTCACTATTCTTTTTTCTCTTCTTATTGGGACTAAAGTTAAAAAAGCCTTCTGTGTGTACAAAGTCCCTATATATAAGCTACACTTTTACTCCTGCCATTTTTCATGTATCTTATTTTTCCTTAGGATTTTGTTTTCTTGTGAATGAGAAAATAAAACCAAGGCTGACTACTAACTGAAGGGGCCTAGCCTACCAATAGGAAAAATTCACTCCTGGAACGTCCCAGTGCACCCTCCAAAGGAGTGCTCGGCCCTACATTTGTCTCCGCAGGGGGCTCTTCTTTGCCAGATGTCACCTTCGCAGGCCTCAGACCCAGCCACTGCCCCTTCCCTGATCTGCGAGGTTTCCCCGTGCTGCAAAAATCAGGCAAGAAGGCAGTGCCCCAGGGGCGCCTGGGGGGGCTCAGTCGGTTAAGCATCTGCCTTCCGCTCAGGTCATGATCTCAGGGTCCTGGGATGGAGCCCACGTTGTCGTTGGGCTCTCTGCTCGGCAGGGAGTCGGCTTCTCCCTCTCCCTCTGCCCCTCCCCCCCCGCTTGTGTTCTCTCTCTCTCAAATAAATAAATAAAATCTTAAAAAAAAAAGTAACAGAAGGCAGTACCCTGCTGCTTGAAGAAATGCGTGTTACCTCCCAGGAAGCAGGAAACCCACCCCAGTGGGGCTCTACAGCTTGGAAGTTCTTTACAGTGAAATAGGGGAGCCTCTCATTATACCCAAATCAATCAGACATCAGAGTTGAGAAGGCTCAGGTGGGAGGCTCGGAGTTCTCTTCCTGTCTCTGTAATTCTCCTCTTCTGATATAAAAGGAATCAGTGAAATAAAATGTATCCAGACTGACTCGGAGTCCTAACTGAGGCAACATCTACAAAACCACACTCAATTTTTGTCAGTGATTAGCTCTGCCAATGGCACCATCTGACCAGCAGCACTTGAATTAAGAAAAGGAAGGAAGAAGGGAGGCCCAAGCATTTACTCATGGGCCAAGCACAGGGCGGACTGGCGTGCCAGGCAGGGGCTAGCCACCCAGGATGCGGGCAGGAGGAGCTGGTGTCTTGCCTTTGAGGGAGCTCCCAGCAAGGGAAGGCAGGTCCCCTTGTAATAGGGGAGTAGAGTCAAGCTATGCCCTGATGGGTCTGTGCAGACAGCCCTGGGAACATGGAGGAAGAAACAAGCAATTCATCTCATCCTAGGGAAGCCAGAGAAGGCCTCACAGGGCTGGGGGCAGGAGGAGAGTCTGGGAGGATGGCTCCACCAGGAAGACAAAGGAAGGGAATGAGAAGCAGGAGTGTTCCATGTAGAGACAACAGCCCAGGCAAAGCCGGATGCTGCAAAGCACAGAGGCTCCAACAAGCATGATGCCAGGATGCTGAGAATAGCGAGTTCCGTGGGGAGCAGGAAGAGGGGCAGCGAAGGGAACTCTTTTATTGCAGAAATCTAGGCCCCCAAACTCATTCAGAAGCCCTAAGGTGGGGCCCCAGGAATCTACCTCCGAGTTGAGCCCGAGGCGAGGTAGGCCCAGTGTGGGAACCAGCCACAGCCAACAAGGCATCGTTATATTTTTAAGCAGAAGGGTGATCTAACTAGATTTGTTTTTACGAATTTTTGTGGCAGGATGGAGAAGGAAGCAGAGCAGACAGAGACTGAAGCGATAAATCAGGAGATTTTTCCAGCTGTCTCAGAGAGCTATTATGATAAATGAAAGCCACTGGGAGGTAGAAGAAGGGGTGAATTCATGAGATATTTCCAAGGTAGAAACAACAGAACTTGATGAGCCGTTGGATGTGGGTGGCGAAGGAGAGAAAAGAATCAAGAATGATTCTAAACTTTCTACCTCAAGCTTCCAGATGGTTGGGGAGCCCTTAAGAGAAAGAGGGAATGGAGGCCAGGAAGGAGCTTGCATCCGCAGGGCACGAAAAGAGGACTCTCACCAGAGTTTGGTTTTGAGCGGGTGGTAGGGGAGGCAGCTGTAGGCAATCAGATGTCCAGAGACAGGGTGGGGAGGGGGAGGCAGGCAGAGTGGACAGTGGCAGGGGGACTGAGCTTATACATGTGGCTTTGGAGTGATGACTGACAAGAAATTGCCCTGAAGCCCAGGGAGTGTATGGGGGTGGGCGCTGTGCACCTGGAAAGGCCACCAACTCTCAGGTGTTGAACAGCCCAGGGGGCAAAGTAAAATGGGTTGGGAAACTGGGGTGGAGGGAGTGTTTCAAAGAGAGAATGAAAGTGTCCAATACCTGAGACAGGTCAAACAGGGACAGGACCGAAACCCGTTTATCAGGTATGGCAATTACAAGGCCATCACTGACCGAGAGGAAGCCACTGTGAAGAGCTCGGATCCAGAGCCAGGCCACAGCCGACTGAGAAGGGGATCAGAGACGAGGAAGGAAAGACAGTGATTGTAGACGGTCCTTTTAAATACTTGTTTACCCAAATCGGTAAAGAGAGCCAGCCAGTAGCTAGAAAGAAATGGCAGAGGGAAATACATAATTCCTTTTCAAAAAAACTTTTTACTTTATCAAAATGTCATGCCTTAACGTGAATTATTAGATAGAGTTATTGTTTTCTATATCCTATCCTATCCTAATTATTAGATAGAGTTATTGTTTTCTATATCCTATCAACCAAGAATTATGTGAAATATTTTCTACTCCAGCAATTCCTAATGATGTATTTGTCAGGGGTACAGGCTCAGCAAGTTAGGGTGATAGTATTTTTTCAGTTTGAATATTTGAGAACCATATCTATGTCATGTCATCTAATATTCTTGCAGTAAAAAAAAAAATTTATATCAGGGTTACAAGTGAGCTTACACGATGTTTGTAAGAATGGACGTAAGTGACAAAAATGGGGTTCAAAATCCATACTCCTCACATAATGCTTGCATCACAGATGTGTTGCCAAGAGTGGGGGGGACCTATTTATCCTCACAACAGCTCAATAATAATACAAATAATAGTGAACATTTATATAGTGTTTACCATATTCCAGGCGATATCCAAAGAACTTAACCGTTATAATTTGGCTATCTATTTATATGAATATATAAAATATATTTTTATCTGGTTTTTTACTGTTTTGGTAATAGAAATTGAAAGAAGAAATATTAATACCACATGCAGAGAACCCCAACCAGAGAAATCTGAAATATGTACTAAATGCTTTTTTTCTTCCCTTTTTGTTCATTTTGGATGCTAGTGCTAAACTTCCAAGTACTGTGATTAAAAAAAAAAAAAAATTGCTATGCTCTTCTTTATTTCTAGGACAAGGGAAGGATACATTTTTGCTTTCTTACATGACTGTCTTTGAAAATGTGCAGTATGAAGTTCAAATATAAAATTTTTACCCTTGAAAGGAAAAAAAACACCCAAAATAATCTTATGAGAAAGATGCTGTTATTATTCCATTTTACAGATAAGGGAACTAGCACAGAGCAGCTAAGTAACCCACTCCAGCTCACATAGCTAGTAAGCGGGGAGGTGAATTTTTTTTAATGATTTTATCATATCTAGAAATTAAAGGGAAATGGTCAAATATAAAAGAAGTTAAAAACACAAAAAGACCAAAACCAGAAATGATCCAAATATCCTCCAACAAGAGAGAATCGGTAAACAAACTGTGGTTTATTCAAACAACAAAATACCACTCAGTGATTAAAAAGAAAGAATACCGGGTGCCTGGGTGGCTCAGTCGTTGAGTGTCTGCCTTCGGCTCAGGTCGTGATCCCAGGGTCCTGGGATCGAGCCCCGCATCGGGCTCCCTGCTCCGCGGGAAGCCTGCTTCTCCCTCTCCCATTCCCCCTGCATGTGTTCCTGCTCTCTCTCTCTCTCTCTGTCTAATAAGTAAATAACATCTTTAAAAGATAAAAAGAATGAACTGCGGACACCTGCAAGAACACGAATGAAGCTTAAGAAAGTTACGTGGAATGAAGTATCAAGCCACCAAAGGAATACTTACTATATAGTTCCATTTATACGATATTCCAGAGCTAGTGGGATTAGAGCAGTGGCAGTCTTTAGGGTAGAGGTGAGGGAGTGGGGGCCAGTGGCCGGAAAGGGGCTCGAGGGAATTTGGGGGGGGTATGACAATGTTTTCTATGAGGTATGATTGTCCCAAGTGTAGTCATATCTAAATACATTTTAGAAAACAGTAAAGGGTCCAGAGATAATTGATGCAGCGAGGCTGAGGAGCAGGCTGAGCTCCAGACAAGCCTCTGAGGTGTGAGAAGGAGGGCGAGTCAGCCTGGTGGCCTGGATTGGGGGGGGGGGGGGGCCCGGGGGGGGTTAGCACCAGAAAGCTCGTGTGTCATTCAGACGAGAGAGCGCAGGGGAGGATTCTCTTCCAAGGGCGGAGGTTCTTGGGGTTGAGGACAGGAGGGCTGGAAGAGAAGCCCCCCATAGATGAGGACTCCGTGTTGGTGACTTATCTGTGGTGACACAGCTGATTAGCCGCAGGGCTGGGCTGAGCTCTTAGTGCTTTGACATCAATAGGGTAAGTCGATGGGGGTTGTGTCAGGCCTGCTTCACCTCCCAGGGCTAATGAGGGCTCTTGCCCTTGCTTACACACAGTGAGGAACAACTTCCAGCCGGCTTTTGGGTTTTGTTTTGTTTTTGTTTTTTAATGACCTTCATTAATCACCTACCATTGGCCAGGTGCTCTTAGGTGCTGAACATTCAAAAGTAAAAAGCCACTGCCCCTGTTCTCAGACAACTAAAGGTGGGTGAGGAGAGACTCACGTGAATAGACAACACACGTGTGTGAAGAGCATCGCAGGACGGGGGAGATAAGGTTTACGGGGCAAGCAATTCTGCTCTGATGGGGAGTTGAGAAGGCTTCCTAGAGAGGCCGGGTTAAAGTTAGGGACCTGAAGTTAGGGAACTGAGGAACCGAGTCTGAGGCTAAAATAACTGCTTTACAAGCACAGAGATGCACATGACAAGACACAAGAAGCCGCCGTCCCTCAGGCAGAGACCCAAGGTCCTCGAGGCAGAAAGCCGGCCCCCTCAGGCCAAGTGCACCAGCCAGATGGATCCATCCTATCAATCAACACCAGGTATCCGTGAGGAGATGACTCATATACAGTCCTGCAAAGAAATGCAATGAAGCTCAACATGTGCTCATGCTACACATGGAATTTCCACAATAGAGTTAGGACTGAGTTTCGGCGAGAGGAAGCAGGATGGCTTTAAGCACATTTTAAGCAACAGGATGGTCAAAAAAACAGTGCCCTAAACTGGTTGCACAGGCAGGAGTCCTGGGTAGCTCCTGAATCCAAGCCCCTGAATCCACGAACCGTGCACATCGCTGATGCAGGCTACAGCCCCGCCAGTGATGAATAGCAGAACGAAGGCAGCACTAATGAAAAATTAATGGCAATGGTTACTTCCGTAAGAAAAATGATCTGTTCTCTCCCACCTTTGTATTGATTTTTGACCAGCCCTGTAATTGGAAATGTATAATTTTATCCGAAGGCAAAGACAGGCAGAGGGGCAGAGCGTGGCACCCAGTCAGATGTGGGCAGCTTTACCCTGGGAGCTGGAGCCCCTACCCTGCTCACTTCTCTCCACACCCGAAACCTGTTCCTCCTGAGCTCCGAAGCCTGGGTCACATGCGGCTTACTGCTATTTCCTGTCCACCAGGCTTTTGGGGTGACTCTTCCTTAGAGCATTCAGTTAAAATAAATACAGCTTCAACCTACATGATGCAGGAAGTCTCACCTCTCGTCCAGTTCTTTAGGAATTCCGAGGGAAGGCATTTTCTCTTTTATCCAGTAGCAGTCATCTGTCATCACACGTCACTCAACTCCAGCGTCACCTCCCCGATCCCCCTGCTCATCTCACCTACCTGGTTTCCCACACCTGGCCACCGGCTTGGACATAGCCCACCTCCTGGGCTCTCCAAAGACGCTAACCTAAGTGGGGCTAGGTCAGGTTAGTTGAGTTAACGAAAGCAGACTTTCCTGGAGGTTGGAGGGTGGGAACTTCATTTGCCTTGCTCACCACTGAACCCCACGTGCCAAACCACCACCTGAGTCAGCATAGGAGCTTAAAAATAATTACTGACTTCGAGTAGTCAAATTCATAAAGGCAGAATGGAGAATGGCGATTCCCAGGGCCTGGGGAATGGGAGTTATTGTTTAATGGGGACAGAGTTTCAGTGCGGGGAGACAGAAAAGTTCTAGAGATGAATGCTGGTAATGGTCATATAAGGTGAGTGTTCTTAATACCACCGAACTGTGCACTTCAAGACGGTTAAGATGGTAAGTTTTGTGTTAGATATATTTTACCACAATTAAAAAAAATTGAATGAAGTATTGGTATTATAAGGAGGGGGGGCTGCAGTTTAGAATTAAAAATCACCTAAAACTGAACATCTGACCTTGGGGTTCCTAAATTTTCCAGCTCATAGGGTGGCTGGTCCAGAGTTCTCCAAAGTGAGTGCTCTAAATCTATTCCTAACACAAACCAGTTGGGGAGGGGAAAAATATTAGAATTTCTCTGTATATATTTTATTTCATTCTTTAGTTTTTTTAAAAATTTGGGGATAGATTTAAATATACATAATATAGAATAGTACTGAAAGGTTTCCCTTCATGTCTCACTGACCCAGATTGGGTGATATGCTCATTCCTTTTTTTTTTTTTTTAAGATTTTATTTATTTGAGAGAGAGAAAGTGAGTGAGAGAGAGCATGAGCAGGGAGAGGGGCAGAGGGAGAAGCAGACTCCCTACTGAGCAGAGAGCCCATCGTGGAGCTCAGTGCTGGGACTCCAGGATCATGACCTGAGCTGAAGGCAGATGCTTAACTGACTGAGCCACCCAGGCCGCCCCTGGACTGTTCATTTCGTAACTTCTGACATTCAAGGAAAGGAGGAGGGGAGAGAGAGTTAGTTATTAGGAAATACTTCTGATGGGGCGCCTGGGTAGCTCAGTCAGTTAAGCATCTGCCTTCGGCTCCGGTCATGATCTTGAGGTCCTGGGATCGAGCCCCACAGTGGGCTCCCTGCTCAGCGGGGAGTCTGCTTCTCCCTCTCCCTCTGTCCTTCCCCGCCCTCTGCTCATGCTCCCTCTCTGTCTCTCAAATAAATATATAAAATCTTTTTTTTTTTTTAAAGGAAATACTTCTGAGTACACATAGACTGCTGTCTCTCACAGCTTTTCGATCCCATTTCAGCTGTGGGCATGGATTTAAAACACAGCTATCCTGGAGGTGGTCTTCAAGTGCAACAGATGACGATGGGTGCTCACACTGTCCTTGGAGACCATGGGCAACCTTTGCACTGTCCTCCATGACTGCTGCTAATCTGAGCTCGGAACCTGGTGGAAATAGTCCTGGTCTGGAATTGTAGAGCAGACTCCCAACTCCTTTATTTGTTGGCTTAAAAACCTTGGGCGAGAAACTTGCATTCTCAAGCCTTGATTTCCACATCTGCAGAATGAAGGTAACTAATGTTCTTCTTGCCCACCTCACAGGACTTTGTCAAAATCTCAGGAAAGAATGGAGGCAAGAACCATATAGAACCAGACAGAAGGGAGGGCCCGAGGTTACCAGAGATCATCTAAGCCTGCCCCTGGCTGCAAAGGTCCAGCTTGGCAGGGAGGGGCCTTGTTTGCTCAAGGACTTCCCGGGCATGAGGTCATCTGGAGAAAGCGAGGCCGCGGGGTCTGCAGGTTACTACATGATCTGTCCTCACATCTGAGCCTAGCAGTTCACTTTCACGGCTTGCCCAATGCCGGGCAGGGTAGGATGAAAGTGTCCTGGCTGAGATTCCATCCAGATACCACTGGTTCTTCCCTGATTAAACAGATAGTGGCTCTTATTCCCACAGCCTCTTGAAGGCAGAGCTGGCCTTTAGCTCAGTGGGGCTCAAGGCAAGAATGGGTGGAGCCCCTCCTCCTCCTGCCACTCCCACCCCGCCCCTGCGGAAAGTGGGGATGAGGTATCCGTGGACTTAGCCCCCTTGTTTTGGAGACATCTAGGGTGGGGAAAACCAGAGAGAGCCAAGAGAAGAGGGACAATGATGTGGACCAGGGAACATGTGTGGCTAAGCCAACATGATAAGTAATGATTTAGGACAAGGCAAATGCAAGTTCAGTGCAAAGCACATTTGGAGGCTGACCCTGTTGTCCTGAACTGGGCCACAGGAAATCTGGCTCTGCTGCTGACTCCGGGTGGCCTTGGGCAGATCACATCTTATCTCAGGTTTCTATATGCCTGATCTATGAATGGGGTTGGAATAGAGTCTCCCTTCTCAGATGGGTGCACCCCCGTTTACTCAAGGGTGAAAAGCTACACGTCTCTCATCTTCCCAGGATACCAGTTTTACTTGAAGACTGGGAGGGACACTTTTTTTTCTTTTTAACAGCTTCATAAGATAAAAGTCACATTCCATACAATCCACCCATTGAAAGCATACAATTCAATGGTTTTTAGCATATTTACAGGTTGTACAACAGTCGCACAAGCAATCTGAGATCTTCCCATCACCCCCAAAACAAGCCCTGTATACTGGAACCATCAGTCTCCCGGCCCCCAGCCCTCCCAGCCCTGGGGAACTGCTAATCCACTGGATTTGCCTATTCTGGGCATTTCATATAAAGGGGATCATACAGTGTGTGGTCTTAGGAGGATAATTTTTATATTAAAACAAACAGCGGGACGCCTGGGTGGCTCAGTCGGTTAAGCGCCTGCCTTGGGCTCAGGTCATGATCCCGGGGTCCTGGGATCGAGCCCCGCATCGGGCTCCCTGCTCCGCGGGAGGCCTGCTTCTCCCTCTGCCTCTGTCTCTCTCTCTCTCTGTCTCTCATGAATAAATAAATAAAATCTTAAAAAAACAAACAGCTATGTTATGAAAAGCATGCAAGAAATACATTAATTTTTAAATCACAAAAGATATTTCAAAGAAATATCCCATGTGTCTGGTGGCTCCACGCTAAGTCCAAGTCTCTTTCAGGGACAGTATTCATGCTGCTCTGCCCGTACGGCCACTTGGTGACAATTCTGGGGGGCCCTGCACCCCCCATTGCAGCTCCAACCTTTAGAAGATGCCAAGGCTCAACGTGATAAACCTACAGAGAGACTTTCCGGGAGGAACTGTCAGTGACCTTCTGTGACCATTTTTTCCTTCATCTCCACCACAGGTTTACATTTAGAATAACTGAAAAAAATCACAAGATTACACCAATATTTCAGCTTCCGCTTTTTTTAAAAAAAAGATTTATTTATTTATTTGAGAAAGAGAGAGAGTGTGTGTGTGTGTGTGTGTGTGCTCCTGTGCGTGCACACAGGGGTGAGGAGCAGAGGGAGAGGGAGAGAGAAATCTTAAGCAGACTCCATGCTGAGCGTGGAGCCCACGCGGGGCTTCATCTCACAACCCTGAGATTCTGACCTGAGCCGAAATCAAGAATCGGACGCTTAATCAACTGTGCCACCCAGGTGCCCTAGTATTTCAACTTTCTCTATAAAAGAATAATAGGTTGGGAGGTTCACCCTACCCATTCAGACCATTCCCCTAGCTTTTGGGAGGAGATTCTTTTTTTTTTTTTTTTAAAGATTTTATTTATTTATTTGACAGAGAGAGACAGCGAGAGAGGGAACACAAGCGGGGGGAGTGGAGGAGGGAGAAGCAGGCTTCCCGTTAAGCAGGGAGCCCGATGTGGGGCTCGATCCCAGGACCCCAGGATCATGACCTGAGCCGAAGGCAGACGCTTAACGACTGAGCCACCCAAGTACCCGAGGGAGGAGCTTCTTGATCTGTTTTATTCCTTAAAGCCTCTCCAGTGCAAGTGCAGCGACATGGAGTATCATAGGTGTTCAATAAATATTTGCTGGAAGAAAGAAACTAAAGAAAGGCTTAAGGAAAAAAAGAAGGGATGGACAGAGAGAAGGAAGAAGGGAGGGAAGGAAGCAAGGAGAGAGGCAGGGTGGGCCTTGGTTAGTATAATTATACGGTTAGTAAAATCATATGTGGAAGTTAGGTCGTAAGAAGCATTCACTGTTAGCGTGAAGAAGGTTTGTTTGTCTTCTAGATTTGGTACTGGGAAGGAACTGACTCTGCCCCTTCAGTTTCATCAAGTAGGAGGAGAAAAAGTAACCATGAGTAAAGAAAAGAAATAGGAAGATGAGACAGAAGGGACTCAGGGGTGTCCTGCAGAGAAGGACTCTGCAAGTCACTCTGGAGGGAAAAGTCGACAAGCAGAAGCCTCTGCTGCACCCAGTTCAGGATTGGATAATAGAAAAAATTTCTTTCCAATGTAAAGTGTTCACCCAACCTGAGTGATAAACATCCCTAGGATCCTACCTTACAAATGTGGGCAGGAAAGCAGTTCAGGGCAATTTCAACACAAAGAACCAATCCCTTGCCAGAAACAATGGCAAAGAAACATTCAAGCCTGGGACCCAAGGGCCACCAAGGCCAGAGCCAAGGGGGCAGCAAACTTGTTCTGTGGATTTGGCCCTATCCTGGTTCCCTAGACCCAAAGCCCCTGAAGACAAGAAATGAATAAAATAAGTTTTTAAGCCATCTGGAGACAGTGAGCTAGAAAGACCATGCACAGCCTCTCCCACCAGTGCCAGAGACCGTGTTGCCAGGCAACTGGAGGGTTATCCATTGAACCGCTCATCTTGTGTCTCTGTATCCTCTCTCCATCTCAGTTTCCTCATCTGTAAAATGGGTGCAGTAACTCCTCCCTGAGAGGATTGTGGTCTTTTGCCCAGAGCCTGGCATACTGTCAGTGCACGGAGAGGGCACTGCCCTGCCTAAGCAAGGAGGACTGGAGCTGGTACCTGGGCTAGACTGCCTATGTGCTCAGCCTGGGCCCCTGCGGTGCCACAAGCCTGACCCCCTAAGCCCACTGACCCGTCAGCTCTGTGCACTTGACCTTCGGGGAGCTCCCTGACTTACCCTGTGAGCACGTGTCCCCAAGGCTCCTACTACCCTAGGACAACGGAGGTGATGGAGAGCCTTTACTGTTCCTCACACGCTTCCCACTCCACAGACCCAGGAGTTACAAGGAATGTTCCTAAAATAATAAATGTACAAACGAGGCTTTCATAACAGGCATCCACCCCAGCGAAGATTCCTCCTGGGGGCTGCCTAGGTCCCCAGGAGAGCAGAGGGCATTCGGCCACAGACGGAGAGCTAGCAGTGTGTGCCCCGTCCCACAGCTCACCGGGGCGGGGTGGGGGGGTTACCCAGAGGAATCGGGGCCCAGCCATGGCCTCGGTGCTGAGTCAGCTCGCTGCGCTTGACAGGAAAGACAGGCCTCGCAGCCTGTCCTCCCAAAAGCCGTGATCGCACGCTGTGTTCTCTTAGGGCTGCGCTGGGCACATGGGGGACTGCAGGGCGCTTGTCCCAGCTACTCTTACCAACCTTTCAGAATGGTCTGGCTCACCTTTTTGCTGCTCATAGAGCCCGAGGGCAGAAGTCGTGACACAGGGAATGCCACACGTGTGGGGCTGCATTGTGCCTTTGGGAGGGGGGCGGGGGCAAAGCACTTTTTGCTCTGTGGGCCCCTTCGTCGTAAAAAAATTTAAAAATTAAAATTTATGACTGTACGGGCATGAAGACAAATGTAATCCAGACTGGATTTGTAGGTTACACATTATACATTTATTATTATTATTTCTTCTGATTTTAAAAGACATGACCCATTTTTGTGGGTCCCAGTCTCCCTGTGTGCTATACTTGGTGGAGTTGACCCTGAAACGGGACAATTGAAGAGTCCGGGAGGCCTGCAGCCCGATGCCCGTCCTCCTTAGACGGAGCCAACCACCCCTCAGCACCCCAGGGGTTAAGTTAGTTGAATAAAAGAACCCTCCATGTAAAAGGATGTGCTAAAATAAGAAACTAGAGACAGGCTCCTTTTAACAAAAACAGAAACTGTACGGTATGAATAATACCCAAAGAAATGAAAGAAGGTAGGTTTAAACAAAGTGTTTTAAATCTATTGGTAGCTTTATTACACCCCCCCCACACACACACCCCTCATGGGTGAGCCCCCAGTGTTTGACATTGGTTTTTAGCTAGGAAATGAG
Organism: Mirounga leonina; assembly: GCF_011800145.1. Classification (NCBI taxonomy): domain Eukaryota; kingdom Metazoa; phylum Chordata; class Mammalia; order Carnivora; family Phocidae; genus Mirounga; species Mirounga leonina. Next base: position 44,327,792 of record NW_023270854.1, read on the forward strand.
TTTGTTTTGAAACAAGGATATTTGGGGAGGATAGAAAGAGCTTGCGTCTTGTCTGGAGAACTAGCCCCTCTGTGGTGTCTCCTAAGAGTGCTCCCCACAGAACGGAGCGTCTTTAGTCAGTCCTGTCCATGCTGCGTACCAGGCCCTGTGCCTGACCCTGGCGTGGGGATGGCCTGGCTGGCTGGCGCTAGCACTTGCCTGGAAGGGCTTCCCAAGTGCTGGGGGACAGCCATGGAGAATGTTGGTGCAGCACCGTGTCTGTGAGGTTGCACAAGGACATGAGTGCTGAAGCATGGCCAGCCCTTGGGAGGGGAGGCTGCAGGAGGGAGGAGGAGGAGAGCGCCTCCCAGGCCAGGGGCAAGAACCAGAGAAGGGAGGGCTGAGGAGCTGCGCAGGGGAGGAGAGTCCCCGAGAGCCCCGCTGCATCAGAGACCCGGGAGGAGAGGTGGGAGGGGGTGCCGGGGCCGGGCCCAGAGAGCTCTAACAGGCCCCGACTTCATTCTGCAGGGATGGGGAACCAGTGAGGCAGGACTGGCTGCATAGTTCACGGGGCCCAGTGCAAAACGAAAACGCGGGGCCCCCTGCTCAGAGAGGGTTCAGAATTTCAAAACAGGGGCGAGAGAGCATTAAACCAAGGGCAGGTCCTGGGGAGGTGGGGGAGGAGTTGCTGTGTAACCTCCCAGGCCACACACCTGGGAACCTAGACCCTGGGTGTGGTTTGGGGGAGGAATCCCGCCCCAGGAGATTTCCAGTCTCTGCCAGGAAAGGCTTTATACTTGTATTGTCTTTGTATGATTGCTATTGTACTTTTCCTTCAAATACAGGATTTAAAAACGTATTCTTTTAATTTTTTGTGGGATATGACAATGTATTTTTAAATACTATATACCATCAATATATAAATTATTCTAGTCATAGAAACTTATTTCAGAGACGATTTTTCCAGAATGTCTCTTCTCCAATGGTAAGGCCTTACTGTGGAAGCCCAAGTAAATTATTGAGCGTCCCCACCCCCCCCAACCCCTACCCCTAGGGCTGGCCTGCACCTGAGTCCCTGCAAGGGTCAGAAGCCACTGCTGCCTGATTACCTGTATGGACAACTGAGGCTTAACTGCTGGCCGCAGCAGAATTTTGAAACTCACCCTCTACGTATTTTACAGATAAGCCAGCCAAATTCATCCTGAAACTCCCTAAGAATTTCCCGCACTACATCCCTAGGAGAAGGCAGACTTGGAGAGAAAGAAAGGAAGTGCCTTTTAAAAGAGTAGCTGAAGCCCCTCCTCTTGGGAGCACTCACACCTCCCCTTCGCCCTTGAGCCCTGGGCCCGTCTAGCTGTGTGTGGCCCCACGGGATCTGCAGAATTCCATTAGGATTCAAGGTCAGACTCCACGGCCACGGGACAGCCAAGGCCATGACAGTCTCCCCTTCTCCACCCAGACAACCCTGCAGAGAGAAGGCTCTGCTCAATGCGCCACAAAGAGAAGTGAGCCCGGCTCCCTCCAGATGGGCAGCACGCGAGGCGGCAACCTGCAGCGTTTCGTAGATGCCATTTCTTTCTTTCTTTCTTACTTTCTCTTTTTAAGATTGTATTTATTTATTTGAGAGAGAGAGAGAGAGTGAGAAACAGCATGAGAAGGGAGAGTGTCAGAGGGAGAAGCAGAGTACCCACCGCCACCCCCCCGCTGCCGAACTGGGAGCCCGATGCAGGACTCCATCCTGGATTCCAGGATCATGACCAGAGCCAAAGGCAGGCAGTCGCTTAACCAGCTGAGCCACCCAGGTGCCCTTAGATGCAACTTCTTAAGCTCTTATCTCTCTGGGGCTTAAATTCCTTCCTGGAATGTGAGGAAGTGTCCAGTAGACTCCAAACTTTATCTGGAAGCAAAAACATGCAGCGGGTGGGAGCCTGGGCTTCCCACCTAGCTTCACAGAGGGTCAGTTAGCCCCTCTACACCTAACGTCCCTCATCTATAAAATAATATAAAATATAATAATAATCTGTTGCCATGAATCACAGCAATGCCATAAGTATGAAATGGGAAGATGGACATGAAACAGTTTTGAACCCTGTGTCTGGCACACAATGAGAGTCTAATAAATGTTGTTTAAGGGTTATGATTTCTGCCCAGTTCCCTAAAGCAACTATTCTCAATCTGGAAGGTTCATAGCAGTCAAATGGTTAGAAATAGTCTGGGTGGAAGGCAGATTTTTCATAAAATTACCGTCTTTACACAACCCCCCATCATCCCTGTGGGATGCCTGCCCCGTAGCACCCATTTTCCCTTGTGAGTCCACTGCCTTAGATTTTATCGGTGGTCTTCGACCTCTAGTAATGGCCGTGCACAGGACTCCTGGTAATTCTCCTGAGTTTATCTACCGTCCCCCACGACTCCAAGCCGGCTGCACACCAGCAAATGGCTTTAGTTGCCCTAACAATGCAAGCTGCTCTCAGAAACCCTGCTTCGAGTTTTCACATCCCTAAACCGTACTTTATATGCTTAAACTAGCAACAGAATACCCATCAGCACATAAAAGTGGATGTCCCCCCTTTCTACTGGAGAGAGGAATGAATGGGGAAGAAAATTATTTAAAAGTATTTAACTTATTATTTAAGGACCTCGTGGTCCTGCACAGGCTAGAAGGTGAGCCTCCGTTCCCCCCCTTCCACAGTGTGTTCTGACCAGCTGGCTAGTGAACCACTGCCAAAAAATAATGGAAACGGTGGAACTCTCTGGAGGTATGAGAGCTTCTGTAACACCTTAAGCTTCATTCTTACAGGGCATGACTTGGGCCCTGGGAACAACGTAAGACCTCTAACCCTGGCTCTGAGGGCCATTAGCTAAAAAACAGAGTCTTTTTTTTTTTTTTTTTAAAGATTTTATTTATTTATTTTAGAGACAGAGCACAAGAGGGGGGAGCGGGAGAGGGAGAAGCAGACTCCCTGCTGAGCAGGGAGCCCGATGCGGGACTCGATCCCGGGACTCGATCCCGGGACTCCAGGATCATGACCTGAGCCGAAGGCAGTTGCTTAACCAACTGAGCCACCCAGACGCCCCTAAAAAACAGAGTCTTAATTACTACTGTTGATGTTCACTGTGGCTCTCCAGAAGGGGAAAATAACATGCAGCATTTCCCAAACAGAATTCACCACAAAACGCTTTTATTTCAGGAGTTCTGAATGAGTAGTTCCCTCAAGCCACTGACCTAGGGGCATGAAGCAAAGGGAGAAGACACAGCATCCGGGCACAGGGAGAGGGCAAGCAAGTCAAGGCCATGCTCCTGCCATATTGAAGAAGCAAGATGCACAACCCAAAGTAGCCAAGCAAAGGGTGGCTTTCCATGGACTGAGGTGCTTTGCCCTTACTTTTTCCTCTCCCTCCTTTTGTTCCTCCACCGCAGCACGATCAGAAAAGCTCCCACGGGGGAGGCTCCGGGCCCTCACATGGCGCCAGATGCCTGACCCCAGCCCACAACCAGGACTGAGGCAAAAGTGAAGTTCTGCGTCTTGCTTTGGTGTTTTCTATGACTGTACTTCCCATCATCAAATGACATTTTCAAAGCAGTCATTTTCATTGTTTTAAAGGATGAAATTTATGGTTTGAAAGTAATGGCCACCAGCCTCATAAAATGAGCTTTACTATTACCACAGGCATTCTCACAATTGGCCAAATCCCCAAGACCCCTATGAAGAGTGAAGTGCCCTAGGCAGAAAAGGATTGAATTTACTCAACATCATAAAAATACACAATGACCTTTCTCATTTTCCAGCAACAGTCATGCTGAGCAGGGCTTCTTTGGACATGACCTTCTCTCACCTCACCATGTCTACTTCCCAGCATCCACATGCATTGGCCTCCACACTAACCCCACTTGGCCTTGTCTTCCATCCCTGGCCTCAACCTCTGATGTCAACCTGGACCTGCTCCAGCCCTGTCAAAGCCAGTGTCTTCTCTTGGATTCTGAAGAACCAGGTGAACCCAGAATTTGTTTACAGATATTAGGAATATGGACTCATTGACTAATATAGGCCGATTAAAAGCTTATATTCACCTTGACCTGTGAGATGTGTGAAAAATCTCTTTATAGACTGTGCTCTGCTTCATAGACTATGACCTTGGGAAAAGTACTTAACTGCTCTCAAACTGTTTATTTCTCTGTTAAAAATTTTTTTAAATATGGGGGTGCCTGAAAAAAAAATAATAAATAAATATGGGGGTGCCTGGGTGGCTCAGTTGGTTGAGCGACTGCCTTCGGCTCAGGTCATGATCCTGGAGTCCCTGGATCGAGTCCCGCATCGGGCTCCCTGCTCAGCGGGGAGTCTGCTTCTCCCTCTGACCCTCTCCTCTCTCATGTGCTCTCTCTCATTCTCTCTCTCTCAAATAAATAAATAAAATCTTTAAAAAAAAAATTTTTTTTAATATGGAAATGTAACTTTATTCTATCATCTCACTCAATACTCACTAAAATCCTGTGCGAAGAGTGATATTACCCTCACAGGAATTGAGGAACTGACACTCCCCAGCCAGGAAATAGTGGACTTGGGATTCCAATTCTGAGTTTGTCTGATTCTAAAGCCTATCCTATTCTTTTTTGGGGTACCTGGCTGGCTCAGTCAGTGGAGTATGTGACTCTCGATCTCAGGGTTGTGAGTTCAAGCCCCATGTTGGCTATAGAGATTACTTAAAAATAAAATCTTAAAAAAAAAAAAGCATACTACTTAACGCATACTACTCTTTTTCTATAGACCTCCATCATAACCTGGGGGGAATATTTATTTATTTATTTATTTATTTATTTATAAAGATTTTATTTCTTTATTTGAGAGAGAGAGAATGAGAGAGAGCGAGTACATGAGAGGGGGGAGGGTCAGAGGGAGAAGCAGACTCCCTGCCGAGCAGGGAGCCTGATATGGGACTCGATCCTGTGACTCCAGGATCATGACCTGAGCCGAAGGCAATCGCTTAACCAACTGAGCCACCCAGGCGCCCAAGGGGGGGAACTTTTAGAATACTAGGCAATGATGTGCACGATGGCTGAGAAAGGAAAGAGATTGACAGCAGAGGTATCAGTGAAGGCTGAACCAACTTCATAGGCGGTGAGAGACAGAGGAATAAGAAAGTGGGAGGGACCAAACTAAAGAGATTTTAGAGCCTACATGATCCAAGAGGTGATGGAAGAGGTGAGTGCAAAATAATTTAGGAAAGAGAGCCACTTTGAGCATAGGGACACTAAATGAAAATGTCTGGGAGGAATTCAGGGACGTGGGATTTTAGATTGAAAAGAGATGAAGAACAGAGAATCAAGATGTGACAAGCAGCCACATTAATAAACCTGAAGTCATCAAGGCAGTGGGCTTCCCCCATACAGAGAGGAAAGCTGTGACATGAGGACAGGCTTGGATGGAGGGGTGGGCAGGAAAGACGAGCAGTCAGAGGGCATGGGGAAGAGGCACCACAGGGTAACCCTGGGCAGAGAACACTGTCCCAGCAGGAGTGCTCAGATTCCTGTACAGAAAGCAGAGGAGAGGTCACGGTAATAGCAGGAAAGCTTTCATTTTTAAGAGTGTAATCTCAACAGAGTGGTGAGGGTGGAGGTCACACTACAGATGGCTAAAGAAAGACTCCGGGCAAAGAGAGAAGACAGAAGTCATAGACCATATGTTTAAGATATTTAGAAGGGAAAAGATAAAAAAGGGAACAGCAAGGACCAAGTAAAGATATTTTTCTTTCCCTTCAATGTCAAATACTCGAGTGTGTCTGACCAAAGAAGGGAAAGATCTAGTGAAGATGGAGACTGAGGATGGAAAAAGATCACTGAAAAAACGGATTTCTAGAGCAGGTAAGAAGTGATTCAGTTGTTAATTCAACAGCATTTACAGTGAGCCACTATATGCAAAAGAGCGTGCTCAGCACAGTAAGAAATAGGAGAATTAAACAAAAACCAGTGCCTTCTCCAAGTAGCTTTCACCTTTGTAGGAGAATCGAGTTATGCAAATAGTAACGTTGCACAGCACTGTAAGCCCTGTGTTCATGTGAACAATAAAGCGCTATTGGAGTTAGAGAGGAATTTGGGGATTAAGGGGGAAGGAACATCTAAAAAAAAATCACAGGGCGCCTGGGTGGCTCAGTCGTTAAACGTCTGCCTTCGGCTCAGGTCATGATCCTGGAGTCCCAGGATCGAGCCCCGCATCAGGCTCCCTGCTCAGCGGGGAGTCTGCTTCTCCCTCTACCCTTCCCCCTTGCTTGTGATCTCTCTCTCTCTCTCTCTCTCTCTCTCAAATAAATAAATAAAATCTTTAAAAAATATATCACAGGAGAGAAAGTACTAAACTCAGCCAAGATTAGCAACCCTATGATTGGCAAAAATGCAGTGGAGAGTGTGGAAAAGTAGGAATTCCAGCTGCAAGGATAGAGGAGTTGGCCTTCAAAGGAAGGGACGGTTCTGCAAGTGGTACTTAGGGGAAGAATAAATAGGATAAAGAGGTATTGTACAGCAGAGAGAAGAGAGTATGAGAGAACTCCTACCTGATGGTCTCACTGTACTATGTAATACAGACAAGCAAAGGAGCCTCTGAAAGCAGAGGGTCACTGTTCAAGGTCAAGAGGAAAATGTGAATCTGAAAGAAATGGAGACAGAAACTGCAAAGCAGCCAGATGGGCTTGCTCTACTGATGTTAGAATCTTTCAAAATTTTGTCTAACAAAAATTAGCACTCTGGAAATAGGGATTGGAATAGTAACTGTTGGGAGGACTTTTCTATCTGGAAGCATGATAAAAAAAATACCCTGGCCTGTCCTCCTATGGGAGGGGGAAAAAATTAAAAATTGTATTTAATTCTGTTATAATTTATTATAATGCATATAATATTTTTTAAAAATTATATATACACATATACACACATATGTATATATATACATGCACACACGTACATAAAAAGCGTTGCTGAATTTTTTTTTCAAGTGTTTAAAACGTGTTTATTCCTGGGCTATTATATTTCAATGACTTGTTTAATTATAGTTACATGAGTACAATTAATTGTATTGACAAGAGTTTCATTCAATACCAGGCAGAGAAAGTTCCACAACATTGTTTTTCAAAGATGTTTTAAATTATTCCTGGGCCTTTATTATTCCTATATAAATTTTATTTTTACTTATGTATGTATTTACTTAATTTCCATATAAATTTTAGAATCAGCTTGCCAAGTTTTACAAAAACAAACAAATCAAATGAGATCACTTGGCATTATACTGCATCTTTACATATATTAAGAGTATTATTAAGAGTTTTAAAATTGTTTACCCAATCTGTGAACACGGAATTATCTCTCTAATTAAAGTCTATTCAATATCTCTCATAGTTTTTCAAGTTTCTGTCCACCTGTCTTACATATATTTCTAAATGTTTACCCTACTGTATTGTTAGGTATGTCTGCATAGTTACTTCTTAGAAAGGACCGAGAAACACCTTTTGGCTAGTTATTATTTACACCTCTGTAGTTTTCCAACTCACTGGTTTCTATTTTTATCTTCATTAAACTATTTTTTCTGCTTTGCTTAGTCTTTTTCTCTTTTTTAAGATTTTATTTGAGAGAGAGGGAGCACAAGTGGGGGAAGCGGCAGGCAGAGGGAGAAGCAGACTCCCCACTGACCAGGGAGCCCCATGCGGGACTCATCCCAGGACCCTGAGATCATGACCTGAGCCGAAGGCAGACGCTTAACCAACTGAGCCACCCAGGCACCCTGCTTAGTCTTTTTTATTTATTTGTTTGTTTGTTTGTTTATTTGTTTATTTATTATTTAAAAGATTTTATTTATTTATTTGACAGAGAAAGAGCACAAGTAGGCAGAGTGGCAGGCAGAGGGAGAGGGAGAATCAGGCTCTCTGCTGAGCAGGGAGCCTGATGTGGGGCTAGATCCCAGGACCCCAGGATCATGACCTGAGCCGAAGGCAGCCGCTTAACCGACTGAGCCACCCAGGCGCCCCTGCTTAGTCTTTTTTAAACTTTGTTTTTAAAATAAGTATGTCAGAATAGAAATTTCCCTGTAAGCAGTGCTCTACCTGAAGCCCGGAGGTTCTGATACCAAGCTTTCCATTGTTACAGTTTTCTGGATATACTGCAATTTCAGATCTCATGCCAACAGGTTCTTAACTCCCAGAAGGAGGTTTCAATTTCCCTATACTGTTTGCAATTTCTAGTTTTGTTGAACTTTGGTTTTTCTATTGTTTTGAAATTTAATGATGTTTCCTTTTTACCTAAAGTTCTTTCATATTTTGTGACTCTTCCACTGGCAATTAAAGGGCTTATTCTTTGCTTTTAGAGTCTGAAAAACGTTTATAATTATATCTTAGTTTCTTGTAAAATGTATTATTTCTATGTTCCACAGCCCCAGCTGTTTTCCAGTGGATCTGAGGATCTCCTGGTTAGAAATTCTTTCTCTAACAAGCATGGATCTTCTGCTTCTCCAACCTTAAGATCACTTCTGGTTTTGTATAGCAATACCCTGTAAATGGGAAATAATTTAAGACTTGGGCCCATGGAGACGAAGTGGCTGTAGATCTCCAGCATCACATCTCTGTACAGAGTCCGCTGAGTGGGGCCTATTTTCTGCCATTCTTCCTGGGTGAACTCCACAGTCACATCCTTGAATGACACGGATGCCTGAGATGTGTTCATTTTCTGCACCTCTTGGGAGATTGTAAGGCTCAGCTGGTCTTTGCGGCTCCTCCACTCGGGCTCCACCGCAGACCCGCTTCTCTCGCTTTCCAGCACATTAGCTGTCAACGTTAGGAACGCATTCCCCTCCCGCTGCGGGGAAGGGTTTTCCCAGGTTGAGCTGCCAGCAGGGTCGGGCTCACGGTCCCCGCACAGCCTGCCCAGCAAAGAACACCTGCTTCTGACCAGGCTCAGCCCCACCTGCCCACGCTGATCACAGGGCCTGGCGCGCGTGCCAGGCTCGGGAAGTACCCCCAGCTGCTCCCAGGTATTACTCAGCACCCCTGCACAAGCCCAGCCCTCCACGCTGGCTCCCCACACGTGTTGAGCCCCGCCACTCAGCGCTCTCACCCCACGTGTGCACCTCCTCCTGGGACAGAGATCAGAGAGGAAGAGAGCAAAGCATTGCTGAATTTGACCAGAAAAATGGCAAGAGATTGAAAACTAAGTGAAAGTAAAAAACCAGAGATAAGCAAAAAATCAGAGGAAAGTAAAAAATCAGAGAAAAGACAGTTTACACATTGATAACATTCAACAGTGAATTTGGATTTTATCTTCACAGCCTTGTTGGGTGAAGGAAACAGAGCCCAATCAAGGTGGGGAGTCTAACAGAAGAGTCCTCTACCTAAAGCTAGAACCCCAATGGGTTATACCTTCCATGTAAGAGTGAACTGAGAAATAGACCTGCCTACTCCCTCCTCCAAGGGGGGTGGGGGGTAGGGTGCAAAGAATTTGCCTCCTTGAGCCTTGTACTGAGGAGAAAGGAAAGTTCAAACTGTCTAGTTAAATGTCCAGAACTGAAGGTACCCCCAGATGCCTGGAAGAGGCAAATATAAATCTTCCCAAGAGAAACTCAACAACCAAGCCTCAAATAATTTCCACAGATATAAGCTCACAGTGAAGAAATCATAAACAAAATCACAAGGAAATGATGCACGAGTAAGTAAAAGCAGGAGCAAAAAAAACACAGAAGAATTAGACTCATAGAATTATCAGATACAAAATATAAAATAAATGCTTAATATATTTTAAAAGATAATATAAGGAATTTTAAATAGGAGTAAGAGAACATACATGACCATATTTTTTAGAAGAACCAAATAAAACTTCATGAAATTAAATGATAAGATGTGAAACTCAGTAGTTGAGTTTAATAGCAGATTAAAGATACAATTGAAGAGAGAATTAGTGAACTAGAAGATAGTTCTTTAAAAAAAATTTTTTTTTTCTTACTTACTTATTTGAGAGAGAGAAGGAGAATCTGAAGCAGACTCCATGCTGAGTGCAGAGCACGACTCGGGGCTTGATCCCATGACTGGGGGATCATGACCTGAGCCGAAACCAAGAGTCAGATGCTCAACCTATTGAGCCATCCAGGCCCCCTAGAAGATGGTTCTGAAGAAATTAGATATAATGTATCACAGAGAGTCGAAGAGATAGGAAATATGGAGGAATGTTTAAATGATATGAAAGAGAGCATGAGAAAGTTTAATATATTTCTAGTTGGCATTCCAGAAAGAGAAGAAAAAAAAAAATCGTATTTCAAGAGATGAAAAATTCCCAGAACTGATAGAAGACACCAATTCATAGATTCAGGAAGCCAAAATAATCCCAACCAGTATAAATAAAAAATAAAAGCATCAACATCATCATCATCATTGTTGTCATCATCACCCAGATACATCACAATGAAACTTTATATCCCCCCCCAAAAAAGCTGGGGGGATGATCTTAAAAGCAGCAAAAGAAAAAAGACAAATTCCCTAAAGGAACAATATTTAGACTAGTTAGACTGGTAGCTGACAGCAACCCAGGAGACTGGAATGATATCTTTAACATCCTGAGAGAAAATAATCATCTACCTAATAATGTATATCCACTGAAAAATGTTTCCAGGTTGAGAGTAAACGGAGACATTTTCAGATAAAGAAAAACTAAGTGACTTTCCCTCAAAAGACTCACATGCACAGACACAATTCTAAAGATAATACTTTAGGTTGAAGGAAAGTGATTTCATATGGACGATCTAAGTTGCAACAAGGAATGGTGAGCAAAAAGAATGATAATTATGTGAGTAAATCTAAACAAATATTGATGGCAGGAGATAATAATAATGCCTTATAGGGTTAAAAATTAGAACCAAAATACAAGACACCAGTAGTCTATAATCTGAGATAAGAGGAGGTTCGTTGGTAGGAATTAAAGTGTCCCAAAGGTCATATGTTGTTCAAAAAGAGGGGGGAAAAATGCTGATTAACTTCAGACTTGATGAGTTAGAATTTCTAGAATAGTAATAAAAATGGGAAAGAAGTGCTTAATTTCCAAGCTAGTAAAGGACAAATGAGATAAGAAAATAGTGTTTATTCTAAAATAAGAAAGAAATGGGTGAACCTCTTTGGATATAATTCAAACAAACCAACAGTAAAAATGAATTTTTTGCATGTAAGACAATTAGGAAAATTTGAACGCTCACTGGATATTTAATGATATGAAACATTTACTTTTTTTTTTTTAAGATTTTATTTATTTGACAGAGAGAGACACAGCGAGAGAGGGAACACAAGCAGGGGGAGTGGGAGAGGAAGAAGCAGGCTTCCCACCAAGCAGGGAGCCCAATGCGGGGCTCGATCCCAGGACCCTGGGATCATGACCTGAGCCAAAGGCAGACGCTTAACCGACTGAGCCACCCAGGCACCCCAACATTTACTATTTTTTAAAGATGTAATCATGGTAATGTGGATTTGTTTTGTAAAAGACCTCTTAAATATTATAGATACACATTGAAGAATTTGTGAGTGAAATTATATGATGGCCTCGTTTTGCATAAAAACAATCCAGTGTTGGGTTGTGGGAGGGTACAGAGGGCAGATAAATTTTTTTGATCTTTGGTGAAGCTGAGAGATGATTTCTTTACTCTTATATGTGTTTAAAATTTTCTGTGATGAAAAGTTAAAATAAGAAAATAAAAAAATAAAAGGCAAGAAAGGAAAGAAAAAGAAACAGAGAAGCTAAGACAAATGGAAAGCTTTGAATAAAATATATCAGTAATTACAACCAATATAAATTGAGAATGTTTCAGTCTAAAAAGTCCATCTAGGGGCACCTGGGTGGCTCAGTCAGTTAAGCATCTGCCTTCGGCTGAGGTCATGATCCCAGGGTCCCTAGTCTGGCTCCTGGCTCAGCGGGGAGTCAGCTACTCCCTCTCCTTCTGCCTCTCTCCCCTGCTGGTGCTCTCTTTCTCTCTGTCTCAAATAAATAAATAAAAAATCTTTAAAAAAATAAGTAAAAAATCCATCTATATGCTACTTATAGGTAACAAGTTTAAAACATAGGAACATAAAAGGTTGAAAGTAAAAAGAACTGAAAATGATATTCCAGGCAGATGCTAGTTAAAGAAGCTGATGTCCCTAAATTAAGAGCAGACAAAATAGACTGTAAGGCAAGAAGCACTACTAGAAATAAACACAACTATTATACAATAGTTAAAGTTTGAGTTCACTGGGAAAATATATTAGTTTTAACATGTGTAACAATAATAATAGCTTCTAAATATATAGAGCAAAAATATACACAATCACAAAGGTAAATAAATAAATATACTCTTATGGTGGGAGAATTTATCCTATCTGTCCCAGTAAATGAAATATCAAGAAGACCAAAATACAAAAAAGTATGAATATAGATTTAACAGCATAGATTAATCTAATATATATTTACAGAAAACTGTACCCAACAACTATAGAACATAAATTGTTTTTAGCAACAACACACTGAGCCAAAAAAAGTCCCAACCGATTTTGAAGTATCAGTATTTGACAGATTATATTATCTGACTACACTACAGTTAAATAAGAAATCAATTAACAAAAGGATAATTTCCCAATGATTGGAAGTTTTAAAATATGCTAATAACCATAAGGGCCAAGAAGCTAACGCATATAACTTATAATAGAAATAATGAGCTTAGCATACAACACAAGGTAGAAAAAAACAGAATAAGCCCAAAGAAAGATAAAAGAAAGAGAAGATATTAATGAAATAGAGGACAAAAATAAAATAGAACCAACACAGCCAAAAGTTACTTCTTTGGCAAAATCAATAAAATTGATAAATTTCTGGCAAGATCAATTAAGAAAAAGAGAACACACAAATAACAATATCTGAAATGAAAAATGAGACATAATTACAGATGCTATTGACATTACAAAGATGTAAGGGCTTATTATAAGCAAACTTTTGCCAATAAATTTGAAAATTGAGATGAAATGTAGATAAATATAATTTTCCATTATTGTCTCAAGAAAAATAGAAAATTAAAATAGTCCTTACCATTAAATAAACTGAAACAATAGTTTAAAATCATTCTACCATGGAAATACAAGGCTCAGTGATTTTACCAGCAAGTGCTACCAACATTCAAGAAGTAAAACTAGACAGGGCGCCTGGGTGGCTCAGTCGTTAAGCGTCTGCCTTTGGCTCAGGTCATGATCCCAGGGTCCTGGGATCGAGCCCCCCATTGGGCTCCCTGCTCCGCGGGAAGCCTGTGTCTCCCTCTCCCACTCCCCCTGCTTGTGTTCCCTCTCTCGCTGTGTCTCTCTCTGTCAAGTAAATAAATAAAAAATCCTTAAAAAAAAAAAAGAAATAAAACTAGATTTAAATTATTTTAAAATGGAGAAAAGTAGGTAAGACACAGCAACTTCTTTTAATGAGGCTAGCATATCTTTGGTGTCAAAACCAGATAAGGACAGAAAGGAAAATTTCAATCTCACTTAGGAAATATAGATATAAAAATCATAAACTAGTAGCTAACAGATGGCAGATGAAAACTGATGGCACATTCTTTGCTACTCCTCCCACTGAGAGGTAGAGTCTAATTGCTTCCCCCTTGAATCTAGGTTGGTTCTAGAAAAGTGCTTCTTAGAATAGAATAGATTGTGGTGAAAGGGTCATTGCATGACTCCCTAGGGTAATGAGAAAAGCTTGTAGTTTCCTCCATAAACTCTGAGAGTACTCTACCAGCCCTGAGCTGCTCAGAACTAAGACTACCCTGAGAATGCTAGCTGGGGAGGCAACAAGAAGGCACTGCACTAGACAATCTTAGGAGAATCCAGTTTTTCAGCCATCTCTACCAAGGTGCCAGACATATGTATGAGGCTGTCTTGGATCCTCAAGACCAGCTCATCGGCCAGCTTAATTCCACCAAATGACCTCAAGGAGTCCCTATAGAGCAGGAAAAGCCCTGAGCTGAGTTCTGTCCAGATTTCTGATTTGCAGAATTATAGATAAATAAAATAGATGTTGTTTTAATCAAGTTGGGAGGTAGTTGGTTATACAATAAGAGATAGGGGGCATCTGGCTGACACAGTAGGTCGAGTGTCAGACTCTTGGCTTCGGCTCAGGTCATCTCAAGGTGGTGAGATCAAACCCCCCATCAGGCTTTGCGCTGAGTGTAGAGTCGGCTTGAGACTCTCCCTCCCTTTCCTTCTGCCCACCTCCCTCCCCTGCCAGGGGTGCCCAGGTGCTCTCTCTCCTCTTCTCTCTCAAATAAATAAATAAATAAATAATTTTAAAAAGAGAGATAACCAGAACACTAACAAACTTGAGCATTGTTTAAAATCATTATGACCTACTTGGTCATAAACATTAGAAAATCAATTCATGCAATTTACTCCATTAACAGATTAATGGAGAAAAGTTATGTTATCCTCTCAATTAAAGCAGAAAAAAGTAGCTGTTAAAATACCACATCCATTCATGATTTAAAAACAAAACAAAACAGGGGTGCCTGGGTGGCTCAGTGGTTGGTCTGACTTCAGCTCAGGTCATGGTCTCGGGATCCTGGGATTAAGCCCGAAGTCTGGCTCCCCACTCAGTGGGGAGTCTGCTTCTCCCTCTCCCTTGGCCCGCCCCCCTGCCCCCGCTCATGCTCTCTCTGTCTCTCTCTCAAATAAATAAATAAGTAAAATCTTTTAAAAAGAAATAAATAGGGGCAACTGGGTAGCACAGTCAGTTAAGCATCTGACTCTTGGTTTCGGCTCAGGTCGCAATCTCAGGGTCATGAGATCAAGCCCCACATCAGCCTCCCAGGTCAGCACAGAGTCTGCTTAGGTTTCTCTCTCCCCCTTCCCCTCCCCACTGCTCACTCTCTCTCTCTAAAATCAATAAAATAAAATTTTAAAAAATGAGTAAATAAATAAAAAAAAACAACTCATAACAACCTAAGGATATAAAGGAATTTCTTCAGCCTACACACCATTCTAAAGACATCATCATTAATGGTGAAACATATATGTATTCCCTTTAATATCAGGTGTAAGGTGAATGCATCCACTTTCACTATTCCAATCCATTTTGGACTTGAGATTCAAGCCAACAGTGGAGGGAAAACAAAAAAAAAAAAAGAAGAAAAAGTGCAAAGATTGCAAAGGAAAAAATAAAGCTGCTGCTATTTGCACATGATACAACGGTTTTCAAAAAACCTATAGAAAGTAGTATTAGTATTGATGGGATTTTAGTAAGGTGCTGGATATAAAATAAAGCTCAGTCGCATTTTCATCTGTCCAAAACAAATGCTGGAAAATTTGTTTCAAAAATACAATTAAAAATATAATTTAAAGTAGTGTCAAAAATTTTTAATCAGTAAAGATACCAATTTTTCCCCAAATTCATCTACAGATTCCATTCAATTCCAGTAAAAATGCTGACAGAGTTTTTGTGGAACTTAACAAGCTGGTTCTAAAATTTATATGGAAGTGCAAAGGGACAAGAGCCGCTTAGTAGCCAAGACACTTTTTTTTTTTTTTACTTAACCGACTGAGCCACCCAGGCGCCCCACAATCACACAATTTCTAAAGGGAAAGATTTAAGAATTGAATTCTAAAAATTAACAACTTCTGTTCATCAAAACACACCATAGAGTGAAATAATAAGCCAAAAATGGGAGTATATATTTATAACATACATAATTGCTTAAAGATTGGTATCCAAAATATATAAAGAACACCTATAAATCCATTAAGAAAAATAGGCAAAATATTTGCAGATGTGTGGCACAATGGCTAATTTGCATATTAAAAGATACCCATCTTCATTAGCCAACAGGAGAATTCAAAATCAAAACCACAGTTAGCAATCATGTCCTGCCCACCAGACTGGCAAACATTAAAAACAGTATCAAGTGTTGGTAAGGAAACAAACAGTACTCTACTCCATACACTCTGGGGCAGATTGGAAACTGACCTAGCCACTTTAGAAAATTGAAGATGTACATACCCTGGAACTCAGTAGTTTCACTTCTAGAGAAAGTCTTGAATAGGGAGACATTTCTAGGATGTACATAGTAGAGCAGAGAAATCTGTAACAGTAGACACCTGAAAACCAGGTAAATGTCCGTCAGAATCAAGAGCTCCACACAACGGGACTCAATGCGTGAGAGAAACTCAATGAATCAGAGCTGTAGCCACAACAATGCTTGCTGCTCAGGAACCTGATGTTGGCAGAAAGAAGCGAGTTGTAGAAGAACATTATTCCATCACGTAAAGTCCCGAAACATACAAACTGCATCTTCTCGTTAGAAATACCAGTATAGTGAAAATATACAGAAAAGCAAGGAAATGGTGAACACACAACCTGGGATGATTAATCACGTCTGAGAGGAGAGAGGAGGTGGGACACGAAGGGCACACAGGGGACCCCAGAGGTAAGAGCAATGATCTTGTATTTAAAGTAGGTGCTGGGCACGTATGTGTTTCCTGAATTATTAGTTTTTTTAGTCTACTCAATCTCGTTAAAAACGGTCAGTAAGGGTCACCCAGGATGGGTGATGGTTGTGGCCAGAAGAGCCTCTATAGGACAGCAATTCCTGCTTAGCCCAAGCCTTGAGTCTGATGGGCCTTGGGAAGAATGTGTAGCAATAATCTTTGTTCACCCCCTCAGGAATAAGAAAATGTGTTTTTTTGTTTTTTCTTTGTAAAACAGGTTTTCCAGCTGAGCTAGAGGCAGGCTCTGACCCTGGTGGACTGAGGATTATGATTGTGTGAAGGTGTGTGTGCCAGGGGAGGGGTTGGAGAAGGATGAGGGGAGGTGAGAAAAGGGAACAGGGTATGGTGGGAGGGTTTAGGGCCCCAAAGACAAGGAAGGCACCAAGTGAGAGAGGTTAATGGGAACGCTCATCATAGCACCCAAAGAAAACGAGGATTAACACTGAAAACACCAATTCATACATATTGCGTCTACTCTCGGGGCTTGATGAAACCAGTTTGATTCTGGCCAATAGCCAAGGGGGAAAAAACCAGGGCCCGATTTCACAGTGCCCTTGAGGATGTGCCTTGTAAATGGGCACCTCGTAAGGAGTTATGTCAGCTCCTGCCAACTTCTTATCCTTGCACGGTTCTCGCATCAATTAAAAATGCCTCCGTCCTGTTTGGCCTGTCTTCCAGGGGACAGGGTGGAATCTGTTGGCCTCACCTAATACCGGCATTGCTCTGCCTTAGTTTTTCCTGAAGTAAAACTTGGCACTGACCTCCCAGCATGGCAGAAAGACAAGCCCATCCCTCCCAGGCCATTCATTCTTCGCCTCGGCTTGGGGCGGGAAGGTAGGTGATGCGTGAAGTGCCGCTGGGAAGGGGCCCCGTGGGGCTGGTCTGGCTTCTCCAGGCTCAGGGTTTGAATCAAAGGGCAGAGGCGGGGAGCCTCCGTGGCTCCAGTTGGGCTGTCTTCAGATCTCCAGCTGTTGGGTCTTTTTGGTTTTTATTACATTAGCCTTAAAAAAAAGTTTTTAATCAGCAAGAATCAGTGAAGCAGGCTTTATGGTGCAATAATTCTACATGTTTTGTTATAAATATCCCCAGGCAAAGTTAAGGTTATTTCATACCACTATCAAAGTAACACGCCCGCTTCGGTTGCAACAAGGAATCTGTGAGGGCTAGCAAGCAGGAAGCATACCATCTGCATTTTAAGAGGCTTTTGTTTTAATAAAATGGGCATATATTTACCCATAAAAGAGATTGACCAGCTTGGCAAATTCAGAACCCATGAGAAGTCAAGATACAGAGACAAGCCACATTATTTGCTGAATTAAAAAAAAAAAAAAATCACCCATCCACCCACTTCCCAATAACAGAACTCAGTTGTGGGTTTTGGCGATACTGATGTTTACAATAAACTCAGCGCTCAAAGGCTCCAGGTCCAGCACCAGAGGCCTCGGCTCTACAGAAGACGCCGAGGTCTGTTTTTTTATTAAGAGTTAAGATTTTTCCCCCTTCGACTCCCCTGAAAAAAAACATCAGATGAAAGTTTGAAATTGTTAAAGCCAGGATGAAAAGACACTCCCCTGGTTCTGTTTCATAGATTGCATTCGGTCTTGTTTATTTCAACCCTGAAGAGGTTTGGCAATGGACACCAGTGAGCTTGCAGAGGGGCCACACAGAGACAGCAAACGAACCCCCGCATTCTGTTCTCTCCTGCGCAGATTTACCGACTGGCCTCAGACAGATTTCCAAACTCCATACTCCCTGCCAGGGAAGATTTCACAATTCTCTTCCATCAAACTTCCCTAAAGCTGCAAGTCTTTTTTTTTAAGTTTTTATTTTAACTTCAGTTAGTTAGCATACAGTGTTATATTCGTTTTAGGGGGACACTAGACTGATTCAACACTTCCATACAATACCTGGTGCTCCTCACAAGTGCCCTCCTTCATCACCATCACTGATTTAATCCATTCCTCCACCCACCTCCTTTCTGGAAGCCATCAGTTTGTTCTCTATAGTTAAGAGTCTTTTTGGGGTGCCTGGGTGGCTCAGTGTGTTGGGCATCTGACTCTTGGTTTCAGCTCAGGTCATGATCTCAGGGTCATGAGATCGAGCCCCGTGTTGGGCTCTGTGCTCAGCATGCATGTTTGCTTGAGATTCTTTAAAGAAAAAAAAAAAGAAAGAAAAGAAAAAGAGCCTGTTTCCCTCTCTTTTTTTCCTTTTCCTCGTTTGTTTTGTTTCTTAAATTCCACATATGAGTGAAATCATATGGTATCTGTCCTTCTCTGACTGACTTATTTCCTTTAGCATTAATATTCTTTAGCTTCATCCATGTCATTGTAAATGGTAAGATTTCATTCTTTTTTATGACTCAGTAATATTCCATTCCACACACACACACACACACACTCACCACTCTTCTTTATCCACTCATCAATCGATGGACACTTGGGCTGTTATCCATAATTTAGCTATTGTGGATAATGTTGCTGTAAACATCAGGTTGCATGTATCCCTTTCAATTAGTGTATTTGTATTATTTGAGTAAATACCTAGTAGTACAATTGCTGGATTGTAGAGTAGTTTTATTTTTAACTTGTTGAGCAACCTCCATACAGTTTTCCAGAGTGGCTGCACCAGTCTGCATTCCCACCAACAGGGCGAGAGTTTTCCTCTCTCTCCACATCCTTGCCAACACCTGTTGTTTCTTGTGTTATTGATTTTAGCCATCTGACAGGTGTGAGGTGATAATCTCATTGTAGTTTTGATTTGCATTTCCCTGATGATAAGCATCTTTTCATGTGTCTGTTAGTCAACTATAGGTCTTCTTTGGAAAAATGTCTATTCATGTCTTCTGCCCATTTTTAAATTGGATTATTCATTTTTTGGGTGTTGAGTTTGATAAGTTCTTTATAGATTTTGGATACTAACTCTTTATTAGATACATCATTTGCAAATATCTTCTCTCGTTCCGTAGGTTGCCTTTTAGTTTTGTGGATTGTTTCCTTCACTGTGCAGAAGCTTTTTGATATAGTCCCCATAGTTTTTTTTGTTGTTATTTTTTAAAATATTTTATTTGTTTATTTGACAGAGAAAGACATAGCAAGAGTGGAACACAAGAGGGGGAGTGGGAGAGGGAGAGCAGACTCCCTGCCGAGCAGGGAGCCTCCTGATGCGGGGCTTGATCCCAGGACTCTGGGATCATGACCTGAGCCGAAGGCAGACGCTTAACGCCTGAGCCGCCCAGGCACCCCTTGTTATTAATTTTTTAAAGTAGGCTCCATACCCTGCCTGGGGCTTGAACTCAGGACCCTGAGATCAAGAGTTGTATGCTCTACTGACTGAGCCAGGAGGTGCCTCCCATAGTTTATTTTTGCTTTTGTTTCCCTTGCCTCAGGAGACATATCTAGAAAGAAATTGCTATGGCCAATATCAAAGAAGTTATTGCCTGTGTTCTCTAGGATTTTCATGGTTTCAGGTCTCACATTTAGATCTTTCATCCATCTTGAATTTATTTTTGTGCATGGTGTAAGAAAGTGGCCCATTTTCATTCTTTTGCATGTTGCTGTCCAATTTTCCCAACCCCATTTGTTGAAGAGACAGTCTGTTTCCTATTGGATATTCTTTACTCCTTCATCAAGAGTAATTGATCATATAGTTGTAGGTTCATTTCTGGGTTTTCTATTCTGTTCCATTGATCTATATGTCTGTTTCTGTGCCAGTACCATACTGTTTTTTGGGGGTTTTTTGGTGTTTTTTTTTTTTACTGTTTTGAGGACTACAGCTTTGTAATATAACTTGAAGTCCAGAATTGTGATGCCTCCAGCTTTGCTTTTCAAGTTTGCTTTGGCTATTCGGGGTCTTTTGTGGTTCCATCCAAATTTTAGGATTGTTTGTTCTGGCTCTGTGAAAAATGCTGGTGGTATTTTGATAGGGATTGCATTAAATGCGAAGATTGCTTTGGGTAGTATAGACATTTTAATAACATTTGTTCTTCTAATCCATGAGCATGGACTGTCCTTCCATTTCTTTGTGTCATCTTCAATTTCTTTCATCACTGTTTTATAATTTTCAGAATACGGGTCTTTCACTTCTTTGGTTAGGTTTATTCCTAGGTGTCTTACTGGTTTTGGCGCAATTATAAATGGATTAATTCGTGAATTTCTCTTTTCTACCACTTCATTATTGGTGTACAGAAATGCAACAGATTTCTGTACATTGATTTTATATCCTGTGACTTTACTGAATTTATCAGTTCTAGCAGTTATTTGGTGGAGTCTTATGACATAATACATCATCTGCAAATAGTGAAAGTTTCACTTTTTCCTTGCTGACTTGGATGTCTTTATTTCTTTTTTGTTGTCTGATTGCTGAGGCTGGGACTTCCAGGACTATGTTGAATGAAAGTGATGAGAGTGCACATCCCTGTCTTGTTCCTGACTGTAGAGGAAAAGCTCTGTTTTTCCCCACTGAGGATGTTAGCTGTGGGTTTTTCATATATGACCTTTATTATGTTGAGGTGTGTTCCCTCTCAACCTACTTTGTTGAGGGTTTTTATTATGAATGGATATTATACTTTGTCAAATCAAAGCTGCAATTCTTGAAGCAAAGGTTGTCCTGGGTTGGAAGGAAATATCTAAGGGGTGTCAGATTTAGTAGGAAGGGTGTTTGTTCACTTACCTTTTCGTTTGCTAAGCAACTCACCCGTCCCAGCCAGGGCCCTGGGCATTTGTATATTGAGTCATCCAAGGATCCCACAAGGCAGGCTTCCCTCCCCTGGCACAGATGACGCGCAGAAGCGGGAGAGGAGAGGAAGGTGTACAGGAGCATGGGCTGCTTGGTTACTGAGCGCTTGGGGGGCAGGGCTGCCTGCTGTGCCCTCCTCACTCCTTCCCACCATTGCCCTTTCTGCTCCCCTCCCTCAAGTTCCCTCCGCCATCGGGGTGAGTAGTGAGAAACATGGGCACCCATGAAATGCCCCATGAACCTGGCCTGGGGGCAGACTGTATGACAAGAGCTGTAGTATGGAGGGGCGCCTGGGTGGCTCAGATGGTTAAGCGTCTGCCTTCGGCTCAGGTCATGATCCCGGGGTCCTGGGATCGAGTCCCACATCGGGCTCCCGGCTCAGCGGGGAGCCTGCTTCTCCCTCTGACCCTCTCCCCTCTCATGCTGTTTCTCTCTCGCTGGCTCTCTAAAAAAAAATAAATAAAATCTTTAAAAAAAAAAAAAAAAAAAAGAGCTGTAGTATGGAGACTGCAGCTGCGGTCCTCGATGTCAAAGCACTCGTCTGGATTTGGAGCTGGAAGTTTGGGCCCTGACTATAGATAGGGCCACAGTGACCCTCCTCTGTCCTTGGCCGTACCCTCTCCTTGAGGTCCTTCCCGGAGGTGCGTCCCAGGGGCACTGTTGGCCTCCTGTCCCACACTGAGGTGCAGAACAAACGTCTTGATCGTCCTGAACCTCAGCCCCACATTTCTGGGCTGTGCAGTGACGCGGCCTCTGACAATGTGGTTTGTGAGCTGGGGGGTGGGGAGCCCCCACCCAAATCTCCTCAAGTAACATACCCTGGCCCTGTTGTAACCTGGGGCTTCCCTTCGAGCCTGGGAGGTGACAGCCACATGGGTGGGGCTGCCCGCCTAATCTCCCTCGCACCCATAAATCCAGGCACAACCCCTTGGGGCTCACCTATGGTGTTAGTGCTTGGAAGGGCTTTCTTCTCTTGAGCCCCTTTCCATGATGGAAAGGTAGGCTACTAGTCAGTAAACGAGTTCCCCCAGCCAAATGACTAGGAAGCCAGTTATTGGTTAAGAGGTCTTTAGCCAGTGCCCCCAGAGTGGAAGAGGTGGGGCTTCAGTTAGGGGTAGAAGGGTCTGAAAGTAAAACAGGTCTCTCTCTGATTGTGGGGCCCAAGGCTTCACTCCCAGGACAACAGGGTGGTGGGAAGGCAGTCACCAAGCTTCTCCCTTCAGCTTTCTGGCTGATGTGGAGAGACAACATCCAGTCCCGTGGAGGAGAAGTGATTGGGATTCCCACCGGAGCCCACGGTTGGAAGGAGAGGGGGCTATGGTGAGGCTCCTGGACCCATGCATGGGTGCCTAGGAAGCCAGGGGAGTCTTTCTATTATAGAACACATTTGAAAAGGTGTAGCCAGCGTCATGGTTTCCATGGCACAAGCAAACCTTCTGGCTCCAGCTCCTTCAAAGGGTTCTGCACTTGGAGGATCCACCTAAGTAAGCCCTCTGGGAAGAGCCCAGGACCGTCCCTGAGACTCGAGTCGGTCTGTGCCGCCACCAACAGTCGGGAGAACCACCACCAGGCCCTGCCCAGCCGGTCTGGCTCCTGCTGACTTCCAGAATTTCCATTCCAGAGGAGCTTAAAAAAGATGATAAAATCCCTAATTATGGCTTCTGTAGGCATTTCCTCCCCCAGGCTCAAGCTACCTGGAAGGCAGCTGAGAAGTTTTCCAGGTGCCAAGTGCCTGGGGAGGGGAACCCTGCTGGCACTGAGCTCCCCCCTCACCCCCAGTCCCACCGGGGCCCACAAACACCCCCTCAACCTTCAGACTTCTAACCTAATGTGGGCTTTATCTGAAGCAAGGTTGCAATGGAGTTCTTCTCTTGTTACCACAAGTCAAGTGGGCCCTCAGTGGACCAACCTCAACCTGGAGCTGTGTCCTTTGCCTTAACGGACCCCCACCAATCCCACCAAGGAGGAGGAGTCCCAGAAAGAAGTCTCAGGGTCCTGCAAAGCAGGGGCTCAGCAGGGGTCCCCTTCAAATGCTGGCTCAGGCAGCAGGGCAGTGACCCACCCACTGGCTGTTTTCTTATTGATGGTGCCTGGCAGGCAGCTAGGGCCACCGTGAGATGTCCTATCATTAGTCCTGCCACATGGGAAAGATCAAAGCCAACAAATGGAGGTGGGCTGGTGTGTGTGAACTGCAGGCAAAAGTGGAGACTGTGAAAGCTGAGGACCTCTAGCACCTAAATTCAGGGTCTTACCTCTCGTGTGCCTGTGTGTACCATCAGCATATTGTAATTAAAGGGCTTTGAGTTTGGATACAGGCCCTCTGCCACCACCAGTGGAATCTGACAAGGGAGTCTGGTGAACTCCTGGACCCTGTGAACTTGGCTTACGAAAGCGGTCATTCTGTCCTTTGCACTTGACATGCTCCAGCCTTGGTAAACGAAGTAGTCCCCAAATAAGACACATCACAATGCCTTTGCCTTCTGCTTGCACAACCTTCTTCCTTGAAGCAGAAAGGGTCCCAAGTCTCCATCTCCTCTAGAGCAGGCCCTCCTCAGTGTACCCCACAGGGCCTCAAATGTCCTCTGTCCCAGCACTCAGCCTGTCACAGTATTTGGAGTACAATGGACATGTGATAAAATAAAACAAAGTTCCATCCTTAAACTATCTGATATTTATTTTTTCAAAAAGAAAAACTGAAAGAAAAGGCAGAAAGTGAAAGAAAGAGAGGCTGATGCAAACAACAACTGAAACCCTCCCATAGCACTCAGTTCATCCTTCACCCCTGGTACACTGTGTTCCAGTCACCTGCTTCCGGTATGTCTCATCTGCTACGCAGGGAGCTCCTAGAGGCAGGGCCTATGTGTTCTTCATCCTGGAACACCCCTTTATGAGATGCACTGCTTGGTATACAGCAGGCACCAAATAGATGTCTGTTGGATGCATGGCGAACCAATGAACACAAGAAATCTAGAGACAAGAGCAGCACTGCTGCACGAGGGAAAATGGCAGAGTGAATCGAAGTGCAGCCAACTTACAAAGCAGAAACCTGTCTATTGCGAAAGAAGAGCCAAAGGTAAGTAACACCTGTCACTAGTGAACGGGTGTAAATGTTTTGCCAGGGTGCCTAAGCAAATGCCCAGATGTCAGGCTGTCAGGCAACTCCCAACCCCAGGCTCACAGCTGCAGGGGACACTCGACTGGCCTTTTGACTGTCCCCCTGGGCTCCAGTTTCTGCTTTGCCATTGAACTTCTATGGGCATTATTTTTCTCATCTGAGTATTCATGTGTGTAATTCCACCACATCAAAACTCTGTAAAGTGGATATTCTATAGGTAAGTCTCGAATGAACAACAGCCCTTACAGAGCCTAAGAAAAATGTTTTAAAATATAGGATCGATTTATGAATCAAATGGGAAATTCATCGGGGTCAACTGCCAAGATTGTAATGGCACATTCTTTTTTAAAAGATTTTATTTAGGGGCGCCTGGGTGGCTCAGTTGGTTAAGCGACTGCCTTCGGCTCAGGTCATGATCCTGGAGTCCCGGGATCAAGTCCCGCATCGGGCTCCCTGCTCAGCGGGGGGTCTGCTTCTCCCTCTGACCCTCCCCCATCTCATGCTCTCTCTCTCTCATTCTCTCTATCAAATAAATAAATAAATAAAATCTTTAAAAAAAAATAAAAAAAATAAATAAAAATAAAAGATTTTATTTATTTATTTGACAGAGAGAGAAAGAGAGAAAGAGAGAGAGAGAGAGCACAAGCAGAGGGAGTAGTGCAGAGGGAGAGAAGCAGGCCCCCTGCAGAGCAGGGAGCCCAACGCGGGACTCAATCCCAGGACATCATGACCTGAGCCAAAGGCAGACGCTTAACCAACTGAGTCACCCAGGCGGCCCTGTAATAGTACATTTTTTTCAGGATCATAATATCGATGTAGTCGGCCTCAAGTGCTGTAGTTACTATTACTGCTGTCAGTGCTACTAATACAATTACTTTTATCGTCGTAGATTAAAAACTTGTGAGGGCCAAGGCATTCTGATATGAGTCAAAATGGAAATCTGAAATGTAAAAGATGTGGGAGAATTTTCTTAGAAATGGGACAGGCTTTACTACCCTCTCCTAAGAGAGGAAGGCCGGATAGAGAAAACTGCCAAGAGTGGGCCCCTCTCAGTGGAAGAATGGTGGTGTTTCTCTGGTGGACAATCCTTGTAACTTTTCTCCAACCCTCAATTCCACTGACCCCCCTTTAAATACAGTTAATATATGTAGCTAGCTAAGTCGCCCATTACTTTAACTTTAGACCCGGTTCTTAAGTGTATTTGGCTCAGAAACTGACACAGCATTGCCAGGTTGCATAAGAAAACACATTTTTATATTACCAGTGTCCCTAGAAAATTGTGCATAATTAAATGCATTCAAGTGTCATGGCTTCCAGGCAAATCACCTCATCTCTCTGGGCTCCCACATCTCATTCTGAAATCTGACTATATGGCTAAGGTTCAGTACAGCTTTAAAATTCCTAAGCCTGGATGTGATCTGACCCACAGGGGTATGCAGTTTTAAGCAAACCTAATATACAGAAAAGACTAGATTTACTAAAAAAATCAATGAGAGGGTTGGGAGCGTCATGCTTCTTAAACGTATCATGCGCACGCAAATCCCCTGGGCATCTTGGTAAAGTGCAGATTCTGACTGAGCCGCTCTGGGGGAGGGGCCAAGGTTCTGCATCCAAGTCCCTGGTGATGCCCCGGCTGCTGCTGGTTCATGGACCACACCTTGAGTGGCAAGGGCGTAGCACACCTGCAGTGCTGAAGCCTCCCTCTAAACACCACTGCCGAGGGCACTTCCTTGCGTGAGATCTGTCTTGCTTTCTACCTGTGACACCAGCCACGCTGGCCACAGCCGTCTGCACTGGGGACTAGCAGCTGACATTACAGCAGCCAGGCTGGCCAGCACTTATGAGGTAGTTCAGCGCAAAATCACGTCCAAGAAGGATGACTATCCAAGAGGAGGCACATTTAAAAGACCCAACCGCTTCCTCTCTCAGGTTTGAACGTGACGCAGAGAACTGTGCCCAGATGCAAAAATGTCCAAGGAAGGGTTCTAGAGGGCAGGGGGGTGGGAGGATGGGTTAGCCTGGTGATGGGTATTGAGAAGGGCACGTTCTGCATGGAGCACTGGGGGTTACGCACAAACAATGAATCATGGATCACTACATCTAAAACTAATGATGTAATGTATGGTGATTAACATAACAATAAAAATTAAAAAAAATAAAGGGAACAATTCAGTGACAATTTAGTGCTGTAAAAAAAAAAAAGAAAAATGTCCAAGAAGGCACTATAAAGAGAGAAGAAAAGCAGTAGCAGAAACATTAGTAGGAGAAGCAGGGGCAGCGTGGCTGGGGCACTGCCCCGTCAGAAGCATTGGAATTGAGAGAAAGGGATTCTGACATCGAGCAGACAAGATGACAGGGCTGCTAGAGTTCGTGCTGAATGGTGAATCATTTTTTTGGTTCTCCTAGCAGTTTGGTTCAGGGGTGCTGTATATGGACTTTTCCTGTAACTTTTGATTAAATTTCATGAATGCAGACACCTTGAACATTCCTCTGTACCTTGTGACCCTCGTGGTGATTCTTTTTTTTTTCAAAGATTCTTATTTATTTATTTGACAGAGAGAGAGAACACAAGCAGGGGGAGCGGCAGGCAGAGGGAGAAGCAGGCTCCCCACGGAGCAGGGAGCCCGATGCGGGACTCGATCCCAGGACTCTGGGATCATGACTTGAGCCGAAGGCAGAAGCTTAATTGACTGAGCCACCCAGGCGACTGATTCTTCCATTTAAAACCATCCTTTACTTCACCTAGGACTTTACTGTAGCACACACCCCTGAGGCATTGTAAATGTATCCCTTATGCCCACATTTCTCACACAGACTTGTTAAAGTACACCTTAGCTCATCCTAATAGAGCGAGATGACCAATTCTGCCAAAAACTAATGGCAGAAGAGGGGTGGGAAGGGTGTACTAGTTAGCCTGACTGCCATAACAAAGTACCACAAAATGGGGGGCTGACACAACAGAAATCTATTTTCTCATGATCCTGGAGCCCAGGAGTCCAAGATCAAGATGGCGACAGGGCTGGGTTCTTCTGAGGCCCCTCTCCTTAGCTTGTAGATGGCGCCTTCTTGCTGTGTCCTCACATGGTTTTCTTTCTGTACTTGTCTGGGTCCTACTCTCCTCCCCTGAAGACACCAGTCATATTGGACTAGGGCCACTCTAAAGACCTCTTTTTAATTTAACTATGTCTTTAAAGACCCTATATTCAAATACAGCCACATTCTGAAGTACTTGAGTGGGGGACACCCCCAAAATAGATTTCTGTTGTTTCAGCCTCCCATTTTGTGGATCTCCTAAACCATTATCATGCTCTTCTTTGAGATGGCTGCTGGGCTGGCTAAGCACAGGCTAGGTGGTGCATCCTCTGGAGTTGCTCATGGAAACGTCAGGAACTCTGCGATGGCACTATCAATTTGAAACAGTCACAGCTGGCCGTGGAGTGCGATCAGTGCCAGTTAATAGGCTGATGGTGGAGGCAACATGCTTCACAGTTTTATAGCTGGCCCTGTCCTGGTCAACACATTTGTGGACAACTGGAATGAATGCAGAAGGCATGCTTAGGAAACGCGTGGGTGACACAGGCTGAGAGGGATGATGATACAGTTATTAGCCTGAATGCAAATGTCCTCCATACATCACAGAATCAAAACTTAAATGACTGTGACTGGCTAGAACCAACAGGCCAAAACAAAAAGGAAGCACGGCAGAACATATGTGAGGTTTTCTCTTCAGGTTGATAAAGGCAATCAATCAGAGCAGTGCTTCTACAGCTTTAGGGAGCCCAGGAATCATCTGGGGATCTTGCTAAAATGCAGGTTCTGATTCAATAGGTCAGGAGTGGGCCTTGACATCCTGTGTTTCTAACTAATTCCTAGGTAAGGAGAAGCTGCTGGCCCACTGGCTCCTCTTGGAAGCATGAGCACGAAAAAGCCCTGGGGTGAGTCATTAGCCACAAGCTTCATATTTCCACAAACTGACTTTGCACCAACAGCACTATGGACTTCTGCCCTAAATACTAAATGCACTCGCCACCCTCCCGACCCTCCAAGCTCTATGGGCTGTGTTGTATTTAGCGTGGGAACCACATTTAGTGTGAAGAAATACAGTCAAGGGAACAATTAAAAAACTGAGAAATCTAGATGACCGTTGTGCGAATTGATGAACTGGGTCCCCTCAGTTGCAGAAGGGACATGAAATGTAGGAAAGGAAATGGAGTTACCCTCACATAGTTAAAGTGCTATGACATGGGATAGAGACTAGCTCTGAAGCATTAACAAACAAATAAAACAACCCCCCCTCCCACCCCGTGTGGGAATCAAGAGGGCAGGTTCTGGGGTTGGACAGACCTAGGTTCAAATCCCGACTCAACTACTTTCTCTGTGACTTCCGCTAAATCGTTGAGTCTCTTGCCACACCAGTGTCCTTATCTGTAAAATATAAATACTGCTAGCAGCAGCTATCTGCAGTGTTAATTCAGCTATATGAACTGCGGGAACAGATACATTGTTAGTTGTTTACACGTTAGATGTTTATTTCCCGCTTGTACGTAGGCCAAAATGCTGTTCTTGGTCAACAGGCAGTTTGGCTCCAAGCCACAATTCAGTGACCCAAGGCTCCTTGCATCTGGTGGCTCTGCCATCTTCAGGATTTATACTTGTCTTGAGCCAGATCGGAAATGTCGCACATCACTTCTCCCTACATGTCTTTGGTCAGACCTCAGACACATGGCCACATTTACCTAAAGGAGACTCATGGTCTAGCTGTGTGTGCAAGAAGAAATGAGTCCCTGCCATTTTCTCATGAGGCCGTGTGAAGGGGTTTACAAAGCGCAGGTGGAATGCTTAGCGTGGCCCCATACCTGATCGCGCTCGAAAAATTGCTACTGTTATTATGTAACTTAACAGAACAAAAGTAGGTCCCAAATGCTAAATTACAGGAAGGCAGATTTCAAATTAAACCAAGGCAGAATTTGGAAATAACAGGACAATTCAAGTATGATTTCAAATTAAATCCAGGCAGAATATAGAAATAACAGGACAATTCAAGTATGGCTCGTATAAAATACTGAGGTCACCACCACGCGCACTACTTTAGTAGAGGACCTGTGTTTCAGGGATGCTGAAGGGAGTTCTTTTATTAGAAGGGATTAGATAACCTTTAGACAGCCTCAGAAGTATCTAGAACTTTGGGCTGCAAATAAATGGCTTGATTCTAAGTGGATTTATACTTAAATGTGGTAGACGAGACCACATAAACATCTTGTTCAACAGACAAGTTCATTCTGGTAACCAGTCTGTACCTTAGCAATTGATGTCACTCAGTAACCTTGAAACAGACTTAACTGGAGGGTGCAACATCTTATCGTCTTGCTTGATTTGGTATCTTTTTCCCCTAATCCCCATGCCTGCCTCTGCATCTTTCAAAAAGATGGATTAAAACTTAATCTTGGAAACCTGAGATTTCAGTCTTCCCTTGAGATAACCGAAGACACTGTGCCATGAAAACAAGTTTTGAGAATCTGCTCCATGACTGTTCCTATGCTAGTATTTTAGGCAAAGGCTGCTGTTCACCGACCTCTACGAACTGCATGCAACAGACTTTCCTGTGGGGTTCTCCCTAGAGTATATGCAGCCTTCTAAAGGCCCTTCCCCAAACCACTGCCAAACGTTTGCCTAGTGATTTAGTAAGTCCCTAAGAAAAAAGGCAGAGAATGGCTTTTTAAAGCTATAGTAGGGCAAGATATACATTGTCTTAAAATTAGTTAGGATCTTTTTAATATTCTATCTCATAAGAAATCTGATAAAAACCTAAGCTGCCTGTAGTGACCCAAGATTTAGAACTCGGTACCAGCTCCCAGTTCCAGAGGCGAATGCCCTGTCTGGGATCAGTCCATGAAGCTATTCTTGACGTTTCTCCAATTTCCAAGTCTCTCCTTAGTGATGCGTCTCTCCCCAGGAATTCTGAACTTTGCTCCTTCCTTTCCTTCCCCAATAATATAGGAGACAGATTCACTTGAATACACTACTCTAAACACTAGGACAGCATAGTCTTAACCACATCAAAGATAGATTTCTCAGAACAAAGCCACCAAAAGTCTTGCCTGAAGGGGAAGGAAAGGGGGGAGAAGGATAGACATCTTGACAGAACTCAAGATTCTAAGTCTTCACTGTAAAGAGTTAACAAAATCAGCCCTTTCCATTTTAACAACCATTAAGTTTTTCACTATTATTGAAGTCAAAGGCAGAAAATAGAAGTATCAGGAATATTTAATCACATACAGGATCCTCCTGCAGTGGGCTGAATAGTGTCATTCTCCCCCACCCCACCCCAAATTCATGTCCATTTGGAACCTTACAATGGACCCTATTTGGAAACAGAGTCTTTGCAGATGTTGGTTAAGGGCCAAGATGAGATCATACTGAATTGGGAGTAGGCCTTAAATCCAATGACTAGGTGTCTTTATAAGAAAAGGACACAGAAGACACAGAAGCCATGTGAGGATGGAAGCAGGGCATTCTGCTGCCACAGCCAAGGCACATCAAAAGCCACCAGTAGTTGGAACAAAGGCAGGAAAGTTCTCTCCTAGAGCCTGTGGAGGGAAACTGGCCCTTCCAACACCTTGATTTCAAACTTCTGGCCTCCAGAACTGTGAGAAAATGTTTGTGGAAATCTGTTATGTCAGCCATAAGAAACCTTTACAGCTCAATACAGATCAGTAATGATGCTTGAATTGTTCTTTGACTGGCATCTAGCCCAGCACCACCCACTTTGTAATAATGGCAGAAGCCCTGGAAATGACACAATGTACCATTTATTCAACTGTCTTGCTCTCCTCCGTGTTAGAGGTGACACTGTCTACTTCTATAGGAATTAACATTGCTGAGGAGTACCCAGTGAGGTATTCATCATATTGCCATCTGCAGGTTTCAAGGATCTTTGGAGACCACTCAGTACAATGACTTCATACTTCTATTCAGGGAAGTGAAGGCCTAAGATAGAAGATTTCATTAAGAAGCCAACCTTCCCCTCATCTTCAGACAAAAGCCTCCATTAAAATTACAAACAGAAGTTATCAGTCCGATAGCCTAAACCTCACGGGTAGTATTTCTATACTAGCTTTCAATGTGCTAATAAACAACTTACGTAGAATTATGGCAGTTCTCCTTCCTCGTTACCTTATCATGTAGAGGGCCACTGCAAGCAATGGTGAGATTAAAAGGTACTTCACTTCACCCCTAAGGACAATAAATTGAAATCATTTTAAACAAATCCAAATGCTCTATGAGGAAATGAGAAACATGGCCTTGATATTGCTTTGAAGGACAGATTTCGAAAGCAATGTTTTATTCTCCTAGTTGTGTTTTTCCAGTATCTCCATTTTCTTCCAGTATCTCCAATGGTATGTAGGAAAGGACACCAAGCTGAATCAATAGTATGACCTAAAACATCTACAGATTTAACATAGGGGAAAAAAAAAAAAAAAAGCACACTGTAGAAAAAAATAGGAAGGGGGAGCACTTGGGTAGCTCAGTCAGTCAGGCAGTTGGCTCTTGGTTTCAGCTCAGGTCATGATCTTGAGGTCCTGGGATCGAGCCCTGTGAGGTCTAGGGTTCCATGCTCAGTGGGGAGTCTGCTTAGGGATTCTCTCCCTCTGCCCCTCCTCCCGCTTGTGTGTGCTCTCTCTCTCTCTCTAGAATACATAATTTTTTTTTTAATAGGAAGAAATGCACCCAAAATGTTACGAGTGTTTTCATTTTCCTTACAGTCTTTTATTTTCCAGATGAGGAAACGAAGGCACAGAAAAGTTAAATAATTTGCCCAAGGTCACAAAACTGGTAAGAGGCAAGACTGAGATAGGCAGCTAAGGCAATGTTGCCTCAATACCACCTACAATAAAACTTAGAAAGGTGTCAACCTGGCATTATTAAAGGAGAAGAGTTGCCATTAAAACTGCTCTCATGGTTTACTCACCAAGTCAAAAGTCTTAAAGTGAGTTCCTAGAGAGTATTTTCTTCCCACAAATATTCAATGTGCTAGGTCTACATAAACTCTGAACCTCTTACTGTTACAGGTCGGTTCCTCTCACCTACCAGTCAGTGTTCAAGTATATGGTGGCAAACCGTAGGCTGCACGGCACTTTCTCATTGTTTCCCAAAAGAAAAATATGGCAAAGAAATTCTACTGAGGACCAATTTTCAACTTGTGAAACAACTTCAGTAAAAAAGCAAATGCACCAATGCAATACAATTGAAATGCATATGAAAATACTCAGAAATGGTTAAAAAGTCAGAGAAAAAGATACTGATACCAGATGTAAATCATGCCCACGTGGAAAAAAAAGAAAATCCTTTCAGTTCAGGGAAGAGTATGAAAGTATCTGAAAAGATAACAGTGCCAACAACAATAAAATAAAAACTAGCTACCAGGTTATGTATAAACATATGACATATTATACTTTTATTTCATGCAGAATCACTGAGTCTTATTGAGGTCAGACTTTGAAAAACACAAGTTGGTTCCTTATACAACTAAGGATAGAGATAAAATCTAACTTAATCAGCCTGAGATCTTGGTTCCGTATTTTTCTAAATATGCCCTAACATTACTTGTATTCTTTGCTGCAACTATGACATAATTAGTATAAATGGCCTTAATTCTAAATAAAGTTTTGCCAAAATTCTAACGAAACAAAATTGACCTCAAATGCAGGTTTTAAGAAATATAGGCTTTAAAAGAATGTTAAAATGTTAAATGTTGCTCTTTTTTTAGGAGAAGGATCTTGGATCTTAAAGATACTCAAGAGGAAACAATTTAAAAGATCAGTCACATTAAAAGTAAATGGATGAAATATGGGTGAATTTTATATATAAAATATATATATTTTTGCTAAAAAAAAAAGGGTAAGAGAATTTCCAGTACTTTACTCTTACTGATCATCACGCAAGATAAATATTGAAGGCAGAGGGTCACCAACTTCAATACTTAAAGGGTTCAGACAAGGGAAGGTAAACTTACGCCATATCTAAAGTGAATAGGCACTGGGTAGTTCCAGTGGATTACCACACACAAGGATATACGTAATGATTCCAAATCTTCTGATTTTTCAGAAGAAGTGGAAATATAGATTTTTGTAAATTAAAACATGAGCAACACTGTATGAGTCACAGAGAATGCATTTATAGATCAAATCTACCCCAAGGCCACCATTTTGCAAATTGAGCGGAAGAATACTTTGGATACACTGTATTTGTTCTTTCCTGGGTAAGATATACTTCATGACACAAAGTTTAAAAATACATATTAAAAATAAATTTTGAAAAAGAATACTTGAGTAAGAAAACCCTAGTGGGCCAAGAAAAGCTTTTGTAATGAATATGCTTAGCTTTCTTTGTGAGTCAAATAGCATGCAAATTCACAATGATTCCAAAGAAAGTGATATAGTAACTTGGATTTGAAGTTAGGTTCTGGAACCCAAACGCTAATACTCCAAAGTAAGTAACAATCAGAGCCAAGAAAGATCCATTGCCCGGGCCCAGCTGCGGGGGCTTACTACTAAAGATACTGGTTTTACAAGTCAGGGACTGAGCAAAGTTATTCTTATAATAAAATAATTATTTTAATGAAGTATTTGAAATAATTTTAAACATCTGATCAATAAGATTATACACAAATATGGGAATATGCTGCACTTTACAAAAAAATAAAGCTAAGCATTTAAATATACAAAAACAACTTTAGGTATAGATCTTTTCTGAAAGTATTCTTTTAACATATACATAATTTATAGCATTTTACATAATAACTTGCCTGAAACAAAAAGACGTGGCCAATTTAACATTTACTACCGTACAGAACATGGCCGTAACAGTCCCGATGGGAAGAACAGGATGAGGAATAACATACTGGAGGTGTGTTTTTTCCCCTGAATTCTTTTCCTAAAAAGCAGCTTTCTTTTTTGTTTTGTTTTGTTTTTTTTAAAACCTTCCTGGAGGATTTACTGGTTCTTTCTGTATGCAATTCTAAATACAGCTATTACTTTTCACAGCTACATGCCACAAAGGTGGAATTAAAAAAAAAAAAAAAAAAAAGAGGGTTTGCTTTACAAAACATCGGCTTCCTCCTCAGATGAATATATATATATATATTTCACATATATATATAACATGCTTCTCATAATACATTTAGAGACAAGATCTCTGACAATGAGATGCTGACATTATCTTTTGAGTACTGAATCCAAAATGGAGTCCTACTGTTAAAAATTTCTAATCATCAATTAGGATTTTTTAAATGCAGTAAGATGCTTAAAACTTGCAGTAACGAAAAAAATTTTACAAAACCATCCTTAAGATTTAAAACAATACACAAAATAAAAAAAAATAACTTCTTCCTTTTGAAATACTGCAAATTTGAAAATGTTTGATACATTTTCCCTTTTGGCTGGACTGTGGTTTTGTCCTGTCAACAAAACCCTGTACCAGCCGTGCTGGAGTTCCAATCTCACCCCTGGAACGGAGGGTGCGCGTGCATGCAGCACACTTCCTGCTCTGGGATTCATTCCATTTTCACTCCCCCTTCTCAGGTGGAACGCAATGCCCCTTCCTTCCTTCCAGTAGTTCCCACCTTCTCCAGTTTTCAGTGAGGTATATCAGCAGGTCCCGTGTTACAGTTTCCCTGACAAGGATGTCCCCTCACTCGGTATCAGAAGCAACATACGGTGATGAACCACAGAACAGCAACCTTAGGCACAAACTATCCCCATCTGCCTCAGTTTTGACAACATCAGGATGCAGATGACCAAAGTCACCACAGACCCTACTCTGTGGCTCACCACCTGCAACTACAGAAGGTGATTGTCACAATTAGCTAGGCAACTTCTGATCCCAGCCCAGAAAACCTAACACCTTGAGACAGGTTCAGTAGAGGATGAAATACAGTTTGCTTGGTAAATAGTGACTCTTCCTTTCTTTCCCCTGCATCTTAATGCTGGCTGTATTAGGGAGATCACCTCACTTGTTAACAGTTTGGCAAATGAAGCAGGTGGTACCAAACAGGGCCTTAACCTGTTGTAATTCAATGCACAGGTAGGCAGAAGCCTACGTCTGTATGAACTGTATTTCATTAACCAATTTCCAGAAGACAAAGTTGAATTCTAGTCCTTAAGAACCCCATAAGATTTAATAAAAGTTTATAACTGTAAACAATGGCCTTCCCCATTGGTGATTATTTTCCAGAAACTGAAATTTCAGGAGAGTGCAACAATGCTCTTTATGTCTTCTTTGGCAGTAAACAGCAAGGATCTGGATGGAGAGTGCAGTGGTCACTTCAGAAGGGCAAGGTACAGAGCTCGAGAATACTTCATCTCTCTTTCCTGTTCCATACAGAATATCAAGTCCCTGAGACAGATTCTTGTGATTCTTGGACGAAGCAACTGTTTGGTGGCTGTCAGACCGGATGTCCCAGAAGCAAGAAGATTGTCTTTTAAGCCCTGAACAGAATAAACAGAGAAAACAGTTTGAAGTAAGCAATCTTTCATAAAGAGAAAAACTGTCTTCAGAATGGAAGAGCTCACTAACCTCTGGCCACTGAGTTGGTGCTGGAGAGAATATAATGATGCAGCAGGCTCAACCCTGTCCCCCAGCAGCCCCATCTCCTGGGGGAGGCCAACTGCCACCACACTAGTTCATGACCTCAATCATTCTCTCTCTCTCACCTGGACCATGGCGACAGCCTCTTAACTGATTTCTCCACTTCCAGGCTTGACTTCACTCCATTCTCTGCTGTGCATTGAAGGCCGGACTTTCCTCTTTAAAGTTCTTAGACAAAACTTTTGGGAGTGATGGCTGTGGACATTATTTCAATTATGGTGATGATTTCATAGGTCTTCGTAAAAACCTATCAGACTGTATACTTTACAGGTGTACAGTCTTTTGTATA
This sequence comes from Mirounga leonina, assembly GCF_011800145.1. Lineage (NCBI taxonomy): Eukaryota > Metazoa > Chordata > Mammalia > Carnivora > Phocidae > Mirounga > Mirounga leonina. The sequence continues at coordinate 44,364,052 of NW_023270854.1, forward strand.
TCAATTATAAAAATAAAAGAAAAAGCCTTACATGGTTCATATCCCATCATTCTGTGGTTCAAAAATCTTCGATGGCTCACTGCTATCCACAGTAGCTACGTGAGCACTTGTTATATTGACGACAGCTATGTGATTCACCTCCCACACACGATCCCTTTTCTTTCATTTAACATTGCAGCAAGTTACATGGGTGCTGTCTGCATTTATCAAATGAGAAAACTGTGCTTTAGACAGGTTATGCAATCTGTTCAAAGTCACACAGCAAAACTGAACTGTGACTCAATTTCTAATTGGATCTGAAGTGAGTGCTCTTAGTCACTGCACTCTATTATCTACCAAATCAGGTACAAACTCATCACCTGGCTTCCCTACAGGCTCACTTCCCACTGTTCCTTTACAAAGCATCTTAACTCTGGCCAATAGATAAAGATCAGCAAAAGGCCATTCCAGACCAATCTACTCATCTTTTAAGACCCACTTCAAATGGGTCTACTTGCCGCCCCCACCAAAGGAATTCTCACTGTAGCAATTACCTCATATAGTATTACAGTAATTTGTATATGCTACCACCACTACCACATACCCACTAGACCATAAGCTTTTTGATATCAACCAATGTGGGCTCTAAATGCCATTCAAAAATGAATGAAACCCAATATGCCTATACTAAGACAGTTTTCTAAATATCAGTGTCTACATAATAGTATTAAAACAAAAAAGATTGGAAGGAGAAATGAAAAATACAGAATTTTCAAAGGATAATTTTTAAAGATTTTATTTATTTATTTGGCAGAGAGTGAGAGAGAGTGAGTGAGTGCGCGCACAAGCGGGGGGAAGAGCAGGCAGAGGGAGAGGGAGAAGCAGATTCCCCGCCGAGCAGGGAGCCCGATGCGGGGCTCAATCCCTGGACCCCGGGATCACGACCTGAGCCGAAGGCAGCCGTTTAACCGACTGAGCCACCCAGGCACCCCTTCTCATTCTTTTTTAAAACCATACTTTGGCTCTTTGAGGAAGACGCGGTTGCAGCTACGGCGGAGGTTTGGACGCCCCGCTCCTGCTCCTGACTCACCGCTGTTCGCTCTCACTGAGGAACAAGTCAGTCAGGAAGCCCCGCCGCAGCCATGGCTTTTCAAGACACCGGGAAGACACCCGTGGAACCGGAGGTGGCGATTCACCGAATCAGAATTACTCTCACCAGCCGCAAGGTAAAATCTTTGGAAAAGGTATGTGCTGACTTGATCAGAGGCGCAAAGGAAAAGAATCTCAAAGTGAAAGGGCCAGTTCGGATGCCTACCAAGACTCTGAGAATCACTACAAGAAAAACTCTTTGTGGTGACGGTTCTAAAACCTGGGATCGTTTTCAGATGAGGATCCACAAGCGACTCATTGATTTGCACAGTCCTTCTGAGATTGTTAAGCAGATTACTTCCATCAGTATTGAGCCAGGAGTTGAGGGTGAAATCACCATTACAGATGCTTAAATCAACCTTTTTAATAAATTGATTATTAGTTGTTAAAAAATAAATAAATAAATAAAACCATACTTTGTTTCCGAAAACATCTTGAGAGGGTTGGTAACCCTCCTTTCACCCTCCAAAAGACTTATATAAGAAAAAAATTTACCTAACATAGGAAGCAAATCTTCTGGTTCTATAAATATCCTTTTATAACTATCAAATTTTAATTATGCCCTCTACATTTGTTTTGCTTTGTTTTGATGGAGAAAACAATCTTTTTTTTTTTTTTAAGATTTAATTTATTTATTTGACAGAGAGAGACACAGCGAGAGAGGGAACACAAGCAGGGGGAGTGGGAGAGGGAGAAGCAGGCTTCCCGCTGAGCAGGGAGCCCAATGTGGGGCTCGATCCCAGGACCCTGGGATCATGACCTGAGCCAAAGGCAGAAGCTTAATGACTGAGCCACCCAGGCACCCCGAAAGTAATCCTTTTTAAGGTCTCCAATAACACTATGGTCAAAACAAGTCAACTTAATTCCATGCATGTTCTCAAAATGACTGAGGGGCACTTTATCTGATGGTCAAATAAAATTTCCTTGAAAGATGTTTTGCAGTTTTGGGGGAATATGATATCACAATCACACTTCTATACTCATTATGGTAAACTTGGCTCAAAAGGGTCCATGGAACAAATTCTGGAACATTTTTAGAAAGGACAAAGACGTTACTCTCGGCTGCACAATTGCCTGGCTACTTCTCCGGGGAGCCCATCTATGGTATAGAGCCAGTCTCTCACCACTTCTGCAAGGTTCTTAGTAATGAATGCAGTTTGTACAAATACAAGTGTCAGCCTCTGTGACTTCAGCTAAGCACGTCAGTCATGCACTAGCACATTCCTCTTCCCTGTTAAAGTTACCACTCAGAGGTGGTATAATGTAGATATAATCTTAACTGCTGTAAATTATCACCATCACAATATTTTCGTAAGATTTTTGCAGAATGGGGATGCCTGGGTGGCTCAGTCGGTTAAGCATCTACCTTCAGGTCAGGTCATGATCCTGGGGTCCTGGGATCAAGCCCCACACTGGGGCCTTGCTCAGCAGGAAGCCTGCTTCTCCCTCTGCCTGCCAGTCCCCCTGCTTGTGAGTGGTCTCTCTCTTTTTCTCACAAATAAATAAAAATCTTTAATAAAAAAGATTTTTGCAGAATGGACCGGACAACTCAGCTTTGGAAAACTGGATAAAAAACAAACATTAGGAAGAGAGTTAATAAAACACATCATGGGCAGTGAGTGGAAATTTTGTTGTATATAGGAATTACCTGTTTAAAACTATAGTACATTTTTTTTATTTCTAAACTATAATACACTTAAATAGAGGCACTTCTCTTAGCCAAAAATTAGATATAATATGCTAAAGCTGAATCGATAGTTGTTTGTAACTATTTAAGTACTAAGAGTTTGCCTAAAATCAGTCATTTAGTGTTTTATACGAATTTTGAAATTAAATGGCTAGCTGGATGGATACACTATGTCTTGGCAATTCCACTTCTATGTAAATACCCAGAACTATATCATACGTTCACCGAAAGACATGTATGAGAATGTTTAGCACTCTTATTCATAATGGCCCTAAACAAGAAACAATCCAAATGCCCATTTAGAATAGATAAGCTGTAGAATATTTATACAAATGGAATACTACACAGCAGTAACAAACTGAGTAACATGGATGAATATAACAAAAATGTTAAATGGAAGGATCCAGATGTAAAGGAATACATACAGTTTGATTCCATTTCTATAAAGTTCAGAGCTACAGAAGTCAGGACAACGATTCCCCGGGGGTGAGAGAAGTAGTGCCCAGAAGGAGATAGGAGAGGGTTATCTGGGGTTCTGGTGATGTTCTCTGTCTTAACTGGAGTATTATCTACATGAGTGTGCTTGTACTGTGAAAATTCAGGGAGCTTTGATTTGTGTGCTTTTCTGCATCAGTATTATACTTTAATAAAAAAACTAAAATGCTCCCCAAACCCCACAACAACCCTTGTCTAGGTAGGAAATTAAAAAAGGAGCAAAGAGGGAAAAAGAGGAAAGGAAGTAAGAAAAAAATGTTAAACAAAAAAATTAAAGAAACAGAATCATCTGGGTAAAGAACAAAGGGGTCACAGTTCATGTTTGTCATGTGACAAGCCTAAAGGATTCAGGAGAAAGAGCTGTATTACAGCTGCCAGCACAGGGTTGAAAAGGTCATTCCAACAGGATGTAGCAGAAGGCCTGAGGCAATGTTATAAATGAAACAAACCCCAAGGGACAGTCAGTAACCCAACAGAAATGTCTTTCATAATTCACAACTTTACAAAGGTGATAGCATCCTCTTCGCCCAAATAGTGACACACTTAAGAAAGTCAATCTTTCTTGAACATGGATACAAACATATAGCATTTTTATTCCTATGCTTATGTTTTGGGGATGCCTACAGTCTGACTTGTCAGTTTCACAATGACCTGGCCAGAATAATCAGCTACCTCTCAATTATCCATGGTTAAGAGAGTGGATAATGTATGGCTAACTTAAAGCCATAAAAACTCAAACCTGCCTTTTCACCATCAGCTTTAATTTTCTCCCACTTCACCAAGTCCCTTTTCCAAAGTTTTCTAGGGCTGGTTTCTGGTCACATTACACCATCAGTGCCAAGAACCACTAATGTGGTTAAGAGACCAAAATTTGTATAAAGGAAAAAAAAAAAAAGACCCTGTGACAACATACTATTTATTTCTGAAATAGGATGTTTCCCCAATCATCTTTCTACATGAGGATATTCTTTAACTTGGATTCTTCACCTGGATGAAGCAGGTAAAATGGAAGAGAAAGGTCAAAGAAGATGAAAAAAATAATTCACTTACCAAGTGCACAACGAATGTTCTTAAAATCATGATCAGACCTAATGTTCACATACTCTGCTAGGTCGATTAAGTTAGCCTTCACTACTTTGTTCAACTGCATCACTAAACAAAGTTTCTTACTTTTATTTTGAGGAATTCCCCTCTAATAAGAAAAAATTGAACACCATAAGTTACCGATTTCAGAGAAATAACGTTTTAAGAATAACACTAATTAAAAATAACCAGTTATCCAAACTTTTATTCCCTCAAGTTAATGGAATGGGTGCTGCGAAGTAAAACCTTTAAAAGTCTATCTACTTCTTTTTCCACATTTCCTTAAATTCTATTACTGCTATACTAACTGAAAAGCAAAAACAACGTCTTTATGAGCCCAGGGGCTTCATGAATCCTGCTAAAGTTCTCAGTGACTTCGTATGGGCTTCTGTTTCTAAAAGCTGCCATCCATGGCAACTTAGCTTCATGCTAGCTCACATGCTAATATGGTTTAAAAGTTACGTGGGTTACTGGGCATCTACTATGGGCAAGGAACTGTGCTAGGCAGCGTAAGATATATAGGAGGGTTGAACATCAGTGAGCACCAGTTGTCTCCTCCATAAGCAACCACAGACAAATTACTTAAGTTCTCTGTGCCTCAGTTTCCTAATCTGCAAAATAGTAACAGTAATTATCTCATAGGGTTGTTTGAGGATTAAATGAGAACATTACCTGGCACACAATATACATTCTATAAGTGTTAGCCCTTCTTATAATAAATTAATTAGTCAGTTGGGAGGCTTGAAGGTTTATAGACAGGAAATAGTGTAATTCTACTTCCAGATCTTTTCTGACATCCCCTAGTTAAAACTAATTATAATAAACTTCCTGCCCATGTCCTATTCTGTTAAGTCCTAACTAACTTAATTTCTCCTGCCACATTTACTTTGTTCCTTCCAGTGAAATCTTTGAGTTTTAGTGGAGCTCTGAATGCCTAAAGCTAAAAAGTAGACTAATGGGCATTTCAGACATGTGGCAGGTGGACAAAGGATATATCCCAGGACAGGAAGTTTTTCTTCAGCTCCTCCAATCAAATACTGGAGGAGCTTGATGCTTTACAGACCCAACCAAGCTTATCAATACTGTTTCTAGAAGCTAACATCAACTTCTTGCATTCTATTCCCTGGATCAGAAGACTAACAGAACACAAACATGTCCCTGAATTTTAATAATTAACTAGAAAGAAAAATTGGGCAAAGATTCATTACATTTTCAGGCTCTGCACCTGATTTTATCCTAACCCCATGTACCATAGCAGCTCTTAATGTGAGGACTCAATTCTTAAACTTTAGGGAGGAAACAAGAAATAGACATGGGAACAGGGGGTGCAATGAAGACTGGCTCCAGGAAAAAAAAAAAAAAAAAAAAAATCAAATATCTTCTAAGTCCTGGAAGCAAGGGTAAATAAAAGGATCCTGGATGCCTGGCCTTGTGTAAGAAGAACACTAAAAATCTATATTCGAAAGACCTGAGCTTCTAGGCCTTAAGGGCAGCACAGAGAAAAAAATACTGAGCTTCAGGATTGAGCGCCCTCTGCTGGTCAACAAGAAGAACTTCTGAAGCAACAGAGTTGCTTTTATCACTGTTCTATTCCCTTTGAGTTACTTCAGAATATTGACAACCCTACATGTTATCTTCTGCCCTAGAATTTTGTTACTTCTACATATCCATGTTTCAACAGTCTTTTATAGAATATGTTTAAACAGACTGATGTGACATGTAATCATGGGCTTTGAGTTCTATTTCTAGTTGTGTCATTAGGAGAGATATATAGATAGTCTGGTTCTTCTGTGCTAATGACAATCCCCCTCCTTTATCTCCAAAAGAATGCTTTCTTAAAATCCAGACCTCACTGTTTAATTTCCTAATGAAGTCTCCAACTTAATGTATCCAAAATTCCTCATGTTTCAAACCATTATTCCTCTTTTCTCCTCTTCTTTCTTATTTAAAGGAACAGTAATACCATTCACCTCCAATGCCCAAGCCCGAAAATTGGGTGTCATCCTCAACCCTTTCTTCCTCTATATTCCATCTGTCACTTATCAGTTCTACCTCTTACCGATTTCCAAATCATCTGCTTCTTTCTATATTTTTTCACTGTCATTATCTTTTGCCTAGGTTACCTCAACAACCTTCTTAAGCAATTTCCTTAGTTCCTGGTATTAATATTGCTCACACTGGAGTGGGAATGATCTTTCTAAAATAATAATCAGATAACACTGTTTTCCTGCTCAAAATGCTCCAATAGCTAAAAATCTATAGGACCCAGTCCAAGCATCCAAGCATGACATATGCAGTCACATGAGCATACCAAAGCCTCTCTCCAGTCTCATCTCTCATTTCTCTCTTCCTGTCCCAAACTACCAAGCATGCCAGAGTACTTTTTCCCTCTTTGCTCCAAGACAGGTAGTTCTCTCCTCCTGAACTCAATCTCTCTGTCCCATCCTTGTATCACATCACCTTACTAAAAGTTCTTTAAAACTCAGTACCTGTTTCCCCAGTGCTACAGATCCAAACTTACCCCAGGTCTGGACCAGGTGCAAGTCCTGTGTACTTCAGTAGTACTCTGAATTTCATTCTACTGTCACACGCATTCAGCACAATGTAGCTACCTCTTTAATTTTCTCACTAGCTAGAAGGGAAGGATTTTGGAGCTGTGAATATTTTATACAGTGTTTTAGCACTTAGCTGGTATCCATTCAACGTTGTAGTATGATTATGTGTCTAGTATCACCCAATAACATCGCTTATGTGAATTAACAATGAAAATGTATAATCAAGATCCTGCTGTCATTCTTAGCTTTAAGCCAAATAAATCTGGGAGAAAATGTGAAGTCCTTTGATGGCTTGTTCCAGCCTTCTAACAACTATCTCACCCACTCATCCCCACCAAGCTGCTACCAGATGAACTTGCTCAAAAGGCTGTTTTTTGGTCACTCTTTCCAAAAAGAAAATGCTTCCACCAAATAATACAATACACAAGAACAGTAGATTACCAAATAAACAGTCAAACTCTGAAATGTAGTAACTTTCCTTTTAACACTAGTTATTTTCTTTAACCTTTAATTAAGACACTTACAAAGTCCTCTGAAAACTTAAACCATGTCCAAAGATAAATTTTACCTATTGCTTTACGAAAACTTCAAAGGACTGCCAGTTCACTTTTTTTTTCTTTCAGCTTTGATTTTATCCTTGGAAGACCTTAATGTTAAGAAAAGCTACTATAATATCAGTAAAGGTTATTGTGCCTCACAACTAAAGGTAAATTTACCAATATATTTCAGTACTAATAGTAGCTTTATTTAAAACTCTGGTAATTCTAGAGTTGGTAAGTTGCACAGGACTGATGGAAAATGATGTAACAAAGAAATATGAATTTATAGGAAAAATAAAAAAGCACTACAAGTGGTAGTAAATAAAAACTATTTTTATTTTCATAAATTCTTAAAAGATTATGACCGAGTAACGACAACGTACTAGAGTTAAAAACACGTAGAAGTAAAAAGGTGATAACAATAGCACAAAGGATGAGAGGGACTTGTGTAATGGAATTATACAGTTAAAAGGTTTTCACATCTTATGTGACATGGTATTAATTCAAGGTTGAGTGTGGTCAGTTAAGAATACCTACTATGCCTGTTAACAGATACATACAGCAACCATTAAAAAAATAAAAGAGGAATATAGTTAAAAGTTAACAGAGGATATAGAACATCACATTAAATACTACATAATTAACTCAAAAGATGACTGGAAAGGAGAAACAAAATAACAGAGGGGACAAACAGAAAACAAATGGCCAGATGATAGATCCAAATTCAATCACAGTGAAATTATATTAAATGTAAATGGACTAAACGCTCTAAATACATTTTCAGACTGGACACAAATCGCAAACTCAATTAATTATATGCTATTCATAAGAGACGAGCTTTAAATAAAGACACAGATAGGCTGGAAGTAAAAGGACAGAACAAGATAAACCATCCAAATACTAAGGATAATAGTATTTGGTGTGGCTATAACAATATTAAACAAAGTAAGACTTTAAGACAAGGAATATTACTAGAAATGAGAATAATTTCACAATGACAAAAGGGGGAAATTCATCTGAAAGACATGTGTTTATGCCTAATAATAGACCACCAAATAAAAGAAGCAAAGATTGATAAACAGAAACAGACAAATGTATAACATAGTTAAAAAAAGAAAACAACTTACAAACCCCTCTCAGTAACCCATGGAACAAGCAGCCAAAGAAAAATTGGTAAGGATATAGAAGACTTATAGACACTTCACTCAATACTAAAGAACACACATCCTTCTCAAGTGCACAGAGAATATTCCCTAAGATATACCATATGCTAAGACAGGTCTCAATTAATTTAAAAGGACTGAAATCACAGAATATGTTCTCTAACCATAATGAAAACACCAGGGCGCCTGGGTGGCTCAGTTGGTTAAGCGACTGCCTTCGGCTCAGGTCATGATCCTGGAGTCCCGGGATCGAGTCCCGCATCGGGCTCCCTGCTCAGCGAGGAGCCTGCTTCTCCCTCTGACCCTCTCCCCTCTCATGTACTCTCTCTCATTCTCGCTCTCTCAAATAAAAAAAAAAAAAAGTCAAATATTTGAAATTAAACAACACACTTCTAAACGGTCTGTATTTCAAAGAAATACAGCAAAAAAGCAAATTAGGAAATATTTTTGAACTTAACAATAATAAGAACACAACATATCCAACATATCAGAGCTTTTCTGCTTTGGCCTCACTCCCACAAACTAACAGAAATTTATAACATTAAATGTTTGTATTAGAATAAAAAAGTATACCCAACCTTCACCTCAACTGAAAAGCTGGAAAAAGAAAATATTAAACTCAATGGAAGTAGAAGAAAGGAAATAAATAGGAGTGGAAATCAATGACATAGGAAATAAACATTTTTTAAAAAAGAAATAAAGCCAAGTTAGTTTTTGGAAAAGATTAATAAAATGTATGAACCCTTATCTAGACTGATCAGGAAGAAAGAAAACACACAAATGATCAGTATCAGGAATGAAAGATAACATGACCACAGACATTAAAAGATAACAGTGAGATACAAAGAATAATTTTACGTGAATGTCTTCAACTACCTAGATGAATGCAAAAATTCTTTAAGAAACACAAGTTTCAAATACACACACAAAAAGAGAAAATCTAGTATTGAGTTTTCCTCACATTGAGAACTCCTGGCTTGGGTGGCTTCATTGGTAAATTCTATCAAACATTTAAGGAGGAAATAAGACCTATCTTAGACACTTAAACATTTAAAAACACTTTAAAAAAAAGGCGGAAGAAAGAACACTGGCATAACTCAAACCAAAACTAACAAGGACAATACAACAAACTAAAATTATAGACCAGTATCATTCATGAACACAGATGCAAAAATACTAAAACAAAATGAATGAAATCAAACAGAATCCAGCAGCATGTATAATCAATTTTATATTGTGACCAACTGGGATTTATCCCAGGATTAAAAAGCTGGCTAAAATTTAAAAACAAATACAAATTACCAAATTAAGAGAATAAAGGAGAAAACTCTCATGATAATCAGATAAATTCAGATAAGCTTTGGCCAAATTCCACACCCACCATCTCAGTCAACAAGGAAGAGAAGAATTTCCTCTATGAAAAACCTACAGCCAAAATCATATTTAAAGGTTAAATACTGAGTGCTTTTTCACTAAGATCAGAAACAGGCAAGGATGTCCACTCTCACCACTTCTATTCAACACAGTACTGGGGATGTTAGCTAGTGTTCTAAGGCAAGAAAAAACAAATGAAAAGCACAAAGACCAGAAAGAAAGAAGTACTCTATTTTGATTTGTAAACATGATTGTTTAGCAAATCTTTAGGAATTTGCACCAAAAACCACCAGAACAATTAAGTAAATTTAGCACGTTGGAGGATACAAGATTTGCTATATTAGCAACAAACTGGAAAGTATATAATTTTAAAAATACCATTTCAATTGCATCAAGAAAATAGTATCTATGTATAAACGTAATTAAAGACATGGAAGACTTCTAAATAGAAAGCTAAAACACTGCACAGAGAAATTAAAGATGACGGAAAGAAATGTAAGGATATACAAAACTCATATTGCTTCAATACTGTTAAGATGTCAGTTCTTGGGGCGACTGGGTGGCTCAGTTGGTTAAGCGACTGCCTTCGGCTCAGGTCATGATCCTGGAGTCCCAGGATCAAGTCCCGCATCAGGCTCCCTGCTCAGCAGGGAGTCTGCTTCTCCCTCTGACCATCCCCCCTCTCATGTGCTCTCTCTTTCATGCTCTCTCTCAAATAAATAAATAAAATCTTAAAAAAAAAAAAAAGATGTCAGTTCTTTGCAAACTGATCTATGCATTCATGCTATTTTGGAAGAATGACAAGATGATTCTGAAATTCATATGAAAACGCAAAGGACCTAGAATTATCAAAAACACTCTTGAAAAAGGACAAAGTTGGAGGATTTCAACTATCGGATTTCAAAATTATTACAGTAAGCAAGAGACTATGGTATTGGCATAAGTACAGAAAAACAGATCAATGAATAAAGTATGAATATGTACTTCTACACACACAGTTAATTGATTTTAAATATAAGTCATGATAAACGGAGTAAGTCTTTTCAATAAATGGGATGGAGTAACGAGATATCTGTATATAAAAAAAATTAGCCTCAACCCCTAATTTCAGATCAGACATAAAAATTAAATTAGGAAGATCAAACACTTAAAAATATAAGAAGATCAAACACTTAAAATGTAAAATATAAGGCTTCTAAGAAAAAAAATCTTCAAAATTATGGGTACACAAAATTTTTTTAGAATATAGAAAGCAGTAACTATAAAAGAAAAAAATGATAAATTACACTTCAAAGTTAAAACCTTCTGTTCTACCAAAAGACACCATCATGAAAATAAAAGTACACTGCTAAAGGGAGTGTGAAATGGCACAACCACTTGAAAAACAGTTTAAAGTTCCTTATAAAATTAAACATACATCTATCTTATGATTCAACAGTTGCACTCCTAAGTATTTATCTAAGAGAAATGAAAACATATGTCCACAAAATGACTTTTACAGGGATGTTGATAGCAGCTTTATTTGTACTTGCCAAAAATTAGAAAGAGCCCAAGTGTCCAATGAATAAACGAATTATGGAGCATTTATAAAATGGAATACTACTCAGCACTAAAAAGGAATGTACTCCTAACATTGGTGCAATGTAAATAAATCTCAAAAACATATATGCAGAGTGAAATTTTAAAAACAAAAAAGTACAATGCCATTTGATTCCCAATTACACAAAATTCTAAAACAGGCCAAGACTAAGCTATGGTGACAGAAATTAGATCAGTAACTGTGGAGTAAAAGGTTGCATGGCAGTGGTAATGACTGAAAAAGCATGACAGATTTCTGGGGTCACAGAAATATTTTGTATCTTGATTTGGGATGGTGGTTATAATTAAAACCAGCACATCTTATTGTTACAACTTGATCTTAAAACCAAGTGCAAAGTTCCTTTGAAGTTTTAAAAGTCATTCCCTCCTGGAGACCTCCTAGAGGAACATGGTTACTTTTCTATACTGTCTGGTGTACTTCAGTATAAAAGTTTAAGTGGCACTGTGATGTCAGAATTCTACACTCACAAATATTATGACAGGTACAGAGAATGCAGACAAAGAAATATTTATTCCAACATTATGTGGAAAGTTGTTTTTAAATAAAAAAGTTACCTAGAAGATATTGTAAGACTCTAGAATATATTCAACTCAAGAGATTACAAGTATTATTGAAGTGCTTGAAAAATTTAAGTGTCAGCATTTCTCAATGGGGGTGTTATTAGAATTCTGAGTAAGCTTGATTGGGTGGATCTGCCTCTCATATTGCATAATGTTGAGTATCACTGACACCGTGCCACCAAATGCTAGTAGCACAGTCCCAACTCTTGAGTCACTCTGCCAGAACAATACTCCACAAATTTCCAAGCCTCCACAGGAGTAGGTACTGCCCCCCACTGAGAATCACTAGTCTACAAGCTAATGGCCAAAAGCATGTGTAAGCAGCATGAAAAATAATCCAGTTAATAGACTTAATCTACCATAACATTTTAATTCAAAAGCTGATAGTTTAACTAATGACTACCTTTACTTAATCTTCAAAAGAAAAAAGTCCATGCTTTTATGTGCTATATATAAGTCCAACTTGGGAGGATAAAGAACAACTGATTTTGTTGAAATCTCTAATTAGGGAAACCAAATACAACCACTGACAACACTGTCAATAGCAACAAACTGTAAGACAAGAAATAACATCAGAAACCAAACCACTAAATGGAGTGATAAATCCAGAAGATGATTTATCATGGTCAGAATCCTACAAATGGCCCATGAAATGCAACAACAGGCTTAGAAAAAAAAAAATCAGGATACTTCCATGGTGTTCTTTGTGGCAGAAAATTAGCAAACATTCTAAGCTAAGTCAGGCAGATATTACTAATTTGCTTTATGGTTTCAATATTCAAACTTGCCTTTCATGTTGCAATCAAAACACAACATAATCATTTAATGACAAGAAAGGTTTGTTAGGCTACTAGCATTTTACTGACATATGCAAATTCAAGAATGGACACTGAGAACAAGACTAAAGAATGGAAAAGGATATAAGGCCACCTACATGCCCGGTACTAAGAAGAAAAAGATGAATTAAATGGCACATGGTCCTATAACAAGAGACTGAATTACTGATTAAAAAACTTCTCCTGGGGACCTTGGGTGGCTCAGTCGGTTGGTTAAGTGTCTAACTCTTGATTTCAGCTCAGGTCATGATCTCAGGGTTGTGAGATCAAGGCCCTTGATGGGCTCTGTACTGGACGTGGAGCCTGCTTAAGATTCTCTCTCTCCTTCTCTCTCTGCCCCTCCTCTCCCCCCCCATGGAAGTACTACTCAAATTGATCTATAAATTCAATGTAATCTGTATCAAAATTCTAGCTACCTTTTTTTGCAGACATTGACAAAACGATCCTAAAATACACATGTAAATATAAGGGACCCAGAATAGCCAAAACATCTTGAAAACAAAGAATCAAGTTGGAAAAATCACTTTCTGATTTCAGAACTTACCGCAAAGCTATAGTAATGAAGACACTATGTTATTTGTATAAGGATAGAAAAGACACATAGATCAACAGAATAGACAGTCCAGAAATAAACCCATACATCTACGATTAATTTATTTTCAACAAGGGTGTGAAGACTGTTCAATGGGAAAGGATAGTCTTTTCAAAAAATTGTGCCAGGACAACTGGGTATCTACATGCAAAAGAATAAATTTGAACCCATCTCACCCATATATAAAAATGAACTCAGAAAGGATCAAGGATGTAAATAAATACAAGAGCTAAAACTCTAACACTCTTAGATATAAATCCTGTAACACTGGGTTAGGCGATGCTTTCTTGGGTATGACACCTAAAGCAAAGAAAAAGATAGATCGACTGGACTTCATTTCTAGAAAGTAAACATACAAATGACCAATAGGGACATGAAAAGATGTCCAACATTATTAGTCATTAGAGAAATACAAAATAAAACCATAATGAGATACCACTTCACACCCACCAAAACCAAAAACAGACAATAACACTGTTGACCATTATGTGGAGAAACTGGAACCCTCTTGTGATGCAAGTAAAATGGTACAGCTGCTACACAAGGTGGTTTGACTGTTCCTCAAAATGTCAAACACAAAGTTACCATATGACCCAGCAATTCCACTCCTAGGAATGAATATACCCAAAAGAAATAAAACTTGAATATGAATGTTCATAACGGCATTATTTGTAATAGCCAAGTATATAAACAATCAATCAGCTGATGAATGGATAAACAAGATGTGGCATATCCATACAATTTATGGATAATGGAATATTATTCAGTCATAACTAGGAATGAACTACTGATACATGCTACAACATGGATGGACCTTGAAAACATCATGTGAAGTCAAAGAAGTTAGATGCAAAAGGCCACATATTATATAATTCCATTTATATGAATGCCCAGAATAGGCAAATCCATAAAGACAGAAAGCAGATCAGTGGTTGCTAGGGGCTGGGAGGGAGTGCCTGCTGATGGCTGTGGAGATTCTTTTTGGAGTGACGAAAATGTTCTGGGATTAAATAATGGAGATAGTTGCACAGCCATGGGAATATACTAAAAACTACTGAACTGTATACTTTAAAATGCTGAATTTTATGGTATGTTAATTATATCTGAAAGATTGGCACAGTCTGGTAAGTCAAACAAACAAGTTCAAATAAACATTTTGAAAGCAACTTATACTTACTGTTTTCAATACTCTATGGAAATCTTGGGGAAAATGCATAAACAGGAATTCAACAATATATTCTAAATGTTATCAGAACGTACTGTTGCAATATCTAAGGCAGATATATTGCTTTCCAAGTAAACCTGGGTTTTCACTGGTAACATTTATTGACAATCTGAACATCTACTTTGGGAAAATTTCACAGAGAAATTAACTGTCATTTAAACTATGGAAAGATATGCTTAGCAAAGGAATTACCAACCACTTTTCCCATAAACATTAGTTTGTTGTTAATTAGCACTCATCTATCACTTTGGAAAACCCTCTAAGGCCTGATATTTATTATAGGCAGCCCTACATCACACAGGCAATTCTTGCTTTTCATAGTCACTAAAGTTGGAACCAAGTAACTGCATACAAGGCTGAAACAAAGAGCTACCAATACATTAGGGAATAAGCATAACGGTATAACTGGTCATGTGAGAATACCACAATTTAAGAAATCTGAGGACAGTAATACTAGTCTAAATGACAGAAGCAGTATGCATATAGACACACTTTCAAAAACTGCTTCTTGGGAGCCTGACAACTTACAGGAATCATCTTAAGGTTTGATAAGTTAAAAAAATAATCTCTCTTAGCATAAGCCCATTATTATGCTAACTATAATTAAAGTGCTTAGAAGGGAAAAAAAAACACTCATAAAGCCTCAAATATTACATATAAAACACCATGAACACACTATTTTTGCCCTGGGAGGAATG
Source organism: Mirounga leonina (assembly GCF_011800145.1). Lineage (NCBI taxonomy): Eukaryota > Metazoa > Chordata > Mammalia > Carnivora > Phocidae > Mirounga > Mirounga leonina. Next base: position 44,379,587 of record NW_023270854.1, read on the forward strand.
GTGACCAAAATACTTAATGGAGCAGAGGAATGTAACAATAAAAATACTTGAGGAAAAGACATGAGAATCTTAAAGATTCCCCAACAACTCTTCACAGAGTTATAATACTAATTTCCAGTTTATATTATACTAATTTCCAGTTTAACCACAAGTATCCATGGCCAACTGCTAAAAGGTCCACCATGCTAACACGGTTTATCATTGGTGTCCTGTCATGCTCAGTTATAAGGCAGAACAGGCCAGACCAGTGTATATCCAGCACAGCTGCCATAAAGAAAACTAACTTTTTTAGACTATAAATTCCAAGCAAGATGAGACCTAGTTCTATTCTTCTCACCACTGTACCTAGCACAGTTGGGTGACTGAATAAATGAGTAAGTGAATACAAATGCCATTTCTTCCAAATAGAGAATAGAAAGGAGATTAACCAAAAGCTAAGAGATAACAAATGGCATTACGCTTTGAAAATAACAGGGGCGCCTAGGTGGCTCAGTTGGTTAACTGGCTGCATTCGACTCAGGTTGTGATCCCAGAGTGCTGGGATCAAGCCCCATGTTAGGTTCCCTGCTCAGTGGGGAGTCGGCTTCACCCTCTCCCTCTGCCCATCCCTGCTCCTTCTCTCTCCTGCTCAGTCTCTCTCTCAAATAAATAAAATCTTAAAAAAAAAAAAGGTTTTAAAATAACAATATCCAGTATCGATTGAGATGCTAATAAATACACACTTTCATATACTGCTGGTAGAAATATAAACTAGTTCAATTTTGGTGGACAGCAATTAGCAATAAATATTTAAAAGGAACTTTAATAATAAATATCTCATTTGACCTTGCAACTCTACTTCGGGAAAAAACAAAACAAAATAAAACAAAACCCATGGGGTTCAGTTGGTTAAGCATCTGCCTTAGGCTCAGGTCATCATCCCAGGGTCCTGGGATTGAGTCCTGCACCAGGCTGCTTCTCCCTCTCCCTCTTCCTGCCACTCCCCTGGCTTGTGCTCGCTCGCTCTCTCTGTCATAAATAAAATTTTAAAAACAAAACAAAACCCATGGTGAAAGATTTAATTATAAACAGGCTCATACAACATTACATTAGAAACTAAAATATGTCCAATGAGAGATGGATAAATCATAGTATGCCAATGAAATGTGTAGAAAAACATTTAAATGACATGGATAAGAGATACATATGACACCATTAAGTAAAAAAGTAGGTTGCCAATATTCCCATTCTGTGAATTTTGTAAAAATGTGATAGGATGTGGATAACTTTATTTCCTTCTCTATATTTTCTACAATAAACATATATCTTGATGAAAATAACAGTTTCAAATATAAAAATTGGTGATTTCTTTAAAAGTTCCTCTGTAAAGTGAACTTTTATCACCAATCTGAGAAATCAAAAGGTGTAAGTGATGGGGACAAGAAAGGGACCCAGGAGGAGTTCACAGAAAAGGATCCACTGGAAATAAAACAGAGAAAGCAGACAGAATAGATTCCAGACACTAAGTGAAAGAGGTAGGCTTTGGAGCTCCTGGTGAGGTCAACAGAGCAGAGAAAGGTTTGTGGAAGGGGGGACAGTCCTCATTTCAGGTCAAATGAGGTATATATTCCCTCTAAAATCCAAATGTGCCCCTTTCTTTGTGTGGGAGAAGTCAGCTAGATACAGCAGGTTTGTTGTTGTTGTTTTACCTTGGAAAAGGCACCTCAACATAATCCAAACCACTGGACTCCTAGAAGGTTCACCAAGATAAAAGGCACCTGAATTTTTGTGGGAATTATCCTCACCCTCTGGCATGCATGTACCTTACCAAAATGTCAATAGGAATTGTTACATCCAGCTCACCAGATCAAACCAGCATGGTATCAATATAATGGATCAGCATAATGTCCTGTGGGAGAGGATTTCCAGGTCCTTGCAGACTACCTTACAACAGAAAGCTTGATATAGCCCTGAGTTAAGTTAGTGGAGGTATATTGCTGACCCCACCAGTTGAAAGCAAACTAATTCTGATGGTTTTTACTAATAAGTACATAGGGAAAAAAGCATATGCCAGATCAAGATCTGCATACTAAATGCTAGCAGTTGCACTGATTTGTTCCAGCAACGAAACCCCACCTGGAACAAATGCAACCGAAGCTACCACCTGATTAAGTTTATGATAATGCACCATCGTTCTCCAAGATCCATCTGTCTTCTTCAATGCCAAATAGTTGAGTTGAATAGGGATGTGATAGGAATGAACACTTCTGCAACTTTCAAATTCTTAAGGGTAGTTCTGTAATCCCTCTAGGTAAGAGCTGACTACTTTGGTAGGCAGATAAAACTCTAGTGGCTTCCACCTGACTTTCCCTCACTTCCACAGGTCCACAAACCAATGTGGGATCTCAGTTAGTTGTTGAATATGTCCACTCTAATTATGCATTCCAGGAATATGGAAATAACCACATTGGCCCCACTGTTATTTGGCTCTAAGCCAAAACTCCACTGACTGATGGAAAACAGTGGCATTTGGGTGTTCTAGAACTCATTACATTCTGAGTCAATATTCAGCAATCCCCAAAAAGTCTAAAAATTTCTTATTACCCAAAGTCCATTACTCTAGTAAATGGCCACAGGTTTTTTGTGGGGAAGCCTAGAGGGAGATCAACAGCATAAATTCTGGTTGTATGGCAGGACCTGGCTTTCCCTTCATTTAAAGGTTGTTAGATCTGTGAACTGGCTTAAGTCCAGGGACAGGCTGAGGGGCCATAATCTCTTTATAGAGGTCATCCAAGTCACACTTCTGTTCCCCACGTCTAGAGCTCTTCTGTTTCTAGAAATCAATAAATAATTCACAAGGTTTTCCATCTATTTCAGTTGGATACTATGATCAACTACCCCATGCCAAAGATCTCTGCAACTCAGACTTCTCTGATTTCTGCTTTGGCTTCACTGACCATTACAGTAACCACTGACCATTACAGTAACCACACCCTCACCCTTTGTTTTTTTGCAATTAAGTGCCAGTATTTATCTCTGTCACCTGGGATTCCACTACTCTTGATGAATTCAAGGATCCTAATTTGATGGCAATAGTTATCCTTTCATTAATGGCTTAACAAAAACAGCCAACAGAGCTCTTCAAGGATGTTGCAGCTCTCCTCATGAATGTATTTCTCAGAGCCCTGAGAAAAGGAGTGTTCTCTAGGCCCACCCAGGGGACATGTATGGTCAAGTTTTTGTTTTTTAACAAAAAATCCACTCAGGGCACCAGGGTGGCTCAGGAGGTTAAGCTTTTGCCTTCAGCTCAGGTCATAATCCCAAGGTCCTGGGACTGAGCCCCACATTGGGCTCCCCGTTTAGCAGGGAGTCTGCTTCTCCCTCTCCCTTTGCTCCTTCTCACTGCTTGTACTTTCTCTCAAATGAATGAAATCTTTAAAAAAAAAAATCCACTCTAGCATTCTAATCTCCTTTGGATAACTTCCTCTACAGTATATAAACTAGGATCTATCTTAACTTTACTTAGTTTAGGCCACCTTTCAGTGTAGTTTTCAATCAACCAACCAAGCAAACTGTTAGAGCCACTCATAGCTCTCTGACTTAATACCTTCAATCTGGAATCTTTGCTTAGTGAGCCCTAATAAATAAATTCAGCCTGATCCAATCTTATATTCCTTCTGCTCTATTCCATTCCCACACCATTCTCTAGGTAATTGCAGGTGAAATCATTCACACTTCCTCATGGGTAACACCTAGTAGGTAGGTACCTCACATTCTGGGGGCTGTTGGAATTTAAGTGAGGCTACAGAGGTATAAAAGCAATTAGAAGTGGTGAGAGTAGGTCCTGAAGAAGATCAGCAGTCCCTTAACAGGCAAAAACCTCAAGGGAAGCCATTATAGATTCCTCAGGAGACTAACCTCCCTCAGACAGGGATAGGACTGGTAAAGGTGGGTGGGCAGAATTAAGGAGTCCAAGTACCCAGCTTCACTGGAATCTGCCCATATTCCCCACCCCATTTTTCAGTTTTTCATTCTTTCCCAATGTAGCCTTAACACAAGAGACCACAAAACTGGAAATTCAATTTGTATCATAACTCAGCCACCTGCAGGATTAGACTTTGGGTTTAGTTTTCAGAAATCTCTGCCTTTGGCTACAAGAGATAAGGGTTTCCTTTTAGAGCAATCACAGAGGCTTTCACTCCCTTATGTGGATTTTGAGCTCAGAATCTAAAGCCTTTTCCTTCTTTAAGTTCCCCAGTGTACTTTGAAGGGACCATTATTCTTATTTTCATGTTAAAATGTTCTGTGGCAGTAAATACTTGGTCTCCCAAAGCCTTATCTTCTATGGGCACTTGCTTACTAGTGTCTACAGCAGATAAAGTAACTGTTTTGCTACAGGGTGCCATGATCACTGGTGTCTCCTTTGCCACTTGAAACAGGGCCATTAATGCTTTTAAACCTAATTAGACCTGAGAACCCATTCTGGAAAACCTAGAACTAATTTAGGAACCCATCATTACATTACTGTTCCTCTACAACTACTTAGGATACAGATGTCTGTATCAGTTAGCATTTGAACAGGGAACACTAGGAATGATTCTGAATATGGCATTTATAACAGAGACTTGGCCCTAAGTAATTATGAACCTGGCCAGTTTATGTCCAGCTGTTGACTCTGGTGCTGGGCCTAGCCTAGGATTTGGAGAAGCCAACAGGGAGAATATGGGGGAAGCTGAGGGGCCCTTAGGCTCTCCCATGCCAAGAACGTTTGTGAGCTGCAGTAGCTCCCCGTGTCCCCACAAGGGCCTTCTGAGAATAAGAATATGGCTGCAGTTTCACTTCCACCTTGCAAAATCAAAACACCTCCTTGCTCACGGTAACTGGGAGTTATGCAAAAAAAGGAATTCTGGGAAATGTAGCTCTAGCTTAGCAAATGTGACAGAATACAAATCCACCATACCATCTTTGTCTTTTTTTTTTTTTTAAATACTTGTTTGGATCTGTCCCAAGTTTTAACTTCTAACCCTTCTATTATTATTTCTGCTCTCATACTTTCCATTTCCAAGGGGTCTTTCATTTTTTCTAGTCATTGTTAAAAACAGCTTTCCCTTCTTGTTTCATGGTTGTAATACATTCTGGTGCTTTTTAAATTTTTTTCCAGTTTCCCACTGCTTCGTGCCTTTTCTTCCATATTCTCCTTTTAATCTTTTATGTAAGAGGTTTCCCTTACACATCTGGTTATCCTTGCCGATATGTTCATATTTAAAAGGCACTTAACTATTAATATTTAAGGCCTCTTCTCTTGGTTAGTTACTTTTTTCAGAAAGAATGCCTCTAGTCTGTAATCAATTTCTCCTCAAATACTACTAAATACTCTTACTGCTGTTTTCTTCTCTCTTCTATAGTCTTGTGTATTTATGATGTTTTCACTCCTTTATTAACATTTAAGGGGAATTTCGGAAGAAGGAAAGATAAAACCATAATGTGCAATTCAACATATTTCACAGGAAGTCCCCGAACACAGCTTATAAAGAGTCAACCTTTAAATCTCTGGAAAATTTAAAAGATTTGACTACAATTTAGATTTATGTTTAAGTTATTTAAGAAAAAAAAAGTTATCTGTTAATCAATGTTATCTGTAAATAACATTAAAAAAAAGATCTCAAAATATAAGGAGCTGCTTCTTTATCTAAAGTAATAACATACTCTAAATTCCAGTGAATCTATGTGATATTTATAGAAAATATTAGATGACAATAAAGTATGTTTAAATCTCTACTAAGTCAGCTACAATAAGTAACAATGTACACTTCAGAAAGTTATGGTTCCCCTATAGCCTGGCAAAAAGGAAAGGAGGTAAAGAATGGCACTACCTGTGCCCCTCAAGAACATAATGACTAAAACTGTTCCCTTTCACGTCAATAACCTTAATTTTGATTTCAATCAAATTTTCTAATTTATTGCTAAGCAAAGTTTCATGAAAGTCCTTTCTTCTCTTACCTCAAGAGTTAAAATCTTACAGGGTAGGACTCTAGCCTGCTTCTAGACAGAGCATATACTATCCACTTGATAATTTTTTTGTTCTGGTTAGCAAATGAACACTATTTTAAGAAACATATACCACACACATCAATACTATAAGCACCATGTAGCTGATTTGGTACTGTAACCACTTAATTTTAAAAGAATATCAGCATGGGGTAACTGGGTGATGGACATTAAGGAGGGCACGTGATGTAATGAGCACTGAGTGTCACAGAAGAATGATGAATCACTGACCTCTACCTCTGAAACTAGTAATACACTGTATGTTACGTGAATTTAAATAAAAATTTAAAAAAAAGAAATATTAGCATTTCAAGCCAAATGAATAATTATTCTCTTCATTTATTTATGTTTGTAAAAAAGCACTGAAAGTAAAACTGCATGCTCACATTCCAAAATTTGTACTTTCATAGTTCCAAAATTGCTTTTTATGTATAATGGTGTGATTTTTTTAGATATGTTATGAAGTTAAAATAAAACCTATCTTTATATTCAACAAAAATTAAGAAATATCATTATGAATGTTAGATCATTAATAAGCTACATGAACTATCTGAAAATACTGTTAATAGGAAAAAAAGATCCTTTCCAATCCAAGGATCTAAAAGTAACACAGGAAATAAAGTTATTAATGTTTTGATATTCCCAAGAACCACAAACACATCACCTAAACAATATAAACAATACAAACAGGCAAACACTCTAAATCTTAAAGTAGGTCCTAATTTACTGTATACGTATCTGTACAGCCTGTTATTAATTTAAAAGCTAATTTCATATATATGCACATATACAGGAAATATATGCATATATATATACATATACTATACATCTATAAATAAATATATATAAAACATCAAACCACAGCAGTAAATTAAGGACAAATTCAACTACTCCCAAGTACTAAATTTTAACTATTTGCTTTTCTTTTTAAATGTCAACAGGTTTATGGTACAAATATTTGAACCAAAATGGTAATCGGTACTTGTTGCTTTTTGCTAGGGTAATACAAGGAGACAGCAGCTGATGCTATTCAACTTTTTCAAGACTTCTGAGAATATCAAATATAAATCTATCAGAGGCCAGTTTAATATATAAGTTGCACAAATAGATCTTTTTAAGGGTAAGAGGCATTTTTCCTTTATTTTACGTAACAGAAAAAATACTAAAGGACAAAAGTCTAAAACTAATTTCTCCAAATTTATTATTATTGTTGATTTATTATCAACAAAAATGGTAACCTGTAAGTGCAAAAGTACTAAGCTTAATTTTCTGAATTTTTAGTAGACAAAAAAACTGCATTTGAACTAATGAGTTATTCTTCAAAGAACCAGACTTTACTTCACTACCCTCTGGGATTATATGATTATTCTAACAAATTTAAATCCAACAGGTAAGATTTCAGGTTCCTATCTATAAAGAAAGAAGCAGACAAAAAGTAAAGCCTCAGTTTCCAAGGAATAGAATATTAAAAATATAAATGTTTCATACACCATTTTTGTGTTATTTGTGAGGGAGTACAACAAATGAATAAAGGGTTTTAAACAATCCTGATTGGGGTACCTGGGTGGCTCAGTTGTTAAGTGTCTGCCTTCAGCTCACATCATGAACCGAAGGTCCTGGAATTGAGCCCTGCATCCGACTGTCTGCTCAGCAGGGAGTCTGCTTCTCCCTCTCCCTCCACCCCTCTCCCCCCACTTGGGCGCTCTCTCGCGCTCTCTCTCTCGCCTGCGCTCTCTCTCAAATAAAAAAAATCTTCAAAAAAATAAAATAAAATAAACAATCCTGATTAATGCATTTAAGTTATTGGAAGGGCAAATATATCAGCAATAAACTTAAATATCAAAAGAACATATAACAGGGCTTTCTCCAGTTTCGCATTTTTAAAAGAAAATTGCCTTTAAAGTTAAAACACTACAAATAAAAATCAACAAAAAAGAAAGCAGTCTTTAGCTAATTTCAAAATAAGGATCATAATAAAACATCACCAGCTCATTAAAATGGATATTTTCAATTTAGGTTACCATTACTTGAAGTACTGGCTGTTATATAATACAGTAAAATCTGACAACTACCTAAGTCTGAAGTCCAAGAAATACAGGGGAAAATATATATACTCAAATTCTCAAAACTAAAGAAGCACCAAGCAAACAGACTATTCAATATATTTATATCTAAGTGAGGATGCATCTGTATTGAAATTTAAAAATTAATTTTTATTTTAATGCCAATAGATAAATCATAAACTGATTTTATCTGTTTGAATACCGAAAGTACATTTCCCCCTGACCCTTAAACTATGACCTTTCTCAGATTCAAAAATACAATAAAAGAAAAAGACACTTAAAAATCTCTGATTATTGAGGCGCCTGGGTGGCTCAGTTGGTTAACTGTCTGACTCTTGGTTTTGGCTCAGGTCATGATCTCAGGGTCGTGAGATCAAGCCCCATGTCGGGCTCCTCAATTGGTGTGGAGTCTGCTTATCTCTCTCCCTCTGCTTTCTCTCTCTCTCTCTCAATAAATAAATAAGTAAAATCTGTTTTAAAAAAATGTTCTTTAAAAAAAATATATCTCCAATTATTACACACCAGGGAATGTTTGTTTCCAAAATTTAACTCAAATGAGAGAGAGAAGCAAAGTTTTGAAGAGATTAGTGGTCAGCATTTCAAATTCACTATGAATCATTAAGACTACTTATAAAATACTATTAAAACCTAAAATAACAATAGTGTTACTATGATGACACAATGACAATTTATTAAGTCCGTTCTTGAGGCTAGAAACTAGCTAAGCACTTCGCATAATCCAATCCTTAAGACATTACAGGTGGGTATTATACCCATTTTCCAAATGGGGACAATTGAGGTACTGTGTTAAAGAACTGGTCAAATATTATAAAACTTAAACAGAGTAAAGAACCAAACCCAGATTTGTCTGAGTCCAAAGCATATGAACTCACCCCAGGCACTGTAATATAGAATTTTTTGTATAATACTAGCATAATAGAAAAGGACAGGAACTTAGATATTCCCATAGCTCTTTCTCAAAGAAGTTATAATATTAAAAATAATAACTATGTGGATGGAAAAAATTATAAATAACTATTCTTGCAACAAAAAAAAGTATGCTAAGTCATATTTATAGGAATACGCTTCACGATGAAATAGCATGACCCAGTGTTAATAAAATATTCACACACATTTATATACAAAGAGACCAAAAGTTAAGGGCAGTGGGCTGTCCCGTGGTAGGGAAGTAAAAACATAAAAAGCTCTCTACTAAACTAGTTTTACCATATTTTTAAATATATTAAGATTTGGAACCTTGAGGACATTATGCTAAGTGAACTAAACCAGTAACAAAAAGACAAATACTGTATGATTCCACTTACATGAGGTATCGAAGTAGTGAAATTTACAGAATCAAAATGGAGTTATTAGGGGCTGTGGGAGGGGGAAGTAAGAAATTGCTAATGGGTATAAAGTTTCAGTTTTACAAAATGAAAAGAGCTCTGTAGATATGTTGTACAACAAAGTAAATATGCTTAATACTACTGAACTGTATAATTTTCAAATGGCTAAGAATGGGGGAAAAAAAGATTTTATAGTAATACATACACAGCCATACACAGATACATATCAATAGAACAGTCCTGCACTAATACAGTAGCTTTTAGCTACATGTAACTATTAAAATTTACATTAATTTTAAAAACTTAAAACTTTTATTTCCTCAATCAGTAGCCATAGTTTAATTGCTCAACAGCTGTATGTAGCCATTGAAGACACCACAGATAGAACATTTTCAACACAGAAAGTTCTATTAGATAGCACTGGATCAGAGTATAAACAAACAGACTCAAATACATATGGGAATTTGTATTCAATACAAAATTTGTGTGATAAAGGTAATATTTCAAATCAATGGGGAAGAAATATTGAGTAAATAGTGTTGGGACAATTTGTGAGCCTGGACGAGAACAAAGGAAGACTAAGGGAATTAAGCTAAAGCTGTATCTCAACTCCTATTCAAAAGAAATTCTGGATGAATCAAAGATTTATACTTAAAAGGTAAAATGATAAATGTATTAACACATAATTCTAATTAAGAAAAGCCTTCCCAAACAGAATGCAAGTCCAGAAGCCAGAAAGATTTTTTAGGAAAATAAAAACTTTTAGAAGAATATAGCCCAGACAAACTGGGGGGGGGGGGGGGGGGGGGGGGGGGGGGGTGGGATTGTGGTGTGTTCCATTTTCTTAATCAATTGAAAAATATAACTCAGCGGAAAAAAGTAAATTGAAAGTGCCAATATACATAGAAAAGACTGCTCAATTTTACCTGTAATTTAAATATTCTACTAAAAATTGCATTTTCTTTCTTTTTTTTTTTTTTTAAGAATTTATTTATGTCATAGAGAGAGACACAGTGAGAAAGGAAACACAAGCAGTGGGAGTGAGAGAGGGAGAAGCAGGCTTCCTGCAGGACCCTGGGATCATGACCTGAGCCGAAGGCAGGCGCTTAACGACTGAGCCACCCAGGCACCCCTAAAAATTGCATTTTCAACCATCTAAGGGCAAAGATAATCCCCAGTGTTAATCACAGTGTGGGAAAGTAGACACTAATGGATGTAAAAACTGATACAACTTATTCAGACGGTCATTTAAAAATATTTAACAAAAACCAAAAGCAACAAATAATATTTATGATAAAATGATGCTGAGTCTAGAACTGAATTTAAAACAACCTGAGAGGGGCATGTGGGTGGCTCAGTCAGTTAAGTGTCTGCCTTCGGCTCAGGTCATGATCCTGGAGGTCCCAGGATCAAGTCCCACATCAGGCTCCCTGCTCAGCAGGGTGTCTGCTTCTCTCTCTGCCCTTCACCCTGCTTGTGCTCTCTCTCGTTTGCTCTCTCAAATAAATAAATAAATAAATAAAATCTTAAAAAAAAATAACCTGGGAGATAAAAAACTTAGCTGAGAAAAGTTGGTATAGATATAAATAAAGACTGGGAATAAATTTATAGTAGGTGTAACAGGGGGTGGGTATATGGGGATTTATTATACTATTCTATCATTGTATGTTTGAATTTTTCCAAAAAGTTATTCCTACTATGCACAGCCTTTAAACCAGGAATTCTATTTTTAGGAATTTAGCCTATAGTTACATTGTACAAACATAACAATGTCAGTACAAGAACGTTCTGTAAAAAAGCCTAAATTTCCACTAAAGGACAGGTTGATAAATTACATTTATCTAAACATAGTAATATCCTATATCTTTAAAACGTATGGAGGTCAATTATATGAGGGAGATTATGGAAAAAAGATTATGGAAAAAGATCCTGGAAAAAAGAAAAACATCAAGGGCAGAACAATAACTCTAGTTTGAACACATTTAAGTAAAAACAAAATCAAACATGTGGATTTGTGAACACCCATGATATACATGTCCATATTCATAACATTTCTAGGAAGCTATTTCAAAATCTTAATAATGGCTACGTCTGGTTGGGAAGGAGATGGGGGACTAGAAATCTGTGAGAAGGAAACATTTATTTTTCAAACATTTTTTTATACTGTGATTTTTTGGGGGGCATGTGAACACGTTGCATTCACTACATTTATAAGGAAAAACAACTAATTTTTTAAATCCTTCTACTGAGATGATTGTCATTCATTTAGGAACTGTCAGTGTTCAGGGTCAATGCCAGGGAGGAGCTTGTCTCAAGCACATTTAAATTTTACAGAGCAAAACAGATGAGCCGTGACTCTTATTGCTGACCCTATCTAGGGGCTCTTACCATACCTCTATCTCACCCCGATGATCAATCCGTTAATGTACCATTACAACAAATATTTGCTCTAAAGATGTAAGTTAGAGCTTTCCTTGGTGCTAGTCAAACAATTAACAATTTTTAATGAGTATATAAGTGCCTGGTTCTGGGGGGAAATACAAATGAATAGGATTATAGTCTTGCTCAAAAAGTTTAAAATCTTGGAAAAAATATGCATCCTATGTGGAACACAGACTAATTTGCCATGCAAACACACTATGTACTGAGACAAGAAGTCAATGAGGAAATGAATAGTGGTTCATGCAAGAAATAAAGAGGGCAGATTTATCTTAAGAGATGAGCTAGATTTAGATACACAGCAGGAAGAGGATTACATAAGACCACTGAAAAGAATGTACAGAAATAAAAAAATTGAGATAGTGAGACTCAGTAGGACTAGAAATGAGGGGTTGGAGGAAGTATAAAATAAATAATCAGTAGGAGTTAAGTTCAAGGTGATATATATCCTAAAAACCAGGAAAAATTAAGATTCTGTAAAACAGGCAAAGGAGAGTTTTAACAGGCATTTGGCAGCACCAGCATGCTAGGTAGGGTAAACTATCTACACGTCTTTGCTTCTTTTTGGCTTGCTTTCTTGACATGAAAAATAAAATAACAAACATTACTTCAATACCTCACTTCCAGACCCAGATTCTAGTGGTCTCTTCTTTCTTGGTCCAATAGCCGCAAGAGCTGTGAGGTTAGCATCTCTATGCTGTATCTGCGCAAGCTCCAACTGTTGTAACTAGAAGATGGAATAAAAAAAAAAAAAAATGCATATTTACATAGAGTCATGCTCAGAGGGAGTAAGAAATTGATCACTAAGCCTACTTCTGTGTTCTTCACCAAACAAGTTAAAGTAAGAAATAAATATAAATTCCCCTAATAGCCAAGAGCACATCATTTCCTGATGCCTTTACCCCAACAAACTCTTTAGTCCTCAATCTAAAAACAGAAGAGGCAGAATTTAGGTAAGGAAGAAGTATAGAATAGAAGAAAAACAAGAAAAGAAAGGCATCTAGAGCTTAATCTCTTCTTACTTTAATCACAGGTAAGAAATGCCTGAAGAATAAATTGAACAGTAAACTGGACAGAAATTGGCCAAACTATAGTCAACCTTTTCAGATTAAAAGAAAACTACTCGAAAATAAAGAGTTATTGTGTGTCATAGGAAACAGTTCTGTGCTGTATGATTTACAAACTGCCTCCTTAAAAATTAACTCATTTAACTCTCACAACACTGAAAAGTTTATATTAATTACTATAACAGGATATGAAAATTATACATGTACTCATCTTTTTTTTTTTTTTTTTAACTAAGGAAGACATGCTCTAAGAGCTTAGGAAAACTTCATAAAGGTCACATAAATGATAAGTGGTAGAAACAGAACTCAGAGCCAAGTGTTCTTGTTACAAACCCTCTCTATATGTCACATGGATTCACTCTATATTTATCTTCATGCCAAAAATTGAAAGTACTCAGCAAAGCAGGGATAGAGGGAACATACCTCAATATCATAAAGGCCATATACGAAAGACCCACAGCTAATATCATCCTCAATGGGGAAAAACTGAGAGCTTTTCCTCCAGAGTCAGGAACAAGACAGGGATGTCCACTCTGACCATTGTTATTTAATATCGTACTGGAAATCCTAGCCTCAGCATCAAAATCTTATTACTATGGAGGGAAAGAAAGAACGAACCTGGCACTGGTTGCTAGACAAATATTCAAACAAGATCAGGCTCCAAGATAGCCAACTGAAAGTAACCTGTTGAGGGACCACACACACACACACACACACACAGAATATTCTTTTAAAAAGAGCACTGACCAAATTTTGAACATATTAATACAAGAGCAGGATGAAAACAGGAAATAGTTTGTGGTGAAATAGGCAGTCTCAAGGAGATAAAAAGTAAAGATCACTTCAGATTATTTTATAATATTAGAGGAAAGACCAAAAATAAGCCATAGGTAACTAAGTCTTTATTAAAGAAGAAAACACAACTTAAAAAAAGAAAAAAGAAAAAAGAACAATTCTTCATTTGCTTCACAAATTATCAGGCAGAAATTCCTTTTTTTTTTAAAAGATTTTATTTATTTAGGGGCGCCTGGGTGGCTCAGTCGTTAAGCGTCTGCCTTCGGCTCAGGTCATGGTCCCAGGGTCCTGGGATCGAGCCCCGCATCGGGCTCCCTGCTCGGCGGGAAGGCTGCTTCTCCCTCTCCCACTCCCGCTGCTTGTGTTCCCTCTCTCGCTGTCTCTCTCTCTGTCAAATAAATAAAATCTTAAAAAAAAAGATTTTATTTATTTATTTGACACAGAGAGAGACAGCGTGAGAGGGAACACAAGCAGGGGGAGTGGGAGAGGGAGAAGCAGGCTTCCTGCCGAGCAAAGATCCAGATGTGGGACTCAATCCCAGAACCCTGGGATCACGACCTGAGCCGAAGGCAGACACTAAACCATCTGAGCAACCCAGGTGCCCCCAGAAACTCCGCTTTTAAATTGTGGATTCATTTTTATATAAACTGCTGGAAAACTGTTTTCAGGAGTTAGAAACTATCTTTTGTTGATGCTGGCCTTTTAAATAAAATATATAGTGTTAGAATCTGATGCTGTCACACTCTGGAACTTCTAGATGACAAAATACGATTTTAGTTAATCTACGCTGCAGCACAAATCAAACAACGAGCTATATTTTAAAATGCTTCCCTAGAGAAAAATGGCATCTGCAAGATAGTTACAACACATAAAAAGTTTTTAAATTGACCTCTGTCATCAAATTTCCGTACCTTTGTAGTAAAACACTCTCTCCCATTCTGCAAATTACACTTCGGTTTTTTGAAATCTCACAATGTTTTAAAATTTTGCAAAACTATAACAAAAATTAAAACTTAACATAGTTTTGGTTTGCCCTATGTTACAACAAACTTACTTAAAAACAATGTATCTTTTCCAGCACAATACAGAAAAACCAGGCATTTTTAACCAGAACAGAAGAACATTCTGGGCATTAAGGCAGATTTGGCATACACAAGTGGGGAAAGATGATATGTAAGCCGAGTTCAGTGAAAACAGTCAGGCACTGAGTTAGAGGCTTGCGGGTAGAAACAGGATTGAAAGTGACATGATTATCTACACAGAAAACCTCAAGTCAGCTACAAAAAATAAAAACAAAAACAAAAACAAAAATCCTCCTAGGACTAATAAATGAATTTAGCAAGGTTGCAAGATGCAAGGTGAACATACACAATAATCATTTCTAAATACCATTAAGGTACAATTGGAAATTTAGGTATAAACCTAAAGCCTATGGATATTTGCATGCAATAAATCACAAAATGCAGATGAAAGAAATAAAACACAGACAAGTGGAAAGACATGCTGTGTTCATGGACTGCAAGACTCAACATTGTGAACATTTCAATTCTCTCAAAATTTTTATAGATTTAACACAATTCCAGTACTTTTTTTTTTTTTTTTACAGATATGGATAAGTTGATTCTAAAATATATATGGAGGGGCACTTGTGTGGCTCAGTTGGTTAAGCAACTGTTTTTTCTTTGTTTGTTTGTTTGTTTTAAGATTTTATTTATTTAGGGATGCCCGGGTGGCTCAGTCGGTTAAGTGTCTGCCTTGGGCTCAGGTCATGATCCCAGGGTCCTGGGATCGAGTCCCGCGTCGGACTCCTTGCTCAGCAGTCTCTCTGCCTGCTGCTCCCCCTGCTTGTATTCTCTCTGACAAATAAATAATATCTTTAAAAAAAAAAAGATTTTATTTATTTATTTGTCAGAGAGAGAGGGAAAGAGAAAGCACAACCTGGGCTCTTGGGATCAAGCCCTGCATCAGGCTCCCTGTTCCCTGCTCAGTGGGGAGCCTGCTTCTCCCTCTCCCTGTACCCCTCCACCCTGCTTGTGCTCTCTCTTACTCTCACTCTTTCTAATAAATAAATAAATAAATCTTAATGAGTGAATGAATGAATAAAGTAAAATTTATATGGAAAGGCAAAGGAACTAGAAAAGCTAAATCAATTTTGAAAAACAAAAAAAAAGGAACAAAATTTAAAGAATTTACACCATGTGATTTTAGGAAGTACTTATAGAGGGCTACAGTAATCAAAATAATGTGATACTGATAAAGGAACAGACACACAGAATAATGAGACAGAATAAAGAATCAAGAAACATATCCACATAAATATGGCTAATTGATTTTTGACCAGGGTGGAAAACAACTCAATTGAGAAAGCATAGTGTTTTCAACAAATGTTGGAGCAACTGGACATCACATGTGAAAAAATAAATCTTGACATTAAACCTCACACCTTATACAAGAATTAACTCAAAATGTAAACTATAAGCTTCTAGCAAAAAGTGTAAGAGAGAAAAAAAAAAGTGTAAGAGAAAATCTTTGTGACTTAGGGCCTAGCAAAGAGTTCTTAAGACATGGCACCCAAAGCAGGTCTATTAAAAAAACAAACAAACCATGACAGATTAGACTTCATATAAATTAGAAAAGTTTGCACTATAAAAGACACAGTTAAGAGAACAAAAACCCCACACTATTTAATTTCTCTGTCTCCAATCTCTATATGCCTTTTCTTTTTCTTGTTTTATTGTACTGGCAATATAACACTGAGTAATAGTGATGAAAGCAGACATCTTTGTCTTTTTTCCAATCTTTGAAAGAAAGCATTTGGTCATTTCGCCATTAGGAATAACATTAATAGCAGGGTTTTAATAGCTGCCCTTTATCAGATTGAGGAAGTCCCTTCTATTCCTTGATTCTTGAGAGTTATTAATACATGTTGAAATCTATCTAATGTATTTCTGCATCAACTGACATGATCTTTCTTAGACTGTTAATATGGTAAATGATATTCACTGATTTGTGAATTTTAATCCAGCTTTGCATTCCTGGGGTAAACTCCACTTGGTCATGATGTATTATTTTATATGTTACTAGATTTCATTTGCTAATATTTTTTGAACATGTTTACATCTATGTTCACAAAGGAGACAGAAATGTAGTTTTCTTATTTTGTAATGTTTATCTGGTTTATTAGGGTAATGATGGTCTCATAAAATGAACTGGAAGAGTTTTTAACTCTTCCATGTTCTGAAAGAAATTGTGTAGATGTAGTGTTAATTCTTCTGTAAATGTTTGGGAGAATTTACTAAGTAAAAATCATCTGTGCCTGGAGATTTCTTTATTGAAAAGTTTTAACTATAAATTCAATTTATTTAATAATTATAGAACTACTGTGGTTAACTACTTCACTTGGCTAAATTTTGATAGCTTGTGCTTCTCAAGAACTTGGTATTTCACCTAAGTTGCATGGAGTTGTTCATCTGTATTCCCTTATCCTTTTGACATCTGCAGCATCTGTAGTGATTTTCCATCTCTTTTTTCCTGATATTGGTGATTTATATCTTCTTTTTTCTTTGTCAGTCTTACTAGAGATTTACCAATTCTGTTGATCAAAGAACCAGCTTTTGGTTTTACTGATTTTCTCTATTTTTTCTTCAGTTAGTGGAAGTCATTGATTTCTGCTTTTACCTTTATTTCTCTTCTTCTGCTTACTTGGTTGTATATTGCTCTTCTTTTACCAGTTTAAGGTAAAAGCTTAGATTATTGATTTGAGATCTTTCTTCTCTAATATAAGCATTTTTTCTATCCTTTTACTTTAACCTATCTACATCATTACATTTGAAGTGAGTTTCTTGTAAACAGATACAGATTAGTCATAGTTTTTAAATCTATCCTGACAATCTCTCTCTTTTAATTAGTATATTTAGACCATTTACACTTAGCCATATACATATACATATACACACATATATATATATAGAAAATCCCTGACAATGTTGTAATTTTTGCTTTCAATATTTTAAAAAGCTCAAAAGCAGACTAGTCTATTATACCATTTCTGTTGTTCTTTCTTCATTCCTGATGTTTAAAGGTTCCCTTTGGTATCATTTCATTTCATTCTGAAAAACTTCAACTTCCTTAAACAATTCTTTCAGAGCAGGTCTGCTGGCAACAGATTCTATTCTTGTTCCTTCATCTGACAATGTCTTTATTTCACTTTTATTCCTACAGGGTATTTTCACAGGATATAACATTCTGGGTTGATTGACAGTTCTTTACTTACTGCACTTTAAAAATATGTTGCTACTTTCTTTTTGGTCTCCATGGTTTCTGATAAGAAATCTATAATCATTTGAATTGCTGGTCCCTTATTGGAAAAGTGTACATTTCTCTAGCTATTCAAGAATTTTTTCTATGTCTTTAGTTTTCTAAGACTAGATGTGACCAAACCTGAGTTTCTCTGTGATTATCCTGTTTGGGGAGTTTACTGAGCCTCCAGAATCTTTAGGTTTGTCTTTCTCTAAATTTGGGGGGTTGTTAGCCATTATTTTTTCAAACATATTTTTAGCATCTTACTCTTTCTCTTCTGAGACTTCAGTAACATTAATGCCAGACCTTTGGTCATTGTCCCACAGGTCTCTGAGGCTCTGTTTTTGATCCATTTTCCCCTCTGTTGTTTAGATTAGATAAATTCTATTTGTCCATCTTCAAGTTCACTGACTCTTTCCTCTTTCCTCTCTTTTCTGCTATCTAGCCCATCCAACAAGTGTTTTATTTTGATTACTGTCATCTTCAGTTCTAAAATTTCCATTTTAGAACTTTATTCCTGGGTCTTCAAGCCAAATAATTTTAAATGGTATCCTGAATATTTTAAGTATTATAAGACTCTGGGTCTTCTTTAAATCCTTTGGAGTATGATATTTTTGTTTTAGCATGCAAAACAGGCCAGCTAGATTTAGGCCACAAATTCCGACGTGTATTCTGTGGGCTTAAGCTCCAACATTAGTTCAATTTTCAAAGCCTTTGTTGTGCTCTTTGGATCTGTCCCAAATATGTACTACTCAGTTGTCAGTCTGGGACCTAGCAGTGCTCTGCTAGTTCCACTCTTATAGTTTATGTATGCTCATCAGAATCATTCACATATGACAAATGTGTAGCTCAAGAGTGGGCCTAGAAGTTTAAAACAGTAATAGGATTGCTTTCCTGAGCTCTCCCTATTCCACAATGTTCCCAGTAATTTTTTATTCCCTAGGCTCCTCTTTTTGTCCTCTGGCCAGAAAGCTGGGGCTTTAGTTACTCTGCTTTGCCATACATTTCTGTGACTGTATCCATGTCTACAGTAAGCAGCAAGAATAGGAGTGGGGAGGTGAAAGAGGGATGGCTACCACACCGCTGATTTAGTGGTATTTTGGATTCTCATCTTCTTCCCCAATTTATCTACTACTTACTTTTCAAAACCTTCAAATAGCTTCTCTGTGCATTCTGTTCAGATTTTATACTGTATTCAGAGGGAGAGACAGTGTGGAGTGTTTTTACTCCATCAACTGGAACTTTAAAAGCTGGTTTAACCAGAATTCTGACAACAGGTTTCTGTTAAGTTATATTCCTCCTAGGCTTTGTTTCATAAAACTTAAGCCTGCTTGCTCACTTACATCAGTAACACCCAAAAAGATCTAACAGGCTTGGTAGGTTCTCTTTTAGAGTATCCTTACTCCTTCCTTGTGGCTAATGAAAAAGGCAGAAGCCTTCATTTCCCTTATCACAGTCTCTCTGATATCAAATAGAGGTTCCCTAAAATTCAAGTCAGTGCCCTAGAGAGCAATAGAGCAATAGTAGTTGAAAGTTATTTTATTCCTGATGTTTAGTACTTGTCTCTGTTCATTTTTAAGTATAACTATGGTAATATTCACTTTAATCAAGTCCAAAACACATTAACAGATTACCTTAAAGATCACACAAGCTCTCAGAGTAAAGTTCAATAGAGGTACTTCTTGATGCTAAGTACTATAATTGTGAAGGACAAAAGATAAGGAAAAACAAAAATTAATGAAAATAGAATCCAAAACCTTAGGCAGAATTAGAGGAGCTGAATGAAGAATGAATAAATCAAGTATTATATAGCCAAGTCCCTCCACAAATACAGTGAGACATACTAATAGGAAGGGCTAAATTATTTAGATAGTTGTGACACTGACACTATGGGAAATTCAAAAATGTGTTTCTTTTTTGTGCTTCAGGAAGCCAAGGAATTAAAAAAAAAATTCAGGAGCTGAAAGTACAAAAGACAACAGCAGAGCTGTCCTTTTTAACAAATGATCCAAAAATATGAAGTGCTGTCATCTTCAGTCTGATTTTACTATGAATTTTTGGAAAGTGATACTAAGGTATAATGCAAAGGGGGGAGTTGAGAGGTAAGTTAATGTCTCCCCCAAAGCTTATGTGTGCTATCCAAGAACACCTACATTAGTAGCAATGAAAATAGTTAATGCCGCCAAATAGGAATATTTGAAAGAATCTAAAAAAATAAGAGAACTAAAGCACACTACCTGGTTTTGAGTTCAGCAAAGAATTAAGAATAATGTCCTGTTTAGATTTCACAATTAATGTTAAGTGTACATAGAAATAACAATAAAACCCTATCACCAAACAATAGATTTTTTTTTTAAAGATTTTATTTATTTATTTGAGAGAGAATGAGATAGAGAGAGCATGAGAGGGGGGAGGGGCAGAGGGAGAAGCAGACTCCCCGCTGAGCAGGGAGCCTGATGCGGGACTCGATTCCAGGACTCTGGGATCATGGCCTGAGCCGAAGGCAGTTGCTTAACCAACTGAGCCACCCAGGCGCCCACAATAGATGTTTTTAAATAGCAAAAAATTAAATAGAATTTTAGATATGCTTTGTAAAGATTAACTGACCAAACTCTAAAATTCTCAACAATGCTAATAATCACTTCTAAATTACTGCAACTTACTGGGGAAAATAAGGTTAAATCCTAAAATATTATACTACAAAAGAAGCAAACAATACCATACTAAACAGTATTAACGGGTGAATCCTAGACTAAAGGAACCAATGAAGCAAGTTACAAAAAAATAACTACCCCCACCTCCCCTAAAATTCAGGGGCATCACAATAAAAACACAGGATCCCTTTCAACCCCTCAAAGAAAATTATTAGGCAGGCATTCCACCAAACCTAACAATACATGGTCTGATTATTTCTTTATTCTCCTAACCACTAACACTAGTTCTTATGATGTCAAGACACTGTCCAGAACACCTGAAATACTTGGAATCTGGAATGTAGAGTCCAATGCCTTGCTAGTCAGCCCTTTTAATCCATCCCTACCTTTCAGGAAAATAGCACATTCCACACAATCTCAATTAGACACTTTCTTCTTTAGACTTAAACATAATACTTGATTTATGTATTGTTGAATACAAATGTAATCTGTATTAGATTACAGAACTTCCTTCCCTCTCCATCTTCCCCTTACATTTTTTTCAACCTTCTTTCCAGTCTTCTTGAAAGAAAACACACACACACACACACACCCCTAACATATCCATGGGTCAATCTCAAGCTTACTTATTTAAGAGCTTGATGGCATCTATCTTAAATGTTTCTATAGCTAATGTTCTTAAGCTACTATTTTTCCTTTTATACCTGACCTTCCCCTAAATTATGATAGCTATGTAACATAAGTAGAGCATGTACTGTTACATTCATTTTAAATACAGTTGATCCTTGAACAACATGGATTTGAACTGTGTGGGTCCACTTATAGGTGACTTTTTTTGATATACTGTAGTACTGTAAGTGTATTTTTTCTTATGATTTTCTTAACATTTTCTTTTCTCTAGCTTACTTTAGTGTAAAAATATAGTATATTATATAGAGAATATACAACTATGTTTTAATCAACTATTTATGTTACCAGTAAGGTTTCCCATCAACAGAGGATTGTTAGTAGATACATTTGGGGAGAGTTAAAAGTTATATGTGGGACGCCTGCGTGGCTCAGTCGGTGAAGCGTCTGACTTTGCTCACATCATGATTTCAGGATTCTGGGATTGAACCCCATGTCGGGCTCCTGCTCAGAGTGGACTCTGCTTGTCCCTCTGCCCCTCCTCCCGCTCATGTGCATGCTCTCTCAAATAAATAAAATCTTAAAAAAAAAAAAAGTTATATGTGGATTTTTGACTGTACAGGGGGATGTTACCCTAACTCATGAGTTGTTCAAGGATTGACTATAGAAGGAAATGGGAGTAAGTTCAAAAGAGTAACTTCCCCAAAGTGAGATGCAGACAGTGGCAGGTGAATCTAGAATTGAAGACTCCTGACTTCTAGTTCAATGCTATTTCATTTATAATATGTACCTCTTCTACCAAAAGGGTAGAATGTCTCTTAAGCCATACAAATCCCACACTTCAAAATTAATGCATACAGCCTTCTGTTGAAGCTTTAAACAAAATATTATCCTTCCTATGTAAGGCATACCAATCAAGAGATACAACCAATAAGTGTCTCTTGTGAAAAGTATCCATCAAAAAAACGAGTATAGGGACGCCTGGGTGGGTCAGTCGGTTGAGCATCTGCCTTCGGCTCAGGGGTCATGATCTCAGGGTCCTGGGATCGAGTCCCGCGTCCAGCTCCCTGCTCAGCAGGGGGGTCTGCTTCTCCCTCTCCCTTCCTCCCTGCTTGTGCTCTTTCTCTCTCTAATAGATAAATAAAAGTGATGGATTTTAAAAGTTCTCTTTCTTCCTTCCCCTCCTAGACCAATGGTTCTAACTATGACCTCCAGAGCAGCAGCAATAGCAAATCACCTGGAAATCTGTTAGAAATGCAAACTCTCGGGCCTCACCCAGACCTACTGTACCATAAACTCTAGGTATGGAGCCAGCAATCTGGGTTTTAACAAACCCTCCAGAGGATTCTCATGTACACCAGAGTTTGAGAACCATGGTCCTGGACTGTCAATGCTTTGAAATATTTGCATCTGTTTCTCTATGTACACAAGCTTTCCACAACTTGTCATTTTAAGAATGCCTTCTCCAGGGCGCCTGGGTGGCTCAGTCGTTAAGCGTCTGCCTTCGGCTCAGGTCATGATCCCAGGGTCCTGGGATCGAGCCCCGCATCGGGCTCCCTGCTCGGCGGGAAGCCTGCTTCTCCCTCTCCCACTCCCCCTGCTTGTGTTCCTGCTCTCGCTATCTCTCTCTCTGTCAAATAAATAAATAAAATCTTAGAAAAAAAAAAAAAAAAAAGAATGCCTTCTCCATACTAAATTAATTGGACTGCTAGAATATATTTTTAATGACAAGTTTCACTTAGTCCTGTCCAGTGTTCCAAGAGTTTTGGCTCATGCAGAACAAGCATAAAACTTTAGATACAAATTGCTATTAATTTAATAGCCTTAATTATCACATTTCACTGACTCTGTATCTATAAAAATTGCATTTAAAAAAAACTTCTGTCTTTCTCATAATGAAATAACATTTTCTGATCATTAACAAGCCTTATGATACAGTATTTTATTTCTTTTTATTTATTTATTTATTTATTTTTTAAAAAGATTTTATTTATTTATTCATGAGAGACAGAGAGAGAGACAGAGGCAGAGGGAGAAGCAGGCTCCCCGTGGAACAGGGAGCCCAATGCGGGACTCGATCCCAGGACTCTGGGATCATGACCTGAGCCGAAGGCAGACGCTTAACTGTCTGAGCCACCCAGGCACCCTGTCCTATGTTTTCTATAAACAAAAATCCTAAATACTTGAGGGTACAAGTTTTCTAATTTGTCATGCATTTTAATCATTTAATACTTATTCTTTTGCCCAGTTTCTACAGGTTGCACTGTGGAGCTAATATGCCAGCAGGTACAGGTCTTGCATTTCTTTTTCTTTCTTCTTTTGTCTGATAACAAATGTAAGTGGGAATGCTAGCAACTGTTAAAAGGAAGTAAATGAATTCTTTGTCTCACTCTGCACAGATGTGCTGAATTCACACTTCCCAAAGGAGAAAGAAGATATTCAAAAGGAAATAAGGGTCACAGTATACATAACAAATGTTTAAGGAATCAGGATATATGAACTACAAGGTCAGGTGGCTTGCTCCTCAGAACACTGAATGATGTGGTAAGAAAGGAAAACGTCGAAGGCTAGATGGTAATCTAGGACACACGGTACATATTTCGACAAGTCTACAGCTGCATTAAACATAGATGTGCCTACTTGTTTGAAGTTAGAATCTGGCAATTAGTAATCTATTTAAAACCTTTCACAAATAGATGGTAAAAATGGAAGTATGTCAGTACTTAACATTTTAGGAAAAGTATCTAGGAAAAATTTTAAAATCGGAATTTAAAAGCATCAATATTTAAAATATAAAGTTAACAACAGAGAGAGAGAGAGAACGCTTATAATATTGTTGTGGGTTGTTTTTTTTTTTTCAGGCAAAAACAGAAAAAGGAGGGGGAGGAAACATCCCCAAAGTTGAAACTAAAATGTCTGAATTACAGAGATACCCATAGACATTTTAGCCAAACAACAATAAGGTTTTCGAACAGACAGATAACCTGTCAGGTCAATAAGAACCGTATGCAGCAGGAGCCACTTCAATGGACTGAGACTGGACTGGAGGCAAATCCCACAGGCAGCCTATTTTTCTAAGTGCCAAATAAGAATGACAAAATTGTAAGAAGTCTATAGGAAGGATGAAAAGAAATTATTAAACACCTTTATAAAAACCTACTTGATTTAACAGTTTGTCATTATACCCAGAATGCAAAGAAGAAATGAACAGACTCTAAAACGGTATTAGAGAAGAAAACGCACAGGAGAAACGATCAGGATCAAAACTCTAGTCCTTAACAGTTGGAACCACCCCAGATTATAAAATTATGAAGGGGATTCAAGTCATGATTTAATATTTATATGACAAACATCATTGTTAAAACATATCCCCGGATCAATAAAGCCTACGACTTCTCTAGACAGTTCCTCAGAGTTCTGCACTTATAAGGTACTGTCTTTAATATATTTCCTATGACCAGCTTGGTAGGTAGGTAGTCACCTGGAAAAAGAAAGCAAACCAATTTCAAATCAAGCAACTGAAAGGAATCCGTGCTGATTTTCACAAATGAGCAAAGAAAACTTCCCAGAGAGCCAAATACCAAAAAATCATAAACAAAAGCTTTATAGTTTATACCAGTGTGATAACAATTGGCATATCCCAAATGATAACCTTACAAATTACCATACTAGAGAACAGTCAACTCTATATTAAGATAAGGTCAAGTGACTTTTGCAACCAGACAAAAGATCGCATCCCTGTGTGTTTGATTCTAAATTGGAGCCCCTTAGAATATTAAAGTTATTAAAAGCTCTAGGGGACAGAGGAATGATACAAATGACAATATTGTATTTTTATCAAACATTTGCAACTAATACACAGTGGCTCTGTTCTTGGAATGAGGCCAGCGTATTTTTTTTTTTTTAACAGAAAGATTTAGGATAGTAAGCAACTAGAAAACTTTTAAAATATTTTAGAAAGAAATTATACAGTCCTTTAAATCTTGCTAGGAAAAAGAAATGGAGGTGCAAAAAGAGGGGGAAAACCAAGTTTGCTACCACCTGCTCTTATTAAAAGGTATTTTTTTTCATATTTACTTTTACAGTTTTCTTTGAAAAATACTGTCCATCTATTCATCCCTTAGAGAATAATTAAGCACAATATTAAAAGAAAAACCAACCAAACAAAACAATCCTATACAAACCTGAAGGAAAAATTAATCGATCCAGATGTTTATGAAGGTTTATGAAAGCGGAATAGATGGGATAAAATTTTTAAAGATAAAAGAGCAAGCTTTCTGATATTTTCCCAAAAGTGGATGGAATTATAAGATAAGCATCTAATCAGTTCTTAATTAAAACAAAGAGGAATGCCCGTGATTCAGAGCAACAATAGGATGCCCATTCCCAAATAACCTATGAAGCCAGGCTTGCTTAAAGAGGGTAATTGGTAAGGTTCTCATGCTAATTTTTTGGATAATATCTTTAGATACATTTTCCACTGAAAAAGAAATGAGTATGAGAAGTGTTCTGTTGTTGAAATGAAATGTTTCTGGCTTCGATCCTTTCTAATGTTCTCCCTTTCCAGTTCTCCTCATCTCAATCCAGAAACCTCTCCATGCAGAGTTCATGCATTTTCCTTCTCTATTTTAGTGAAAACACACCACATTGATTGTAAGAATCTTACTAGATTTCCATTTGCTTTGCCTCAGTTCCTACATTAATCCAAACAATAAGGCCCTTTAAAACATTCATAAATAACCTGCTGCTGCTGGCACCTAGGAGCTGAGTGCTGCAATGTTAAGCAACAACAAATTTCATAGTTCAAGAGGCACAGTTAAGGAAAAAGGTTGCTCAGGAAATCACTCTTATTTAGCACAAAGATCCTTAAAAATTGCATGAAATCAGTCAAGTAACTATAGAAACCAATTTCTTCAGCTCCATATCACACGTCTCACACCTCAATTGTCTTTATTATCGTCTGCTGTCAGATCCTTAATCAGAAATGTGAACAGGCTTGATGATTTATTCAGCAGGGAAAAGGATCTGTAGGTCAAGTGAAAAATTTCACACACACACCCAAACACACACCACATCTTCAACCTTAGGTACTTTCATTTCCTTCTGTTCTCAGCAGCTCTGGGGGCAACTCCAGTGAGATCCAATATTAAGGCTCAATTAAAATAAGCTCCAATTAGTGGAGCTTTTTTCTCTGGGGCTAGAAAAGTCAGGAAATGGATATTGGGAAATGTAAAAAGTCAGCTACTGAGAGGAGGCTGCAGACATAAATGAACTTATTTGTTGATTTCTACAGTTGCTATGCAGAGGCCTCTGGGAGTAAAAGCTTAACCAGTCTAAGCTATAAACTAAAACCCCTGCAGCTAAACATGAACTGTGTGAAACAAGGGCTCCATTCCAGAACAGAAAACTGCTGGGCCCAGAAAATTAAAAGCCAGAGGCGTTTTCCATTTAAAACTAAATCCCAGTACCACCTCCCAGCCAAAGAATTATAAGCAGTATCAGATTTACAAAACGAACAATTACCCTGGAAAAATGTAGCCTATTGTACAGTCCCAGATGCTAAATCTCAGAAGTTTCTTTTTCTTTTTCTTCTTCTTTTTTTTTAATCCCACGTTATATTCCTCCAAGTACACTGCTGTAGTTTACAAAGAGCCATTTCTAGACAGGCCTAAGCCTTGAAAATAAATTTTAAAAAGAGAGCACATAACTCATTGACCTCATTTGAAGTACTGCCCTTGCCTTCAGCAGTTCCTGTCCTTCCCCAAGGCTTCTGCAAATGGTATGCAGCAGCAAAATAAACCCTGACCTAATTGCCAGGAGAGAGCTGCCAACCTTCCCTCCAACACAAAGACAAGCATGGTAACTTGAAAGTCCTACCTCTTTGGCTTTCTGCTTTAATCTCAGCTGTTCTGGATCTTCTTTATTGGAACGACTCTATCAAAAGAAAAGAAAATTTTAATAGAAATTACTAGCATCTAAACACCATAGTTGCCATTAAATATTTAATAAATGACAATTTTCTCTTGTGATTGAAAACCTTAGCTCCAGGGGAAAATGCCTCAATCCAGTCTGCTGCACTCCCTCCTTTACGCCCCCTCCCTCTCATCATCTGGGCTGGCTGCTGCAGTTCTAGCCCCGAGGAAGCTTATACTGAAAATGATGCTAACAATGTCAGTCAGGTCCAGTTGAGGCATGACGTTGTTCTTGTTAGAACACTAAAAACTAAAAAACGGATGGTACAGATGAAGGAAAAGAAAAGAAGGATAATTGCTGGCTCAAAGAAGGAAAGCAATCAGCTTTGGCTAATCTTCAGATAAAGCCATTTTGGGAAAACATGTTATTTCAAGGACTGTTAAAATCAAGAACCTCATAGGGTGATGTATGAAATTGTTGAATCACTGTATTGTATACCTGAAACTACTATAACACTGTATGTTAACTGGAATTAAAATAAAAACTTAAAAATAAATAAATTAAAATAAAATCAGGAGTCTGAACCAAATCAATCTCTTTAGAAGTACAATTCTCAAAAACTAAGTAGGAAATACATCCCAGTGTTTTCATTAGAGTATCTTGTCATCTTTGGGTCCTCCATAGCATTTAATTGAATGCTATGCACAAGTAAATGTCCAATAAATGAATGTTATTCAATACTGTTTTCCATACTGATTCAGTTCAACATTCAAAATTGAACAATCTAACAGGACTGCTATTAAGGAGAGAGCTATCTTCTATATGTAATGCTATGATGAAAGCGGTAAAGAACTTCATTTCTGACACTATGAACATCTGTCCACTGAAAAATATGCTCAGGAGTATTCTTTTTTTTCATTCTAACAAAGTTATCTAAGTCCTTATAAATCTGAATATTTGTTCTATAAAATGCAACATCCGCTAACTAAGTATAGCTAGCAAAATAAAAGCTAAAAGTATTTTCTTATTTACTAAGTTTACTTGACACATTTTACTGATGTATCAGTACTTTTGTTAAAGGGAAGTACAAGAAAGAAACCGTTTAGATTTAAGAGTGCCTTGTAATTTTTTTTTTAAGATTTTATTTATTTATTTGAGAGAGAGAGAAAGCACAAGTGGGGGTCGGGGGGACGGAGAGGGAGAGGGACAAGCAGACTCCCCACTGCACAGGGCTTGATCTCAGAACCCTGGGATCATGACCTGAGCCGAAGGAAGCTGCTTAACTGACTGAGCCACCCAGGCGCCCCAAGAGTGCCTTTTAATTTTAAACACATGAAGTGTTTAAATTAAATTTAAATAAGGCTACCAAAAGCTAGTAACTTTTTTCTTCTTTTTGTCCTCTGTCTACTAAAACAACTTAACCCAAACTAAGATAAACTCCTTTATTATTCCACCTATGATATGAGACAATAAGCATGTATATAGACGTATTTATCTTAAAAATGTGTGTGTATGTATGTATATACATATACATTGTTGAGTGTATGATTTTTGCCCCAGTATGTAATGGGCACATTTGAATATCAAGTCTTTATCACTTAACCAATATTTATTGATTATTCATAGATAAATTCTACTCTGTGTTCCTCTATTCTGAGTCTGGAGATATAGAAATGAAATAGTAAGACAAAGTCTCTGCTTTCAAGTGACTTATATTTTAAGAAGAGAAAAATAGTAAAAAAATTTTATAAAAATTAAATACAGTTATGATATGTAAAACATTTATGATGGGGAAAAATTTTAAAAAACAATTACTGATAGTTGCTAAGTGCTATAAAGAAAATTGGACAATGTGATAGAAAGAAGAAGGAGTGTGTGTGGTGGGGGGTACTTCTTTAGCAAGGACAGGAGAGAAGACACCTGAAAAGTGACATTTGAGTAGAGCTCTGAATGACAAGGAGGCAGCCACACAAAATTCTGGGGGAAGAATACTCCAAGCAAAAGGCAGAGTCATTGGGGCGCCTGGGTGGCTCAGATGGTTAAGCGTCTGCCTTCAGCTCAGGTCATGATCCCAGGGTCCTGGGATCGAGCCCCACATCGGGCTCCTGGCTCGGCCGGGAGTCTGCTTCTCCCTCTCCCTCGGCCTCTCCCACTGCTCATGCTCTCTCTCTCTCTGTATCTCTGTGTCTCAAATGAATAAATAAAATCTTAAAAAAAAAAAAAAAGGCAGAGTCATTGCAAAAGCCTTAAAATGGGAACAAGCTTGGTAAAACTGAGGAAAGAAGGAAGACCCGTGTGGCTGGACCATGAGAAAAGTTGAAAGAGATAAGGTTGGAGACCATGTAGGCCAAGATACAGAGTTGAGGTTTAATTCTAGTCATAAAAAAAAGCCACAAAAGGGCTTGGAACATAGGAGTGAGATGCCACTGCTCTGACACTTTAGAAAGATCACTCTGGTTGCTCTGCAGTGAATGCAGCACTGTAGGGATGCGAGATCAGAGGCACAGGCTTACAGAACAACTCAGGAGACTGCTCTAAAACAACTGTGGTTTTAGAAAAAGATAAGGGAAACTTGGACTAATGTCATAGCAGATAAGATTAGGTTGAAATATATTTTGGAGGCAGAGCCAACTAGATTTATTGATGGACTGGATATAGGGTATGAAGTAAAGAGGAGAATCGAAGATGATTTCCTAGGATTCTAGCCTAAGCAATTGGAAAGATGAGAATACCAACTTTCTAAGATGGTAAAGACCAAAGCAGATGTTAAGACATGGGACCTCAACTTTCAGGTTGAGTCGCCTAATTAGCAGTCTACGATGCACAGTTGGCACCCTCAAAGGTCAGTATGTCTGGAGCAGAGCGAGTAAAGAAGGGAGGGATATGAGTGGTGGGTGGGTACTTTTTTAAATCTGGTAAGCAGTTTGATTTTAAATGCAAGAGGAAGTCACTAAAGGCTTTCAAGTAACGGAGACATGCATGATTTGTTATGAAAACATTATTCTGACAACAGTATGAAAAACGGATTGTAGAAGGAAAAGGAGATCAGTTAGGGGACATTATAAAAGTCCAATCTGGGCCTGGAATAAATTGGAATAAATTGTGCCAGAAAGTAAGGATAAGGGCACCTGGGTGGCCCAGTCAGTTAAGTATCTGCCTTCTGCACAGGTCATGATCCCAGAGTCCTGGGATCAAGCCCCACATTGGGCTCCCTGCTCAGCAGGGAGTCTGCTTCTCCTTCTCCCTCTCTCCCCAGCTTGTACTCTCTCAAATAAATAAATAAATAAGAAAGAAAGAAAGGATAAGCTCAGTGAATGATGGAAACATGAGTAACAGACAGATGTACCAGTTGGAAGGGTCTCCTACTCAGGAGGAATTTGAGCATCAAAATAAATAATGATAGTAATGGATTAATAACCTACTGAATCAAATAGAAATCCAAAGCCCATTTTGATACCAATGAATACATGAATAAATGAATAAAAGAGAAAGGAAAGCTCTTCCACATACAATGCTAATAAATGTAGAAGATGATGAGAATTAAAAAATTACCATTTTATATTTATGAGTAGTGTTCATCATAGAGGTGGCTGACTTAGGTAGATATCATCTATGGGCACTGAAGTTGATACATGGAGGTTTGGTGAGGAAGGGAATATTGGTATTATCTTGAAATACCTTCCTATGAAAAACTAACTGATTACAAAAGGGAAAATGGCAAATTTGAAATGGAGAGAACTGGAAGGCACCTACACAGCTGGGTGATCAAGGTTGCCTTTTGATAGGATCAGCTGAGAAGAATGTATTATTCCTGCCACAAATTCATTACCTAAGTCATGAGGAAATATCAGATGAACCCAGGAATTATCAGTCACCCTATAGATAGTAAGGCCTGTACTCTTAAAACCTGTCAAAGACATGAAAGAGAAAGTAAAAAATCTGACTAAAGGAATCTGAAAAGAGATGACAGTTGAATGAAACACACATTGTTGAATGGGACAATAGACCAAGAAGGAAAAAGAGACCGGGCTGAGACAGTTGGTGAAATCTGAATGGGGTCTGTGGATTACATGGCAGTGTTATATTATTCACACCCTGACTTGGTAGGGTTATACAGCAGAATGTCCTGTTTTGAAAGTAAGCTTCAGAGAAAGGCTAATTAGAGATGATAGTTGCACAACTGTAAATATTGTAAATATACAAAAAACCCTCTGAATTGAAAGAAACAAAGGAGAACAAAGGGATGAAAGAGAATAATAATAATGATGATAAGGGGGTGTGTGTGTGTGTAAATGCAGAGATGGAGAAAATGTTAAAAATGGGGGCATCTGAGAAAAGGAGATGAGGATTCTTTATATAGTTCTGACAATCTTCCTGTAAGTATGAAGTACTTCAAATTAAATTAATTTTTTTAAAAAGTGATTAGTATACAAAATACTCTAAAAGGGGAGGCTGCCAATAACACTACAAATTTTTTTTTTTTTAAAGATTTTATTCATTTATTTGAAAGAGAGAGAGACAGCGAGAGCAGGAACACAGCAGGGGGAGCGCGAGAGGGAGAAGCAGGGCTTCCTGCCGAGCAGGGAGCCCGACCCGAGGCTCGATTCCAGGACCCCGGGGTCATGACCTGAGCTGAAGGCAGACGCTCAACGACTGAGCCACCAGGCGCCCCAATAACACTACAAATTAAAACTAAGGTGTTTAAAACAAAAAAATCGGTCTAGTGCCCAACATTTATGACTACTCGCAAAGGACCTATGCCTATGGAGAAATGTGAAGCAACAAAAGGCAAACCACAGTGCAACTAGCTTTCACCCCTTCTGACACTATAGTTCAGGAAAATGTTTCAGTAAAGAAGAAAGAAAATATATTTATATATAAGATAAATATCTTCTTACCTGTTCTTTTATTCTCTAACCCATTTCTGCCCATCCTATATTTTGTTCCATATAATCCTAATTAATCCTAATTTTACCCATAAATTTCCAAACTTTTCTCTCTCTAATTTAACTTGGCACATATCAAATTATATCCCTAAAAAGACGTTGAATATTTTTAAAAACATTTTTACTTGGGGCGTGCCCAGTCAGTTAAGTGCCCAGACTCTTGATTTCAGCTCAGATCATGATCTCAGGGTCTTGGGATCAAGCCCCGCCTGGCGGTCTGCACTCAGCGGGGAGTCTGCTTGAAATTCTCTCTCCCTCTCTCTCTGCTCCCTCACCGCCCCCACCTCAAATAAATAAATCTTTAAACAAACAGTTTTTACTTGGGGGTGGTAGGTATGATCCTAGGCACATAGGAACTGAGAATGAGGAGACAAAAGATTGTATCTGATTAAAATAATTAACTGAAAGTCACTGTACCACACCATTCTGCTTATGAGAGATTTTATTAGTAATTTCATTTAAAGAAATCCTTCAGAGAAATCTGAAAGCCTAGCAAAAACAAGACAGTTGGCTAACAATAAAGCCAATTCTAACCTTGCCAGGTCATGTTCAATCATAAATCACGTAGGCTCTTACCTTGGCTACCCTAAGTAACATTTCTCTTTCTTCTAAATCCTTTCTCTGCTTCTCCAATTGATCTAGCTTTTCGAGAAATTTGAGCTGTGATCTGGTATCACTAGACAGGATGTAATTTTCACTTGCCTGGAAAAAAAGAAAAAAGAAAGTCTTACGATGGTCCTAGGCAAAACATTCTACATTAGGTCTTATAAATCAGCTAACGACAATACTAACATACATAGGGAGCTAAATTTTCAGGATGTAATATTTATATTTCTGATAATACAAACAACAAAAAAGAAACTTAGTCATCCTTAAAAGTTGAGAGGTAATTAAGCATTTAAATTTCAGAGCTTTCCTAGTAGGCCTCATTCAGAGGGGATAAAGAGAAGCCAAGCAAATCCTAAGAATAGGAAGTAGAAAGCAAGAGAGTATAACATGTACCTATAATCTAAATCTTTTTAGCTAAATTATTGTCCATCTCTGCAGACCTTAGTATAATTAATTAAATCTTAGGCTTGTGAAAGACAAAACAAAAAACCAATCACTTCACTAAAAAATACACCAAAGATGAAAGTTATCACCCTTGTTTCCACTGCTGGATTGGTCTAACCTTGGCAAGTGAGTACATTTTCAATCAAAATGCAACATGAGATAAAATGGCAAACATTTAAAATCCTAAAACTTGTTTTGAGGATTCCTTTAAGCTATGAACTTGGGCAGAAACTATAGTCAAAGAAATTAAGTATACAATTTATAAATGAGAGCTGTAACAGAGAAGTATAATTATGTCTTAATTTGCTCCATAAAATGATAAAATTTAGTTTCATTTACTCTGATATTCTAGAGTGTAAGACAGTGCTTTCCAATCTAAATATTTTGTAATTTTCTTCATCTGATATGATCACCTATCTCTCCTAATACACATAAGACGGTGGGGGGTGGGGGGTGGGGGGTGGTTTGCAGTGGTGGGCAATCTTCCCAATCAGCATTTAAGACATCCTGCCATCTATAGTCATCTCAGTAATTCAGACATTTAAGCTATGGGATGAAGATTGGGGGAGACTGTATAATAGGAAAACTGAATGTTTTTAAACATTTAGTCCAACAGTCAGGTCCTGGCTTAGAAATCATAGGTATAGCACCAATCCCATCTTTGTTTTATCCCATGCTTATGGTTGATTCAATTAACTGGGACCAAGAGATTTCATATGCCCAAGATTCTTTCTAAATTAAATTTTTATTGTTGGTATTTAACTAGATCAAAAGAGTATTACATAGTATAACGAACAAGGATGTATTAGTGCTACTTATTTTAATTCATGTTTAATACAAAACGAATTCTCAAATGCTTTTAAAGTTAAATAATACAAGATAGAATATGGAATACATTATAGGCCAACCATGAGGCATAAACATAATAACCAGTGGTTTCTTAAATACTTCATCTTTACCATGTTTGTGCTCAGATACTCTGGAGATAGTTTACTGACAGAATTTAATTTTAAAAGGACAACAAACACTAAATTAAAAAGGGGCACAGACTTTCTAAAATTTAACCCAATACCATCCCTGTGCTAAGATCCCTTCTCCTTCTCCCAACTTGGATACAACTGCCTCTGGCTTAATGCATCCTTCCTTTATTCTTACAGATGCTAAACAAATGAGTGCCTCCCCTATTCCTACTAATTCCCCAACCTTATTTAAACAAGAGTAACCCCAATCTTAAAACATTGCTTCCTGTCTACCAAGCTGGCCTAACTGAAGTCTTTATGAACACTAAATAGGGTGGGTTTTTTGGGTTTTTTTTTAAGATTTTATTTATTTATTTGAGAGAGAGCAAGCTAGAGAGAGAGAGAGCAAACAAGCAGGGGAAGGGGCAGAGGGAGCAGCAGACGGCCCGCTGAACAGGGAGCCTGATGTGGGGCTTGATCCCAGGACCCTGGGATCATGACCTGAGCGAAGGTAGACGCTCAACCGACTAAGCCACCCAGGTGCCCCTAAATAGGGTGGTTTAACAATAAAAATATAAGGACTCAGACCAAATGATAACAGAGCAAATCAAGCAAATTCCATCTAAAGAAAGCACTACAGCCCCTTTCAACTAGAAAACACTGAAGGGCACCTGGGTGGCTCAGTCGGTTGAGCATCCAACTCTCGATTTCGGCTCAGGTCATGATCTCAGGGCCCTGGGATCAAGCCCCACAAAAGGCTCCTTGCTCAGTGGGGAGTCTGCTTGAGGCTTCTCTCTCTCTCTTTATCCCTGCCCCCCAACAGCTTGCGCATGCGTACTCTCTCTCTCTCTCTCAAAAATAAATAAATTTAAAGAAAAGAAACACTGAAGCTTCTCCACAGTCACTGGTGTGCAGAAGACTATAATATACCTTCAGTGGGAAAACACCTGGCAAAAAGATCAAAAGCTTTGTATTGCATGTGTCACTTTCTACTTCTTTACTTAAATCTGTTTATGGACTATGATTAATTAGATAATTATATATAAACATGTGAAAGATTATCAAAAGCAGATGGATGTCAAATGCAAAGAGATGGTGGAATTTTGCTTTTAATAAAAATAAGCTCACTTTTTTGAAATCCGTGGGACAAAATTTCCCACACTGTACAGATAAAAAAAAGTCCTATCAGGGATGAACTGAAATATAAGGACAGGGCTAAATCTGTGACACAATGATTACTAAAATATCGAAGTCTACAAAATAAGTATAATTTTGAACTAGATCCAAATATAACTAAATGATTATTACTTCTGTTTAAAGAAGAATAATAATGTAACTACAAATTCAGACAGTGGCATTAACTGTATTAAGGAATGAGTGTGGGGAAAGGCAGGCTGGGGAAAATCAATCAGGATAGGCAGTGTATACAACAAAAGGTTAAGGAAGTGTTAGCTTTAAGCTAAGTTACTGAGGTTCCACGTGGGGTAGATATTATCCATTTTGCCTATGGCAACTAAATCCTTAGAACATATGCTATTGATATACAACAGAAGAACTCCATCTGAAAGCTGGAACACACAAGAGAGATTTGGAGGACACTCAGAACAGTAAACACCACTTGGAAAAATTCTATTCCACACTAAACTGTACAGTTACATTATATACAGAAACTGCCTATTGTAAATAAAAGTGCACTCATGTATCTCTGAAAATATATAATTGAGGTGGGAATAGGAGAGAATCCAGGTTTGAAAAATTTGCTAAGATGTTACAGTAAAAAGCCAAAAAGGAAGAAAATTTTCCCCACATCCCAATATTGAAGGAAAACTGATTATCAAGTCAAACTAGATTATTACAAATTTAGGATGTTAATTGTAATCCCCAAGATAACCACCAATAAAATATCTAAAAAAGTATACACAAAAGGAAATGAGAAGGGGATCAAAATAGTATATAACAACAACAAAAATCAATCCAAAAAGGCAGTAATAACGGAAACAAGGGACAAAAAAAAAAAGCTACAAAGCATACAGAAAATAGTGAAGTAGCACAAGTTCTTCCTTATCAGTAATCACTTTACATGTAAATGGAATAAACTACCCAATCAAAAGGTAGAGACTAAAAGAATGCATAAAGAACATGATAGACTACAAGCTGTCTGTAAGAGATTGAGTTTGGATGAAAGGACATGCATGAATAGACTCGAAGTGAAAGGATGGAAAAAAAATTTCATGCAAGTAATAACCAAAAAAAGCAGAGATGGCTACACTAGTATCAGGTTAAATAAACTTTAAGTCAAAAATTGTTAAAAGAGATAAAGATAAACAAGGGGGCCTGGGTGGCTCAGTCAGTTGAGTGTCTGACTCTTGATTTCCGCTCAGGTCATTATCTCGGTTGTGGGATAGAGCCCTGTGGTGGGCTCTGCACTAAGTGGGGAGTCTGCTTGAGATTGTTTCTCTCCCTCTCCCCTTCCTCTGTCTTGCCCCACTCCAATGTCACCCTCTCTCTCTCTCTCTCAGACAAATAAATCTTTTAAAAAAAGAGATAAACAGGACATGATATATTGACAAAAGAGTCAATTCATCAAGAAGATATACATAACAGACAACAGAGCCCCCAAATGTATGAAGCGAACACTGACAGAACTAAAAAGAGAAATATGGTTCTACAGTAACAGTTGAAGTCTTCAATACCTCCCTTTCAATAAGAAGAATACCTAGACAGAAGATCAAGAAGGAAATAGAAGACTTAACTTTAAAACCCAAATAGATCCACCAGACTTTTATGAACATTCCACCCAACATAGGAGAATACATGTTCTGCTCAAGTGCACATCGAACGTTCTCTAAGAGTGATCATATGTTAGGCCACAAAACAAGTCTACATAAATTTAAATTGATTGAATCACATAAAGAATCTCCTTTGCCCATATGGAATGAAGCTAGAAATCAACAATAAAAGAGAAACTGGAAATTTCACAAATATGTGGAAACTAAACATACTTTCAAATAACCAATGGGTCAAAGAAATCTCAAAGGAAATTAGAAACTACTTAGAAGTAAATGAAAACAAAAACACAATGTACCTAAACTTACAGAATGCAGCGAAAGCAGTGCTCAGAGGGAAATTTATAGCAGTAAATGTCTACATTAAAAAAGGAAGATCTCAAATCAGTAACCTGCTTTATACTTAAATGAACTAAAATAAAAAATGAAAGTGGGGTCATTACTGCTGAACTTACAGAAATAAAAAGGTTTGTAAGACAACACTATAAACAATTGTATGCTAACAAAATAGGACCTAGAAGAAATGGACTAATTCTGAAAACACACAAAAAGAAATAACTGATACTGCTTTTTTTTCCCCACAGCCTTTTCTCCTGATGATCACTTATTTTTAAGTCGGTCTTGCAAATTCTCACAAAAATTTATACAAGTGAGGACCTCAGCAATTATAAATAGTTCTTCCAAAGTTCTAAATAAAGCAGAAAGTACAGAAAATAGAATGATTCCTTCAGGGAACTTACCAGTGATGTGGTAGCTGCTATTTCTCTGAGTTCCTTTTAACTTATGGCTAGGACATTGTGACACTGACCATTCTCACAAACTCAAAACCTCATAAGGTTACCCACATACCACGTTGCACAAAATCTAGCTATCAACACTTCTTGGTATGGAGGAAAAGGTTATCTTTTTTATTTTTCATCTCTCATCCCAATAAATTCGCTCTCCACCAAAACCATAATACAAATAAATCAAGTGCTTTCATCTTGATGATGGCAAGTAATTTGGTTCCTACCAGTAGAGACAGGACAGGCTATCGTTCCATTTAATTTGTTTAAAAAGCAGTGGCACCAGCATTCGCACTCAATACAATTATTTAACTTATTAAAAGGAACAACAGTGTTAACAGAGCACAGAGCACTGAAGATATATTCTCCTTGCCAATCAAAAGCTGTAGGAGATGTCTCAGGCAGAACAGATGCATATCCCAATCTACATTGACACAGAAGCTTCGGATACAATTTTAAACTCTATGTTAATTTTGTCATGTAAGCATATGTAAATCAGGCAAATTAGGAATTAAACTTTTGTCTACCAATATGAACTATGCCTCTCGACCATTTCCTTTAAACATATACTTAAAATATGAATCCATACCAAAATACTATCTTTAACATGACAAAGAGGAAAGAGAAGAATTTGTACTTCTTTAATGATTTTCTTTACCTTGTAAGTTGTCATTCGATGCTGAGCAATTGTAGTCAGTTTTTCTAGAAGGCCTCGTAATCGCTCCTGTGTTGCATGGGAGATCAAGTTCACAGCATCAGAGTTAAGTTCTGTAATGTCATGCTTTTTACCTGTAGAAGCAGAGAAAATCCATTACGTGTTTTAGTAGTGGCTGATAATTGAAATAATTAGCACAGCAGGTATTCTGTTCCCCCTGGAAGTCATACCCATTATGAATAAAGGTTTGGAGATTATGATTTTCCTGGTAAAGTCACAACTTCAAAGATCTTAGACATTACATTAATAAAACCTAGCCTGAAGCCTCAGAAAATATAGACATTGTTTCACTTAGCCCCTAGAATCATTCTCCTTGCAAGGTCATTTATAGGACAAAGTTAATAAGAACACAAATCAAGTCTAGTGTTCAGGGAGGAAAATGGTAACTGCAGAAATTAGTGCCATATTCTGTTAATTTTAGTAATTAAAAAAATAGAAAATTACATTTCGCTGTTTGACACCGTTAACAATTTATGACATTTATTTCAATGAATTCAGATTGTGGGTCTCTGTTACTGCCTTATCTACAAGACATACCTACACTTCTTTTGTCCATTACCAATCATGCTTCTTTTGCACTAACTCATGTTCTGATAAGTTGACCTGGTAATTAATTTACAAGCTGAAATGGGTTCAAAGCCTTATCATTTCATCCATCCATTTGAATACCTTCTCTTTCAATGTATCTCCTTCCATAAATAAACCAAACTTCTATTCTTCTTTTGGCTAACTAGGAAGAAAGATTCAGGAAAACAACTTGGACCACATACCCAAAGGCAGAAGCTCATTTATAAAAGACCTTATCAGTATTTACATAGTAATTCCTCAGCTCAGTGAAACCAACCTGTATCAAGAGAGACCTAAATCTAAAGATATAGCCAATTGTGTAGTCTAATTTAAATGAGCTTTTAATAGTGCTATTGTGTTTATTTTTAACATACATAACAGTTTGCTTTTGCACTCTCATCTAAAACATATATACTCACCAAATTATGAATCAGTATAGCAAAAATAAGTTTTAATTAAAAGCCAACAAATCTTAAATACATTCTTTGACATTATTCCATAATAAATGCTAAACTTCAAAGTGTAAGCTATAGGATATGAGGGCTATCTGGCTGTGACATCTGTCACACCACTGATCACCAGGGCGGATTCAGTTGATCTGGCTGCCAAGGCGCAGTCCCCTTCCTCTCTCACTGTTCCTTGTGCATCCCTCTCAAAGCTACGTGCTCCTTTGAAAAGAATTATCTTCCTAGATAGAGAAAGGCCATTCTTTGGTCAGGGGTATGCAAGTAGCTGCATTCCCCTACTAGAACCTCCAAAGAAGCTCCCAAGGTCCAAAATGCAGGCTATAGTAAACCAGACAGGAAGAAGATATAAAATTATTTAGCTTCTCCTAAGCTAAACCTTCAAAATATAATTCATTACTGTCTAGCAAAACTGAATTCATCATCAATTTTAGATTTAAGCAAGGAAAAAACACTACAAAGTCAAATCTTCTCTACTAAAATTGTTAGCATACATAAATAGTGAAGGCCTTCTATATAAGGACATAATTTCAAAACCATCCAATGATTAAAATTACAACTAAACATGGGGAAGAGATAGGGGATGACCTGTCAGTTCATGCTTAAAGGAAAGAAAATGCACATTTAAAAATATGTAGTGTTTTGGAGAGAAACTTTGAAAATAATTTCATATGTATTTATAAAATAGTTTATCCTATGTAGGGAAAAAAATCCATATTTTAAAAATATTAGAAATAAACAAGGGTAGGGATTTGCAAACAATTCCAGGGTTTCGTGATCAAATGTTCTAATATCTTCACTACACTGATAATAAAACATGGACAAAGTTACCAAGTTAAAATACTGTAAGAAAAATTCCCACCCTTTTTTCTTTAGATTCTTTCTTTCTTTCTTTGAGAGAGAGGGGAGAGGGAATGGCAGAGGGGGAAGGAGAGAGAGAATCTGAAGCAGACTTCTTGCTGAGCGTGGAGCCCAACACGGGGCCTGATCCCATGACCCTGAGATCATGAACTGAGCCTAAATCAGGAGTTGGGTGCTTAACTGACTGCATCACCAAGGCGCCCCCCAAAATTCCCACTTTTAAACAAAACACTCTAAGTTGACAAAACTGATGAAAAAAATCTGGTTGGTGCTTTTAAGCTTGTTACGTGATTTTATAGAATGTCTGTGTAATTTAGTTTAGGTAATTAGGAAAAAAGGAAGAACACTGGAATGTTAACTCTCCTAACAGTAT
Source organism: Mirounga leonina (assembly GCF_011800145.1). Taxonomy (NCBI): domain Eukaryota; kingdom Metazoa; phylum Chordata; class Mammalia; order Carnivora; family Phocidae; genus Mirounga; species Mirounga leonina. The sequence continues at coordinate 44,420,326 of NW_023270854.1, forward strand.
TCAAGTAGAAAAATCCCCCCAAAATTCTTTGGGTTGATTTAAAATTTCTGTGATTAAGGAATAGTCCTGGTTCTGAGCTGTTCTGTAAAGATGGAACTTTACTATACATGGAAAACATTCCTAGAAATATATAACTACACTCACTCTATAGTTTTATTGTTTTTAAAAAAGCTTAGGTATTTCAGAAGTTGTTTTGTAATTTTCCATGATATTAAATGACAAGTTTGTGCTTAATTATTAAGAACTGAAAATACCAAATAGTTACTCCCAGAATTCTCCTTGAAAGCAGAGGGTGGCAAACTAAATTCGATCTCTTTTTGTATAAAGTCTGATGGGAATACAGTCTTGCCTATTTGCTTATGTATTCTCTATGGCTGCTCTTGCAATGTAATAGAGTTGAGCAGTAGTGACACAAACCACATGACCACAAAGTGGCAAATATTTACTATCTGGCCCTTTGCAGAAAAAAACTGCCCATCCCTGTCCTAAATGATCAAATTGTTCTTTCAATGCTAAAAACTTTCCTATCATATACTCAAAGTGTAAGTCAAGCTAGAAATAAAATTTGTCGGGTGGAGGGGGTGGGAACTGATAAAGCTAAGTATCTACTTCTTCTCTACCAAAAGTCTAGATAATTACAGGGTTACATGGAGTCAATACCAGTAAGCTTCCCAAGCCATCACAGGAAAGTATCATGCTTGTTCCAAAATTAAGGAACTGGCTCCTGTACAGTACACAATACATACGCAAAAAGAGACTGTAAGAGAGTAAGAAAAAGAGGGAAGGAAAAAGAAAAAGGAGTGAGGAGGGAGGTGGGGGGAAAAGTCAAACAGAACACAAGCAAACATTTTACCATCAGCTCTTCTGAATTGCTATCCTTTTGAACCGCTTATAAATTCTAGTTTTTCATAATAAAAGAAAGATAACAGAGGGGCTCCTGGGTGGTTCAGTCAGTTGAGTGTCTGACAACTGATTTTGTCTCAGGTCATGATCTCGAGCCCCACTGCTGGACTCAGGGCAGAGTCTGCTTGAGATTCTCTCTCTCTCTCTGTCCCTCTCCCCACTCATGCACTTGCACTCTCTAATAAATCTTAAAAAAAAAAAAAAAAAAAGATACCCAAGTTATGTTAGAAATGAAAAAAATGGAATTTGTAGAGTATATAGTAGGAGCTCAAACATTTCTTTATTATTTTGTGAACTAGATTTAAACTATGTAATAGTAATGTACTTTGTAGTACTTAAAAATACTATGGGCGTATATCAGAAATCAGAAACCTTCACATTTTTGTGTTAGGGCTTCAATATAAAATACAAAGATCCTTACTAAAGTATACTCAAAGGTCACTAGTATTAACCTCCCAAATTTGATATGGGCAATGAAGAAGGTACTCCAAGAAGTCCCAGGGTTAGGACACATGAAATGAGATAACTCACATGCAATAATCTCTCTCCAAACTGTCTTATTTTTCAGTCAGTGTGGGGAGAATGTAGTCTTTCATGTTTCTGCAAGTTTGGTATTAAACAACAAGAAAAAAGCTGTGTGGCTCCAGAACAAAACTGGAACATTCTCTTCCATTTCCTTCTACACACACTAGGCAGCCACCTAATAACTACTCAGTGGACCTAGGGAGAAACCTAGTATTTTAATTTAGTTCTTTTAGGGTAAAGACGAGTTTGAATTTCAGGGATGAGAGAAGAAAAAAGGGACTTAGTCTCTATTTCTATGTTTCACAATACTTGGAATTTTCTAGATTTCATAAACATGAACTTGTAATGTATGCATGCATTTGTATACATATGTGCCTAGTCCAACCAAGAAAGGAACAGGACAGGAAAAAAAAAACAGTACATCATATGTACAAATTCACGTAAAGTAAAAATATACACATATTTCTCCCACTAAGAAATAAAAGTAAAATATTAACTTCTATTATCTAAACCAGAAACCATAGGTTATGATTTAAGTTATATTAATAGTTTTTAAAATGAAATACTTCTTTCTATAACACCCATGAAATCCTGATTATTTCCAGAGCCTTATTTAAGCCTGAGTTCCAGGAAAACCAACCCACACTGTCTCTTTTGATAACACTTTCCCTGGAACAGACAGTCCTCTTAGGTCAATAATCTTTTTTTTTTTTTTTTTTTTTAAGATTTTTTTATTTATTTATTTGAGAGAGAGAGAATGAGAGAGAGCACATGAGGGGGGGAGGGCCAGAGGGAGAAGCAGACTCCCTGCCGAGCAGGGAGCCCGATGCGGGACTCGATCCAGGGACTCCAGGATCATGACCTGAGCCGAAGGCAGTCGCTTAACCAACTGAGCCACCCAGGCGCCCTTAGGTCAATAATCTTAAGTCTGCACTTACCAATGTCTAATATTCTCTTTTGCAGAGCTCCAATGAAAAGAAATGGTTCATCTTTACATGACTGAACAAGTGTGCCAACCAATTCAGAGTTTGTTGCTAAGATGCAGGCATTTTCTTCACTGAGGTTGACCCCTGCCATGGAAGTCACATCATTGATGTCATCTTCATCTCTAAGAGGAAAAAAAGATAGCTTTTTGGTGGTGGTGGTGGTGGTTGGTGATGTGTATATGAATGATTTAAGAGAGCAAAGAATTATAGATCTCTCCTTATAACTGAAGACATTATTTTAACTCAATTCATCCAAGCAAGAGAACTGAAGAATGGCTATCTTTCCCTGGAAGCCTTTAAAAATTAATTGGTGTGTCTAACCACTAGTGTACATTTAATATCAGAGAGATGAATCAGAAGCAACTCTGTCTTCTAGTGCCCATCTTTCCATCTTTCAGCTTAGTAAATGGATACACCAACAGGGACTTGGGGGTTAAACTAAGTTAACCACAAATGCCCTACAATGAGAGACAAAGTAACAATAACAGACTTCTTTGTTTTTATCCAAGATGATTAAAAGCCCCTCAAATTTCCCCAGTGCACTCTACTGTTCCACTGAGGATCAGGAGAAATCCGCTGATCCTGAAGATCTATACCCACATAAAGACCCATAAGAAGAAGGTTTCTTGACTAGTTATTCTGAAACCAAATGGTTAAAGCTAGTTTTGATCTTCTGCTTCAGACTTTTGGTGTGTTCCATCTATACCAACTGAATTCATTAAACCACATCCTCGAGCAAATGGCTGCAAAGGGTCTACATATAAAATTACACACACACACACGTTAACATGACATATATATATATATATAAGAAACAAAACATGTTTGAGCTCCTTGCATTGCACCAGCAAAAATAAATAGTTGTTTTTATCTAACAGGATTGCTACATGGCTACAGTGCTAAGATTAGTATATATGTTTAAGGATCGAGAAGAAAAAGAGAAAAGAAATACAAAAATTCCCTCACAGCATCCTTATCACCACATGTAATAACAAACACATTACTGATCATAACTCACCTAACCAATGCATAACATAATTTACACAAACATGATTACATAAAAAAAGATGTTGCTTCTCTTTATTGCATGGGCCAAATGGTATATCATGTAGTCTCACATCAATAGATTTAAATTATGGAACTCCCTGTGGTAATGCATTTGTGCACGAGAAAAGGAAATAAATTATAATTGTCAAGCACTCAAGAAATGAAGGCCTCTGGTGTTCCACTTTAAAAAGCAACACATTAGGGGTTAAGGGGAAAGAGCCCATCTTCAAACATAAGAGATTAAAAAAAAAAACTACGTAAAAGAAAGAGCTAGACACAGCAGTTGAAAGTGAAGAGAGAACAATGGTCTTATAATCTGAACAGCGGATTTAAAAGCCTAACATTAAAAGGTGTGTCTTTACAAAGAGAAGAAAAATTTAAATTTAGTATCTCAAACCACTTAAATAAAACATGCAGTACAAAGAAAGTATACTGAAATGGTTGGACTCTACCTTATCAAATGTCACAGAGGTATTGTCAGAAGTATGGATGCTGAAAATGACTCTAAGAATCATTCTGCCACCTATGTAAATAAAGCATTTCCAGAAACATCTAAACATGTAAACATCTAAAGTGTAAGAATGGTAAAAACCATAAACCCAAAGATGGACCAAGACCCAAGTAAAAAAATAAAAGGTCTGAGTAAAAAATATTTTTTAAAAATCCATGTCTCATGGGAGCCTGGTGGGCTGAGTTGGTAGAGCATGTGACTCTTGATCTTGGGATCGTGAGTTGGAGCCCCATGTTGGGGGTAGAGATTACTTTAAAAAAACCAAAACAAAACAAAAACCGCACCGTGTGTCAAGAGAATGAAAAGACAAGCCACGGAGTAGGAGAAAATATTTGCAAAAGACATCAGATAAAGGATTGTTATCCAAAATATACAAAGAATTCTTAAAACTCAACAATAAGAAAACAAACAAACCAATTAAAGAACTGGCCAAAGTCCTAATAAAAAAGATGTACAGATGGCACATGAGGCATATGCTCCACATCCTTGTCATCAGAGAAATGCAAATTAAAATGAGATACCACTATACACCTAATAGAAAGGCCAAAATCCTAAACACTGACAACATCGAATGCTGATGAGGAGGATGTGGAGCAACAGGAACTCTCATTCACTGCTGGTAGCAATGCAAAATGGTACAGCCACTTTGGAAGACAATTTGGCAGTTTATTATAGAACTAAACATACTTTTACTGTACAACCCAGCAATCACATTCCCTGGTATTTACTCAAAGGAGTTGAAAATTTATGTCCACACAAAAACTTATACATGGATGTTTAGAGCAGCTCCAGAGATAATTGACAAAACTTGGAAACAGCCATAATGTCCTTCAGTAGCTAAGTATATATATAAACTGTGATACATCCAGATAACGGAGCATTATTAAGTGCTAAAAAGAAATGAGATGTCACACCATGAAAAGACACAGACAGGAACTTAAATGCAAATTATTAAGTGAAAAAAGCCAATCTGAAAAGGCTACATACTGTATGATTCCAACTACATGACATTCTGGAAAAGGCAAACTTTTGCCTTTTGGAGGCAGAGCACAGAGAATTTTTACGGCACTGAAACTACTCAGTATGATACTATAATGTTGGATACACATCATTATACATTTGGGTTGTTTTTTTTTTTTAAGATTTATTGATTTATTTGAGAGAGAGAGAGAGAGAGGAAGCAGGGGGAGGGGCAGAGGGAGAGGGAGAGGGGAAGCAGGTTCCCTGCTGAGTTTCCCCGCTGAGTGTGGAGCCAAATGCAGGGATCAATCTCATGACCCTAAGATCATGACCTGAGCTGAAACCAAGAGTTGGACGCTTAACTGACTAAGCCACCGAGGTACCCCTCACTATACATTTGTTAAAACCCATAAAATGTACTACACCGATAGCAAACTGTAAACTATGGGCTTCGAGGCTTAATGGCTTGTCAGTGCAGGTTTGTCAACTGTAACAAATGGACCACTCTGGTAGGGGATGTTGATAATGAGGGAGGCTATGCATGTGAGGGATTAGGGGGAATTCTCTGTATCTTCCAATCAATTTTGCTGTGAACCTAACCCGCTTTATTTTTTTTAAAAAAAAGATTTTATTATTTATTTGAGAGAGAGAGAGAACATAAGTGGGGCCGGGGGCAGAGGGAGAAGCAGGCTCCCGGCTGAACAGGGAGCCCAATGAGGGGCTGGATCCCAGGACCCTAGGATCACAACCTGAGCCGAAAGCAGATGCTTAACCAACTGAGCCACCCAGGCGCTCCGAACCTAGCCTGCTTTAATAAACAAAACCTATCCAAAAAAAAAAAAAAAAAAGTCAACTACACATCAGTGAAGAGCTAGTCACTACAAAACAGAAACCCAGTTACTTAACATCTTAAGGATTTCAATTTTTTTTTTTTTAAGATTTTATTTATTTGCGAGAGAGAGAATGGGAGACAGAGAGCATGAGAGGGAGGAGGGTCAGAGGGAGAAGCAGACCCCCCGCTGAGCAGTGAGCCCGATGCGGGACTCGATCCCAGGACTCCGGGATCATGACCTGAGCCGAAGGCAGTTGCTTAACCAACTGAGCCACCCAGGCGCCCCAGGATTTCAATTTTTCCTTTAAAAAATGAGTAACTTAGGGATGCCTGGGTGGCTCTCCCTCTGCCTGTGCTCGCTTGCTCTCTCTCTGACAAATAAATAAATAAAATCTTAAAAAAAAATTATAAAAAGAAATAAAAAACGAGTAACTTAGATCAGGTGCTTTCTAAAATCCCTCTCAGCCACTTAAAAGAATGAGGCAGCTCTCTTTGACCTGTACAGAACAACTGCCAAGATATACTGTGAAGTGGGAGAAAAAAAAAATGAGGTAAAGAGACTGCCCCTTGGGGAAAAAAAAGATACATACACACCCGAGCATAACATATCTCTGGAAATATACATGAGGAATTCTCCTCTGGAGAGGGAAATAGGGAAGTGGAGATAAGAAAGACTTATTTTATAACCACAATATACTCTTTTCTACCTCTTGAATGTTGTACTATATACATGGATTACCAATCAAAATGATTAGTGATATTTATTTTTTAATTTTTTAAAATGTTTTATTTATTTATTCATGAGAGTCAGAGAGAGAGAGAGAGGCAGAGGGAGAAGCAGGCTCCCTGCCTAGCAGGGAGCCCGACCCGACGCAGGACTCGATCCCAGGACCCTAGGATCATGACCTGAGCCCAAGGCAGACGCTTAACCATCTGAGCCACCAGGCGCCCGGTTAGTGATATTTAAAAATAGTAAACAAATATTTAGGAAAAGAAAACTGAAAATAGAAAATATGATGAAGTTTAGACATAAAACCCCAATATTCCCTTAAAAAGAAAATCAGAATTATTTAACACAAAACATGGCCTTTATACACATGCACACAACACTGAATGTTTACAATCTCAGATGTGTATCAGGTACACAGGCACCATAAACTGCAAACTGCTTCCACAGGAGGGTTCCTGCATAACCCCTGTTAAGATCTCACACACAGGCTGGAAAGACCAGTACCAAGCATACTTAGTACCAGTACTTAGCATAGTACTAGAATTGAACAGAATTCATCAATGAGGAGACAGTCCCAGGGTTTTAAGAATCTTCTTGCAGCCCTTCTCTGAAATAAGCAAGGAACTAACTGCCCAATAAAACTGTTCTTGCCTGGCTTCCCTCCTCCTATTTGGCCCTAAGCTGAACACAGCTCCCTCTAGTACATCTGCCAGTTGCTATGGTTACAGAGGGCAGCAGGAATAGAGGAAGACCCCCACTGAGGGAAGAGGAAAAGGTGCCATAATAAACAGCACCCAAGCCATTTAAAACTTCCTCTAAGTAAGGAGGCAGACTGAAGGGGAAAAAAGTCAACACAGTGTAGTAGCAGCATTACCAATAAGGCTAAGATAGGTCAGGAGACAGTATCAAAGGCATTGATGTTGAAGCATAGTTGTGAGAAGAAAATGAGAGTCCCCGAACTACATCTTCAAGTCTTCTGGTCTAATGCAGTGTCTTTTCATGAGGGTACTGTGCAAAATAATCGGTTTTGTTTTGTTTTAAAAAATATACAAAAAGGAAATTTATTTTTATTATTTTTAAAGATTTTATTTATTTGAGAGAGAGAGCACATAAGCAGGGAGAGCAGGAGAGGAAGAAGGAGGCTCACTACTAAGCAGGGAGCCCAATGCAGGACTTGATCTCAGTACCCTGGCAGACGCTTAATCAACTGAGTTACCCAGGTGCCCACAAAAAGGAAATTTAATAGTGCCTTGGTAGAAGCTTTCCAATTCAAGATTCTGTGAGATGTAATAAGTTACTGTGTAAAAATTAAAGAAGAATTACCCAATTATCATTAATGTCTTACATTCTGGCTTCTAAAATCAATCTAATTCCTTAGCTTTTGATAAAGCTGTCCACTGCTTGTGCCTGACTTCTTAAATCTCTTTCACTGTCTTAAGATCTGAACAGCCCCAGACTGATGATTCTTCTAAAGTAGAGGGAATCATATTATTTTCCTGTTCAAAAACCTGTCATGTTCCCAAAAACTTAACTTGATATTCAAGGTTTTCTAGGTAATGACCTTAACTTAGCACTCTTCCCTCCCATTACTCACTATCACATAGTTCCTACTGATTCTGGCCTTGGTTCAGGCCATTCCCCACTTCCGGTTCTCATCTTCAAACTCCTACTTTTATTGTCTTTCAGTTGTCAAAGCTTTAGCTATATCCCAGTCCTATTTCAAATGCCTAGTTTAGAAATGCTGGTTTAATTTGTTTTTATACTTTTGTTTTTATGTTTTTTTTACTTTGTTTTTATATTTTTAAAGCATTTGTCCAATTGCTACAACTTTTCAACTTCTGAGAGCACGTTGTGTCTTCCATTTTAAACATCAGTGTGTTTCTCTTAAAAACCAAATAGACTTATTTTATTGATTATATTCAACAAATATATTAAATATAATAAAGATTATATTATCTTCATTGCCTATTATTCCTAGCAGAAATGATAACAGTTGAGGAATTTCCCTCTGTTCAGAACATGTGCTATTCATTTGTTACAATGTACTGAGAAGTAGAACAGTGGGTAAAACAGTGAGTCAAACTGCCTGTAGTGCAACCCTGACTGCTTGTTATAATCTATGTGAAGTAAAGCAAATTAATCTTTCCAGACCTGCATTGTTAGTAAAATGGAGGCAATAGCAGTCCTTACATATTAGACTGAAGATTAAAGGAAGTAATTCATCCCACGGAAAAAGGAATTAGTCTAATATAGAAAGAGTTCCTACAAATAACTAAGGAAAAAAACCCATGATCCAATGGAAAAATGGAGAAAGCACATGAATTTTCACAAAGAAAAAATTTAAAATGACTCAAATATAAGATGTTCTAACTCTACTCATAAGAGAAATATAAGATATAATTTTTCACCTGTTAGACTGGCAAAAACTAAGTTCACCAGAACATGTGAAAATATGCTACCATGAGCTTGCTGCTCAGTGTAATTTGTAAATTTAACCTCCATGGAGAATCATTTGATATTCTGACAATTTAAAATAAATAAGCTCAGGGTACTTGTGTGGCTCAGTTGGTTAAGTGTCTGCCTTTGGCTCAGGTCATGAGGTCATGGTCCCAGGGTCCTGGGATGGAGCTCCACATCAGCTTCCCTGCTCAGTGGGGAGAGTCTGCTTCTCCCTATCCCTCTGTGCTTACACACTCTCTCTCTCAAGTAAATAAAATCTTAAAAATAAATAAATAAAAGCAAGACTTCTTTATAAATAAATAAATAAATAAATAAGCTCTTCTTTCTAGAAATTATGTGAAATGATAGCCACTGTGGCTTTGCTTTCCTAGTACAAAACACTGGAAATATCCTAAATATCCACCATTATATAACTTTGTTAAAAATCTCCAATCACAATGATTATACACTGATATAGAACAATCTCCAAGATTTATTACTACTAAGTTGTAAAAAACAAAATGTAAAACATTATGTATTGCATACTACCATCTGTGTTGAGAAGATTACATCTAGAAAGACACACAAGAAATTGCTAACAGTGGTTGGCTCCAGAATGGAAACGTGGGTAGCAGAGAGAAAAAGAAGCAAGGGAGAACCTTATTTTTCCACTGTATATCTTTTCTTCCTTTCAAATATTGTACAAAATGTATATATTATCTCACTGAATAAATAAATAGTTTAGAAAGCATAAACAAAAAATTTTATTTTAAGAAGATTAAGGGCTTCCCGGGGCACCTGGGTGGCTCAGTCGTTAAGCGTTTGCCTTCGGCTCAGGTCATGATCCCAGGGTCCTGGGATCGAGCCCCGCGTCAGGCTCCCTGCTCGGCGGGGAGCCTGCTTCTCTCTCCCCCACCCCCCCTGCTTGTGTTCCCTCTCTCGCTGTGTCTCTCTGTCAAATAAATAAATAAAAATCTTTAATAAAAAAAAAGATTCTCTTTCTCCCTCTGCCTCTGCCCCTCCCTCTGCTCTCTCTCTCTCTCTCAAAATAAATAAAATCTTAAAAAAAAAAAAAAGATTAAGGGCTTCCCTTAGATTACTAATCCCTGGTAAAATAACTTTGCCTTCAATACTCTTCTGGTAAACCCTTAGGTATAACCTCTCTACCACAGCCGGCACATAAACTCATGCAACACCCTGTTTATTCCTCCTTCCATGCCTTTGTGAAGTTATTTTTCTCATGGGAAAGTCTCTTTTTCTTTCCTCTTTTGACTCAATGTAGCATAACATACTGCAGGATTTCCCAAACTTTAGTGATTTTAAGAACCATCTGGGACGCAAACAATGAATCATGGAACACTACATCAAAAACTAATGATGTAATGTATGGTGATTAACATAACATAATAAAAAAAAAGTATAAAAAAATTTATCTTGCAGACCTGAAAAAAAAAATATATATATAAATTAGATCTTGTAAGTTTTACCTGACTTTGGTCATTATTATATTTCTAATTTACAGAATGAGGGTTAGTATAAAGTAAGTGTTCAATAAATATTTGTTGGATAAATAAACATTGTTCTATTGCCTAAAAAAAAAAAGAACCACCTGGGAGTATATTTAAAATACATGTCTCACAATCAAATACACACCTGCACAGTACCCACGATTTGCACTCAGTGGCTCTAGGCTAGAGACCACAAACCTGGAATTTTTTTTTTTTTTTAATTTTATTATGTTATGTTAGTCACCATACAATACATCATTGGTTTTTGATGTGGTGATCCACGATCCATTGTTTTCATATAATACCCAGTGCTCCATGCAGTACGTGCCCTCCTTAATACCCATCACCGGGCTAACCAATCTCCCCTCCCCCCTCCCCTCTAAAACCCTGTTTGTTTCTCAGAGTCCATAGTCTCTCATGGTTCATCTCTCCCTCCAATTCCGCCCCCCCACTTTTCCCTTCCTTCTCCTAATGTCCTCCATGTTATTCCTTATGTTCCACAAATAAGTGAAACCATATGATAATTGACTTTCTCTGCTTGACTTATTTCACTTAGCATAATCTCCTCCAGTCCCATCCTGGAATTTTTTTTAAACAAACATACTTAGGTGATTGTGAGGCATATACTCTGTGGACCACACTTGGAAAAATACTGAGTTATAAAAATTAAGAGCACCAAATCTATAGTTAGAGATGAAGGTTTTAGCCCCTGCTCTGACAATTATTAAAAGGATGACCTTGAACAACTTACTCATCAATTCCCTTATATATGGAGGTAAAAACTATACTTGTTACATGATTTTGAATGACAACTGTATTAGAAACCAGAACTATATTAGAAATAAAAAATGAGTATTTAGGGGCACCTGGTTGGCTCAGTGTGTGACTCTTGATCTTGGGGTCGTGAGTTCAAACCCCATGTTGGGTGTAGAGATTACTTAAAAATAAAATCATTTTAATACAGTGGAATATTACTCAGCCATCAAATGAAATCTTACCACTGGCAATGATGTGGATGGAACTAGAGGGTATTATGCTAAGCGAAATAAGTCAATCAGAGAAAAACAATTATATGATTTCACTTGAATTTAAGAAACAAAACAGAGGATCATAGGGGAAGGGAGGGAAAATAAAATAAGATGAAATCAGGGGCGCCTGGGTGGCTCAGTTGGTTAAGCAACTGCCTTCGGCTCAGGTCATGATCCTGGAGTCCCGGGATCGAGTCCCGCGTCGGGCTCCCTGCTCGGCGGGGAGTCTGCTTCTCCCTCTGACCCTCCCCCCTCTCATGTGCTCTCTCTCGTTCTCTCTCTCAAATAAATAAATAAAATCTTTAAAAAAAATAAAATAAAATAAAATAAGATGAAATCAGAGAGGGAGACAAACCATAAGAGACTCTTAACTACAGGAAACAAACTGAGGGTTGCTAGAGGGGAGGTGGGTGGGGGGATAGGGTAACTGGGTGATGGGCATTAAGGAGGGCAGGTCATGTAATGAGCCCTGGGTGTTATATACAACTGATGAATCACTGAACTCTACCTCTGAAACTAAGAATACACTACATGTCAATTAATTGAATTTAAATAAAATTTAAAAATAAAATCTCTTTAAAAATGAGTATTCATTAAAAATTAATAAAACCATTACATATTAACATAAATAACATTTTAATGAAAACCAATACCAAAATTAAAAAATAATTACTCAAAAGGGTGGCATTGTTTTCTATTTTTCTAATCTCTTTAAAATCCATTGATCCTCTTCACTTTGAATGGATCTTTTACTGATGCATGATTTTGTAACATTAACTGAGTTACACAGATCTTCCAAATTTAAGCTCATTACGTATAATCCAAAATCACATGTCAATATCTGCACCAATCTAATCAGAAAATCTAAATATTGGGAAGATGTTAAGTTCATGGCAGTGGATACAAGTTTTCCAAATTTTTAATTTTTGCTTGAAAAGCTCAAACCTTATCACTGGCAAAAAATGCTGTCAAGTTGTTTTCCCTGAAGTGATAGGCTCACTTTTTTCATTTTTACAAAACTGTCTGTCAAATTCCCAAATCTAAACAATCAGTTTGTTTTTCAGTAGTTATTCTTTGTCCTTCCAAGTAAAAATGGTTCTCCATGAAAAAAGTGGTTAGTTTAGTTCACAACTGAAACATAAGCAGGGTGCTGGGGTGGCTCAGTCGGTTAAAAGTCCAACTCTTGATTTAGACCCATCAGGTGATGATGGGGGGTGCTGGTGGATTGAGCCTCCCCACCCTCTGCGCCAGGGAGTCTGCTTCTCTCCCTCTTCCTCTGCCCATCCCCCATGTGCGCGCACACGCACGCTTGCTCTCTCTCTCTCAAAATAAATAAATAAAATCTTAAAAAAAAAAAAAAAAGAAAGAAATATAGGCACAAGCACTTCTCCTTGAAACAACCATGAGACTCTAGCATGCAGCAGAATAGCTTTCTGCAAACTTCCCACTTTGTCACACAGAATATTAAAAAGGTGTATACTTAAGGGTAGAGACTTAAAAAAAATGTTTGCTTCCTCATTAAAAACATTAAAAAAAACACCAACAACCCTGGCTTCTTTTCTTTTCATTTACTGGGAGTGTCTGAGGGTAAAAAATAAATGGCTACTAGCACAGTTTGGTGCCCCTGCCTTGATTAATGCTAAGGTGCCAGCAGTTTTCCACTGTGGCTTTTGAACCAGCAATCAAATATACTGAAAAAGGCAAATAACAACATTATCATCATCATCATTATTAAAATTGTTTTAATCTCACAGACCCCCTGAAAAAGTCTCAGTTTCAAAACTATTTTCTGTAGATCGTATTTTGGGACCTGCTAGCCTGTATTTATAGTCCCAAGCCTACAATGAACATCAGAAATACTATGAGAATTTTTAAAAATACAGATTTCTGCCAAGGTTCAGTCTCCAGAGATTTCATTCTGGATAAGCCCCCAAATCAACAATTTCAGTAAGTTCCCTGAGTAGTTTTCAAATTGTTGATCTACACTATATTAGCAATTATTTACTTATAAATTGTTTTGAAAGTATCTACCACCCTCTTCCTATATTTATATATTTTCAATTGAATTAATATTGTTAAGAAATTTTTATTATAAATGATACTCTACTATTATCAGTCTCTTGGCTTTGATCCTTCTTGAAGATGCCCATGACATATATATGAGATATGCCCTATCTCCTGCCCATGTAACATCAACCTCTACCTCTAATATCTCTTTTCTTTCCAACTCATTCTGCATCTAAGTACAAATATAATTTTTCCTAAACAGCATTTTACTATGACAAAATCTGGCTACAAATTCGGAACGACTTCACAATCTCATCTCCCAAGTTCATGTATATAACTTCCCTGTGAAGAATGTTTAAGAACTTAATTTCTATCAAATTTCTAGTATAAGGCAACTCCTCCCAGAGGACTGTTTTGTTGAATTTTTACCCTAGATTCAGAGCTAATCCAGGCATAGCTTACACTGATGGTTCTTCTTCTCTGTCTCCTTTATCTTTCCAAGATGAGAGGGGTTTTGTTTGTTTGTTTGTTTGTTTTGTCACTAGAGGCTGTTTTCTAAGTCCCTGCTCTGGAAAGATTAACCATATATATTATGTCATATATTATATAACATATATATATACATATATATACTTTTTTAAAGATTGTATTTATTTATTTGACACAGAGAGAGCACAAGCAGGGGGATCAGCAGGCAGAGAGAGAGGGAGAAGCAGTCTCCCTGCTGAGCAGGGAGCCCGACATGGGGCTCAATCCCAGGACCCCGGGATGATGACCTGAGCCGAAGGCAGACCCTTAACGAATGAGCCACCCAGGCGCCCCATAACAGTATATATTATTGATACACTTGTACATATAGGGAAAAGCAGACTCTTTAATAAGTACATGATAAAACAATTACATATGAAGCAAGGTGAACACATGTTTAATCAACACTAGAGAATCTGATTCCTACAATATAAAATAAAGGACACTAAAGTTAATGAAGTAATACTGTCTATGACAATAGCGTGTAACCTTGTCTTATATTATTTTCTAAGTGTGTTTTATTTTTTTATTTCGTTTTAAAGATTTTATTTAGAGAGAGAGCACGCACAAGTGCACGTGAGCAGGGGGAGGGGCAGAGGGAGAAGCAGACTCCCCGCTGAGCAGGGAGCCTGATGGAGGGCTCCATCCCAGGACCCTGGGATCATGACCTGACCCAAAGATAGATGCTTAACCAACTGAGCCAACCAGGAGCCCCTAACAGTGTATTTTAAAGAAAAAATTTAAAAATATCACACTAAACCCTAGCTGTTAAAATACTGTCACTAACGAAGTAACATATATGCATTATCCATCTATATTTTATTTTTCTCTAAAATACAAGAACTCTTTAAAAAAAAAAACCTTAATCTTTAAGCATTATCATAGCTTAAAAAAATCAACAATTCCATATTATCATTAAGTAGCCAGTCAGTTTAAGTGAGGTTAACTATACAAACATGCAAAGGTACTGTAATATTTGTCACTTCTGATTCTGAAATATGAAGAATAAAACATGAATCTCTGGCACCCTCTGGTGTTTAAGTACTATATAGCTTCCCTTATTCATCCCAGGTGTATTGACAAGCCAAATAGAAAATATAATTCTCTTAGTTGAAAAAGCCATGAACAAAAAAAATTTTTTAGTTAAACAAGTAGTTTTGAAAAAATAGGCAAATAACACTCTATGTTATTAAACCTCATCCAGTTAAGTCAAGACAAGATCTAATGGCATACACTATTACCTCCTCTTACTTAACAAAAGAGTCAACATCAAGGGTCTATTTTAAGGTTCATTTTAACAACAACTGAAGTGACATTGATATTAAGTATCCAAAAAAACCCAAACTTAAGCTAAAAAAGTCATCACTTCAAAAAAGATATGCATAAACCACATATGACCAAAATTACTATAAAGCATACAAAATGAAAATTGTATCTTAGTGCAGAAATAAAAGATATCCTTAAAAATAGCTATGATTATAGACACTTCTGTTCTCTTTTTTAAAATTCATTATTTCAGCAAATATTTGAATGCTTATTATGAACCAGGCCTTGTTCTAAACACTAGGTATACCATGGTAAAAAAAGTTACTGTAAACTCTCAGAGATTTTTAAAGGAGTGGGGAAAAACAAGGAATGGTAAACAAAAAAACAGGATACTTTTAGATGAGTGCCTCAAGACAGCAGGTATGACTGAAGAAGCTACTTTACACTGGCTGCCTAAGCAGACACTCTAATTAGGGAGATTACTTTTAAACTAAAATAAGAGGGACCAAGACAAATAAAAACTGGAGGACAGAGAGTCCAGGGAATATCACATCTAAAAACTGTACAGTGAGAACATGAGCATGTGTCTGAAAAACAAAAAGAAAGCGAACAAGGAGGCTGGGTCCCTTACACCATGGAATGTTATACCTGCAATGATTCAGTTTTCCTGAATGTGAGAGAATCTTGTCTTGCAAATGCCACTGTTTTGGGGGGGCTTTTTTTGGGAGGGGGTTAGTATATCTATTATCTATAATCTTACTGAATTCTAACAAATGTAACTATGGCTCAAGATGGTTCACATCATAAAAAAGTCAATTCTTCCCCAAATTAACCTAATCACATAACCTCAAGACAAAATTTTCATAGAACTGCTCTGCTCATTCTAAAATTCATGTTTAGTAGAAAAATAACAAAGGTAAAGTGGAGATACCTTTGATAAAAAAGGAATAGAGAGAGAGGATTTGCCCTGTCAGATACAAAAATAAATAATCATAATTGAAAGTGCAAAAATATTAACACAGAAATAAAAACAGCACTAAAATTCTAGAAATGTATCTTTGTATAAACAATACTTTACTATAAGATAAAGGTGACATCTCAAATCAGAAAAAGTAAGGATAATGAATTCTTCATAACTACTGTTGAGACCAGCATTTCCAACTGGGAAAAAGCTAATTTCTGCTACAGACATTTACAAAAATAAAGAATGTTGAAGATGTGAAGGTGTATGTACATATGTAGGTGTGTGTTTATATATATCTTGGAAGAAAACATGGAAGCACATCATTATGGACTCAGGATGAAGAAGAATTTTTTAGAATACAATGATATTCAAAAGCCATAAAGCATGAGAGTGATAAATCTAATACTGTGATTTAAAGTCTTCTAAAACAAAAAGACTCTAAAAACAAAGTTACAGTTAAAAGATTGGGAGAAAGATATTTATAACATACACAACAAAGAATTACTCTCCTATATATGTCTAGAAAGCAATAAGCATTCAACAGATAAATGAGCAAAAGTAATATGTTAGAAATTTCCCAGAGAAAATACTAACGGTGACATTTTTGCTTCAGGCAGTAAGTGGACTAGATTTACTGAGGAGAGATTACACGACATGCTAACTAGACCAGCATTAAGACATTTTCATTCCAGTGTTGGGTGCACAGAAGTTGTCAAAAAAGTTGTCAGCAAAAATAAGCAATAACCACACTCTAAAGGTAGAGCTGCCTTAGTGGCAAATGCCTGTGGCTGGCACTAGTTCCTGGACCTCTGTTAATGTGGAGAAATTGTATCTGAGACTGCTGGGTTAAATCGGATTCCCTAGAATAGATACTAAAGTGGTCCCAAATCAACAATCATCCCTGGTTACCATGAGAAAGTCACAAATCCACTGTGGAGTAAAGCCAACTCAATTTAAGTCCTTAGGTTTAATCTGATCTACCCATCCAATGAGGTTTTAAATTCAGAAATTATATTTTTTTTATTATTTTTACTTTTTTAATTCTTTTGAGAGAGCACATGTGCACAAGGTTGGGGGCAGGGGCAGAAGGAGAGGGAAAGAAAGAATCCCAAGCGGCTCCACGCCCAGCATGGAGCCCAACTCAGGGCTTGATCTCAAGACCCTGAGATCAAAATCAAGAGTCAGATGCTCAACTGACGGAGTCACCCAGGCATCCCTACATTTTTCACTTCTAAATGTCCTTTTCCAAATCATTGTATTCATTTTTTAACAGAAAACTGTTCTCCACTCATTTTTGTGATTCCACATTTTATTTCTAACCATGTTATAATAATTTTTAACATTGAATATTTGATCATCCAATGTTTGAAGTCACTGGGGTTTCAAATGTGCTGCTGTTTCATTGTACTTTAACTCTCAGGGTGACTTTTCCTTATATGTTTTACTTTTGAAAGTGAATACATACATGGGTACCAGAAAACCATGGAATGGTATTTTTAAAGTGCTGAAAGAAAAAAAAAAAAGTCAACCCAAAATTCTACCACTCCTGACATCACTGTCTATATAAATAATCTAAAAACTACCAGAAATTAAGAGCCGAACAAGCCAATTAGCAAAGGATTAAAGAAAAAAGCAATGTGCATTTCTATACAGTAGTAACAGAAAAGGCAATCACCAAAAATATTTATAATAGCAATAAAAAGGTACCTAGGAATAAATCCAACAGATAGATACAACAAATTATGTACAACCTTATAGATAAAATTATATCACTTTATTGAAAGATGTTAAAAAAAGGTATGCATAAATGAAGATATAAATCATATTTATGGATAGAAAGCTCAAAATTATAAAGAAATCAGCTTAAAGACAATGGACTCAATGTCATGCCAATTCAAATTCCAGCAGACATTTTTGGTGGAATCTAAACTAATACTTAAATTTGTATGGAACAGCAAAATCCCAGAAATAGCCAAGAACAGTGGAAGGGTGGGGTATGAAAGTGAAATACAATGAAGAAATAAAGTATACTGGTAAAGGAGATGCTTTAATAAGACTTAAAATTTATTCTGAAGCTATAGTAAATTGAGAATCATGCTACTGGAAATAAACAAATTAACCAGTAAGATAAAACAGGGATGTAAAGATAAACTAAAAATGATAGCCTAGAAACGACCCCAAATATGACATAGGAGATGCTACAGATCACTGAGGAAAGACAAAGTCATCATTAAATCTGCTGAAACAAATGATTATGCACATGGGAAACAGTGAATTAGGATCCCTATCCTACATCATAACAAAAAACAAAACCAAAATTAAACCGTGTTGACCAAGATTTAAATAAAAAAAGTGAAATTTCAAAACTTTTAGAACACTATAAAGGAGACTATCTTTATGATACCAAGGAGGATAAGACAGCATAAGCAATTCATATAAGAAATTGCTAAATTCAACTACTTGTTTTTAAATACAACTACTTTAAAATGAAGAACTTCTGTTCATCAAAATATACCATTAAGTGTACTAAAAACACTAACTCCAATAAATATTGGCAATATCGAAAAGTATAAAGAATTACACTAGGACTTCTGCTTAGTTGTAGACTATCACTTAGACAATTGTTCTGTCTACTAACAAAGCCAGAACATTTTTAAATTTTTTTTATTTTTTTTTTAAGATTTTATTTATTTATTTGACAGAGAGAGAGAGAAAGCACAAGTAGGCAGAGTGGCAGGCAGAGGGAGAAGCAGGCTCCCTGCTGAGCAGGGAGCTTGACACGGGGCTCAATCCCAGGACCCTGGGATCATGACCTGAGCCGAAGGCAGACACTTAACAACTGAGCCACCCAGGTGCCCCCAGAACATTGTTTTAAAGTTTGTTTGAGGGCAGACAAGGGTCCAGGAAACCAGGTCTTGAGGAGCCACAGTCCCAAGAAAAGAGAACCTCACCACTGGAAACCCAATTTTTTCCATGTTGTTCTTCCATGTTCATCAAATTCTTGATGTAGAAGAAGACACTAAGAAGCCATGGAGAGGGGATGCCTGGGTGGCTCAGTCGGTTAAGTGTCTGTCTTTGGCTCTGGTTATGATCCCAGGGTACTGGGATCGAGTCCCACGTCAGGCTCCTTGCTCAGCAGGGAGCCTGCTTCTCCTTCTGCCTGCAGCTCCCCCTGCTTGTGTGCTCACTCTCTCTCTGGCAAATAAATAAAGAGAATCTTAAAAAAAGAAAAAAGAAAAAAGAAAAAAAAAAAAAGCAGCAGCAGCCATGGAGAGGGCAGCTACTAAGAAACAGAAAAGCCAAGAGAGCATTAGGCAATCTCATGATGATGAGAGACAGAAAGTTAGAGTTCAAGGTTTCTGAGGCTGCCAATATTCAGGGTGTAAGCCATGACCCTATAAAAGAACTGAGGCACAAAGAAGCAGACTTGCATTATGTGATGATTTTTCATTCAAAGCACTGAACACTGAAGCTCTGCAAAAGAAAAGTCAAAGAAGCCAAGCAAAAAGCTTATGAAGAGCACTCTTGAGAAGGATTCTGGGAGATGGCAGAAGAGCATCAGGAATCTGTCTGGTGTAACTATTTTGGAACTTCTGAATCTTTTGAAGGCTTACAACTTTCAGGGGAAGGCTTGTAAGATAAATTGGGTTTTGGGTCAATTTCAGCTGTTAGTTTGGCAAGGGCTACCCATCCCCCAGACTCCAGCCCTGGGGCAAACAGCCATGCACATGTATTAGAGAAGTCTGCACACAGCTTGTGGCAGCTGGGGGGGGGGGGGGGGGGGGGGAACTGTCCTCCAAATATCAGGAATATATGCTCAGGATCACTGATTGTTGCTTCTGATCTCAGAAGTGCAGACTATGAGGTGGGTGGGCACTGTTGCTAATACTCCTTCCTCTGTTGCAGGGCCCTCACCCTCTAGCCAAAGTGACTTCTAAGGCATATAAAGGGTGAGTCCCATTTTCCCCCACACCCTCATTTTCCTCTTTTAGAAGCCAGATATGAAAGATCAGGACATTCAAAGGCAACTCCATATATTTAAGGGAAAAGAGAAAGTCACCAGACATGCCCAGGGAAAGTCAAAAGCTAAAAACAATCTAAGATCTAAAGTTTATGCCTCAGGTTTATCCTACAACAAAAACAACACACACAAAAAAACAAAAGACAGCAAGCCCTAGGAAATGGGAATAATCTGATTTTCAGAGATGCCGCATTATTAGATTCAAATGTCCAATTTTCAACAGAAAATCATGAGACATACAAAGAAACATGAAAGTATGACCAATTAAAAGGAAAAAAATACAACACAGAAACTATCCCTGTAAAAAAAGACCCAGGGATGGATGTACTAGACAAAGACTTTAAAACAACTGTTTTAAAGATGTTCAAAAAACAAAAGGAAGATATGAGGAGAGTCAAGAAAATGATGTATGAACAAAATGGAAATAACAATAAAGAGAAACCTAAGGGGCACCTGGGTGGCTCAGTTGGTTAAGCACTGACATCAGCTCAGGTCATGATCTCAGGGTCCTGGGATGGAGCCCCATGTTGGGCTCCCTGCTCAGCAGGGAGTCTGCTTCTACCTTTCCCTCTGCCCCTCCGCCACTCATGCGTGCTCTCTCTCTCTCTCTCAAATAAATAAAATCTTTAAAAAAGAAAGAAAGAAAAGGGAAAAACTCAAAAGAAACCAAAAAGAAATTAAGAAGCTGAAAAGTACAATAACTAAAATGAAAAATTCACAGAAAAATTCAAAGGCAGATTAGGGAAGACAAACAAACAATCTGTAAACTTGAAGACAGAGAAAATGGAAATTTACTGAGAATGAGGAGCAGACAGAAAAAAGATTGATGAAAAGTGAATAAAACCTACAAGGACCTGTGGGAAACCATCAGATGGTCAAACACATATATTACGGGGTCTCAGAATGTGAAGAAAGGGGCAGAGAATATTTAAAGAAATAATGGCTAAATACATCCCAAATTTGAGGAATAACATCAACATAAACATCCAAGAAGCTAAAAAAAACTCTAAGCAAGGTCATCTCAAAGAACCCACATTGAGACACATTATAATCAAACTTTCAAAAGACAAAGACAGAGAATCTTGAAAGCAGTAAGAGAAAAACAACTTATCACACAGATGACAGTGTCTCCCTCACTATGGTATTGGGAAAAGCGAATGTTATAGAACTTATCTTATTAGCACAGTACCTGGTACACTGTAAGTTTGAATAAATATTACTGAAATGATAATAACTGCTAAGTTATTACCTTTTAAATAAGCCTTTAAACTGATAGGTCAAAAGAATATCTAAGACTGAAGATATCTTGATTTCTGAAGAATGAGACACTCAGTCATTGACACTCCTAATAGACAAGATGGAGTATGATCAGAATGATAACACAATTATATAAGAAACACAATGACAAGTACAAAGCAGACAATAAACAGTGGTTAAATGGATTAGCAACATGTTGAGAAAAAAATCATTGAAGTGTTGGTTAATCCATTAGTATCACCTTAAAAGGCAGGCTAGAGTGTCAAGCTTTGTCTTTCACTCTTTTTTTTGTTTGTTTTTTAAAGATTTATTTATTTATTTCAAAGAGGGAGAGAAAGTGTGTGCACACAGTGGGGGAGGGCAGACAGAGAGGGAGAGGGAGAGAATCTCAAGCAGACTCCCTGCCGAGCATAGAGCCTAACTCGGGGCTCAATCATGACCTCAAGAGTTGGTCACTTAGGGGTGCCTGGGTGGCTCAGTCATTAGGCGTCTGCCTTTGGCTCAGGTCAGGATCTGGGATCGAGCCCCGCATCGGGCTCCTTGCTCCGCGGGAAATCTGCTTCTCCCTCTCCCGCTCCCCCTGCTTGTGTTCCCTCTCTCGCTGTGTCTCTCTCTGTCAAATAAATAAAATCTTAAAAAAAAAAAAAAAAAAAAAAAGAGTTGGTCACTTAACTGACTGAGCCACCCAGGCACCCTATCTTTCACTCTTGAATAGATATTAATGTCATCCATGCAAACAAAACCTGCAATAAACTAACTAAATCTAACATACATATACAGAATATGCTATCTGAACAAAAGCATATATATTCTTCGAGTGCACGTGGGACATTTTCCAGGATAGACCATATGTTAGGCCACAAATGAAATCTAAGTAGATTTAAAAAGATAACAGCTTCTCTGGTAACAACAGGATGAACTTAGAATCCACAATAGAAAATAAAACTGCCAAATTAAACAAATTTATGGAAATTAAATATACTCTTCAATAATCAATGGATCAAAGAAGAAATCCAAAGGGAAATTAGGAAAGACTTAGACAATGAAAATGAAAACACAACATACCAAACTTTATAGGAAGCAGCAAAGAAGTGCCAAGGAAATTTATAGCTATAAAAAACAAGAGGGGTGCCTGGATGGCTTAGTCAGTTAAGCACCTGCCTTTGGCTCAGGTCCTGGAAGTGAGCCCTGCCAAACAGGGAGCCTGTTTCTCCCTCTCCCTGTGCCTCCCCTCCCCCTGGCTCATGCGTACACGCGCACTCTCTCTCAAAAAAAAAAAAAAACCCAAGAAAGTTATCAACAAACTAATTTTACAACTTCAGGAACTAAGAAACCCAAGGCAGCATAAGGAAGGAAAAATAAAAATTAGAGCAGAAATAAACAAAATAGAATAGGAAAACAATAAGGAAAATTAATCAACCCCAAAGTTGGTATTTGAAAAGATAGAAAAATGAACAAACCTTCAGCTAGACTAATAATAAAAAGAGAAGACTCAAATTAACTAAAATCTGAAATGAAAGTAGAGACATCACTACTGATTCTGCAGAAATAAAAAGAATTATTAGAGAGTACTAAGAAAACTGTAGGCAAAAAAACAAAAAAAACCCAGAATAACCTAGATAAAATGGACAAATTCCTAGAAACACAAAACCTACCAAGTCCTATCACAAAAAAAATCTAAATAGATCAACAACTACTAAGGAGACCTAATCAGTAATCAAAATATCTCCCAATAAACAAAAGCTCTGGCTTCACTGCGAATTATACCAAACATTTAAAGGAGAACTAATATCAAATCCTCTAAAACTTTTCCAAAAAACTGAAGAGGAGAAGATACTTCCTAACCCATTCTATGAGGCCAGCATTACCATGATACCAAAGCCAGACAAAAATAACATAAGGAAACTACAGATTGCTGTGCCTGTCTGACTCGGTCGGTACAGCATGTGACTCTTATCTTGGGGTTGTGAGTTCAAGCTCCACACTGGGTGTAGAACTTACTTTAAAAAAAAAAAAAAAAGAGGGGCAGCTGGGTGACACAGTCGATTAAGTGTCTAACTCTTGGTTTCAGCTCAGGTCATGATCTCAGGGTCATGAGATCAAGCCCCGTGTTGGGCTCTGTGCTCAGCACAGACTCTCCTTAAAACTGTCTCTTCCTCTCCCTCTTCCCCTCACCTGCCCACACTCTGTCTTTCTCTCTCTCTCTCTCTCTCTCAAATACATATTTTTTTAAATTAAAAAAATTTAAAAGAAAACTATAGACCAATATCCCTTATGAACAATGATGCAAAATTCCTCAACAAAGTACTACCAAACTGAATTGGACAGCATATTAAAGGATCATACACTAAGGCTAAGTGTGGTTTATTCCTGGAGTACAAAGATGGTTCAATATACAAAATTGATCAATTTAATACAGATTAACAAAAAGGAGGAGAAAAAGCCACTGATCATCTCGAGTGATGCTGAGAAATAATTTTACAAAATCCAACACCTTTTCATGATAAAAACATTTAAAAAACCAGAAATGGAAGGAAAGTACCTCAACATAATAAAACAATATATGAAAAACCCACAGTGAAAACCATATTCAATGATGAAAGACTGAAAACTTTTCCTCTAAGATCAAGAACAAGATAAAGATGTTAACTTTGGCCTCTTCTGTGCAGCATGGTACTGGACATTCTAGCCAGAGCAATTATGCAAGAAAAAGAAATGAATCCAAATTGGAAAGGAAGAAGTAAAATTATCTCTATTCACAGATGATACGATCTCATGTGTTAGAAAACCCTAAAGATTCCACAAAAAGAATTAATAAATGCACTGAACAAAGCAACAGGATACAAAGTCAATACAAAAAAACCAGCTACATTTCTATATATTAACAATGGACAATTTGTGAAGGAAATAAGAAATTACATTTACAATAGCATCAACAAGAATAAAATACTTAGTAATAAATTTAACCAAGAAGCCAAAAGACTTGCACAATGAAAACTACAAAATGTTGTTGAAAGAAATTAAAGAAGACATAAATGAATAGAAACACAGCCCATATTCATGGATTGGAAGGCTTAATATTACTAAGATGTCAATGTTACCCAGAGCAATCTACAGATATAATGCAATCTCTATCAAAATCCCAGTGACATTTTTTGCAGAAATAGAAAAACCCAACTTAAAATTCATCACCTGGGTGGCTCAGTCGTTAAGCATATGCCTTTGGCTCAGGTCATGATCCCAGGGTCCTGGGATCGAGCCCCACATCAGGCTCCCTGCTCCATGGGAAGCCTGCTTCTCCCTCTCCCACTCCCCCGTCCCTCTCTCTTGCTGTATCTCTCTCTGTCAAATAAATAAAAATCTTTTTAAAAAGATTTTAAAAAAAGATAAAAAATAAAAAATAAAATTCATATGGAATCTCAAGGGACCCTGAATAGCCAAACAATCTTGAAAAGGAACAGATGGAAGACCCACTTCCTGATATCAAAATTTACTACAATGCTACAGTAATCAAGATAGTGTGGTACTAACATAAAGCCAGACATATAACCCAAATGAAATAGAACAGAGAAGACATAAATAGACCCTTACATATATGGTCAAATGATTTTTGACAAGGGTGCCAAGACCTTTCAGTGGGGAAAGGGTAGTATTTTTAGCAATAGTATAGTGCTGAAGAAACTAGATATCCACATTAAGATGGATGATGTTGGACCTTTACCTAATTCCATATACAAAAATTTAACTGAGGGGCACCTGGGTGGCTCAGTCGGTTAAGCGTCTGCCTTCGGCTCAGGTCATGATCCCAGGATCCTGGGATCAAGCCCCGCTTCCCACTCAGTGGGGAGCCTGCTTCTCCCTCTCCCACTCCCCCTGCTTGTGTTCCCTCTCTCGCTATCTCTCTCTGTCAAATAAATAAAATCTTAAAAAAAATTTTTTTTAACTGAAAAAGGATCAATAACCAGAAAGGATAAAAAATATAGGACCTAAAACTATAAAACTCTTAGAAGAAAACAGGACAAACACTTTACAACATTGGATTTGGCAATAATTTTTGGATATGATACCAAAGGCACAAGCAACAAAAGAATATTAAACAAACTGGATTTCACAAAAATTTTTCAATTTTATGCTTCAAAAGAAATTAACATCAAAGTAAAAAGGCAATCCACAGAAGAAAATATCTGCAAATCATACATCCAATAAGGGAGAAATATACAGAATATAAAACTCAATAACAAAAAAATTTGATTATAAAATAGGCAAAGTACTTGAATAGAAAATATCCAAAGACAATATACAAATGGCCAATAAGCACATGAAAAGATGTTCAACATCACTAATCATTAGGGAAATAAATGCAAATCAAAACCACAAAGAAGTATCACTTTATATCTATTATGAAGACTATTATCAAAGAAAACAAAACCAGAAAATAACAAGTGTTGGCAAGAATGCGGAGAAATCTGAACTCCTGTGGCCTGTTGATGGGAATGTAAAATGGTACAACTGCTGTGGAAAACAGCATGGCAGATCCTCAAAAAACTAAAAATAGATACCATATGATCCCGTAACTCGATTTCTGGATATATAACCAAAAGAATTGAAAACAGACTTGAAGATATTTGTATGCCCATGTTCACAGCGGCATTATTCACAACAGTTAAAATGTGGAAGACACTTAAGTGTCCATTGACAGATGAGTGGATATACAACAGAATACAACTCAGTCTTAAAAAGGAAGGAAATTCTGACTTATGCTACAACATGGATGAACCCCTGAGGACATTATTCTAAGTGGAATAAGCCAGCCGCAAAAAGACAAATACTCTGCAATTCCACTTACATGAGACTGTTGTAGTCAAAACTGCAAAGACAGAAAAGTAGAATGCTGGTTGCCAAGGGCTGGCGGGTGGGGAGGGAAGGAAAAATGAGGACTAATTGATTAAAAGGTATAGAGTTTCATTTTATAAGATGAAAAGAGTTCTGGAGATAGATGGTAGTGATGGTTGCATAACAACATGAATGTACTTAATGCCAATTAAAAATGGTTAAGATGGTAAGTTTTTTTATTTTTATTTTTTTAAAGATTTTATTTATTTGACAGAGAGAGACACAGCGAGAGAGGGAACACAAGCAGGGGGAGTGGGAGAGGGAGAAGCAGGCTTCCCGCGGAGCAGAGAGCCTGATGTGGGGCTCGATCCCAGGACCCTGGGATCATAACCTGAGCCGAAGGCAGACGCTTAACGACTGAGCCACCCAGGTGCCCCAAGATGGTAAATTTTATGTGATGCGTATTTTCCAAAAATTTTTTTAAAATGGGGGAAAAAGAATTAAGACAGTTTACAACAACAACAAAAGCCTGGTGAGTTTTAAGCACTCTTAAAGTACTGAGGAAATAAAAATTTTCAGAATCCAGCAAAGAAAAGCACCCTAACTCTTAGTTGAAACTCCCGAGGGACTACATGTTGGGGCCAGGAGAACCAAAGGGATATGCTAACCTTGGAAAGATTACAACCTAGCTTTGAACCAGCTCAATTACTGACTATATTGAGGCAACTTGCTCCTCTACTGCCAACCAGAAAATTGGGTAAATTCTCTTTCTGGAGGTAACTAATCCAAAACTCTTTTTAAACATATCTGACATTGACTCAAAAAAAATTACTAAGTAGACACCAAGAAATAGGATGAAAAAGTCAGATAAAAGAAAGAGACTTAGAGTCAACATGGATATTAGGAATATTAGGCATGGACTTTAAAATAAAGATGATGATTAATTATCAAGAACACAGGAGATAAGATACTTCCACCAGCTCAGTCGGTCAATATCCACTCTTGAGACTCTGGATTTTGGCTCACATCATTGTGAGATCGAGCCTGCCTTGTCTTGGCTCTGTGCTGGCTGTGGAGCCTGTTAAAGATTCTCTCTCTCCCCCTCTGCACCCCCTCCAGAAAAAAGATACTTCCACCAGATAACAATAATGTATTAAAAAAAGAAGTGGAGGTTATGATTTCTGGTAATGGCAGAGTAACTTGATTAATAATTACAAAATCAACATACAATTTTTAAAAAGGCAACCACTTAAAAAAGACAAATCTGGGGCACCTGGGTAGCTCAGTCAGTTAAGCATCTGCTTTCTGCTCAAGTCATGATCCCAAGGTCCTGGGATCGAGCCCTGCATTGGGCTCCCTGCTCAGCGGGGAGCCTGCTTCTTCCTCTCTCTCTGCCCCTCCCCCTGCACACTCTCTCTAAAATAAATAAGTATTTTTTAAAATAATAAAAAAAGAAAAAAGAAAAATCTAGGGGCACCTGGGTGGCTCAGTCGGTTAAGCATCTGACTCTTGGTTTTGGCTCAGATCGTGATCTTGGGGTCCTGGGATCAAATCCCATGTTGGGCTCCCCACTCAGTGGAGAGCCTGCTTGAGAGTCTTTCCCTCTGCCCCTCCCTTCAAGCTTGCTCTCCTTCCCTCTCTTTCTTTAAAATAAATAAATAAATCTTTAAAAAAATAAAAAAGACAAATCTAAACCACAATGACAGGAAACTGGTCAGTGGCTGGCTGGACTGTAACAAGGGGACTGGCTAGGAAGGAGCACCAGGAAGCTTTTGGGGTGTTGAAAATAGTCTATGTATCTTGATTGACACAGACTAAACACACTGCATTGGAAGACAATGATGACTGCCTAGATGTCCATCTTCTAACATTTCCTCCCAAAACAATGCAGAACAAGGAAAACCACAACCTCAGCATAACTCAAAGAGAAAGAATACCCAAACTTCAAAATAAGTATAAATGAAATAAAGGGCAACCAGTTCCCCACCCACCCACTCCTTGCCCCACCCACCCAATGTGCCCCCACCTCATCTGACTCAAGACCTGTGGTAAAAGCAGACTAAGAAAAACTGCTGTAAAGAGGTCAGAGAACTGGTGGCAGTGGCAGGCATAAGGATGAAATATTCTATTAGCAGGAAGACTAAGCACATCCCAAATCAGAAAGTACTAAAAAGATGTCCTACTAGATCATAGTACGAGCTCTATTCAATTGAACCTCATAGACTTAAATGTGTAAGCTGGGGATGAGGACCAAAATGGGGAAGGGAAAAATTTATACAGTGCTGCAGACAAGAGAATCAAAGAGGTTTTTCATAGGCCAATAGATACAACCAAAACCCTATTAAGAAGCATTGAAGAAAGGTGTAAAAACAACCAAGGGAATGAAAAGGAGATAAATTAAAAAAGATCAGAGGTAAAGTAATGGAAAGTAAGGAAAGTAAAAAGAATAAAATCCAAACTATTGCATTCCCTGAAGAGTAAAACATAAAACAATGGACTAGAACTAATATTTCAAACTATAATCCAAGAAAACTTCACAGATATTTCAAGAGATCAGAATCTACATATTAAAAGGGCCAACTGGTAACCTAGGAAAGTGAAGTAAGAATGGTCCATGTCTCATAGTACACCCTAATATAAAGATATTAGATTTTAAAGATAAAGAAATAAATTCTCAAGGCAGACAAAAAGATCAAATAAATAAAAAAACAACATAAATATCAAGGCAATAGTAGGGAAGCATTTTTAAAAATGCAAAAAAATGCAATACGAAATGTTAATTTCATATCCAGCCAGCGGTCCTTTAAATATGGAGGACATTGAAATCCATTTTTAACATAGAAGAATTTAGGATACTCTATACCAAATGAGCCTTTCTTGAGTAGATGAACTTCATCCAACCAAGAGATAACTAAGAAAAATTCAGAGAAAGGACTGAAGATGATCATTTTAATATAAAAGTAGACCTACAACTAAAATGCAGGTGGAGATGAGAAAGACTAATGCACAAATGTTTTTATATTGTGACAAAGAAATAATGCAACTAGAACTGGGAGAAGGTTGAGGAAGAAGAAAGTAGAATACCCACACATTAATATTTATATAGGTAATGGCAGAAATTAAAGAATATCAATACAAGAAGGACAAACCTAAAACTGTAATACTTCTACAACAAAGCATAGGAGATAATCTTTGTAAGCTAGAGTTGCACAAACATTTCTTGGATAAAACATGAAAAGCATAATTTACAAGGAAAAACAATGAACTGAACTTTAGCAAAATTAAATGTTTGCTCTGTGAAAGACACTGGTGAGAGAATGACAGAACACACTACATAGAAATTATTCTCAAATCACTACCATGGCAAAAGACTTGGATCCTGGATACATAAAAAATGCTAAAAACTCAACCATAAGAAAACAAATAACTCAATAAGAAAAACTGGGCAAAGGATTTGAACACACACTTCATCAAAGAAGGTATATGGATAGCAAATAAATACAAGAACAGATGCTCAACATCTTTAGTCATTAGGGAGATAAAAATTAAAACCACAAAAATAACCACAATATACTTTTTAGAATGGTAAAAATCAAAAGAACTGACAATACAAAGAGCTGACAAAGTTGAAGAGCAAATGAACTCTTATCATTGCTGGTAGAAATGCAGAATGGTACAGTTCCTTTGGTAAACAGTTTGTTAGTTTCTTAAATAGTTAAACACACACTTTCCTAGTGATCCAGCAATCATATTCTGGAAACAAAAACCTATGTTCACATAAAAATCTGTATGTAAATGTTTATGGCAGCTTTACATATTATCGTCAAAAACCAGAAACAACCCAACGTCCATCAACAGGAAAAAGGATAAAGAGATTTACATTTATATAAAGAATACTTCCCACCAATACAAAAGAACAATCATCTAATGTTCAAAATGATATGGATGAATCTCAAAAACATGCAGAGTGAAAAAAGATGCAAAAAGGTTAATGTGATTTTTCGTTTATGTGAAGTTCAAGAATAGACAAAAATGATCTATGGTGATGGACATAAGAATAGCAGCTGCTGGAGGCAGGGGTCAGAGGTAATTGATTTGAAAAGAGCATGAAGGTGAAGGGTATGTTCAGTATCTTGATTATACAGGGATATATGTTTATCAAAATTCATTGACTATACAGTTAAGGTTTGTGCACTTGTTTATAAATTATACTCAATAAAGTATTGTCAGCTTTTCAAAAAGGCATCAATATATTCATTTTATAAGTATTATTCTGTCATCTTTTCCTTTAACCAGACCAAATTTTAACTATTTATTTTCTTTACCTGAAGGATGTTGTTCCATTCTCTTTTACTTTATTTTTCTGAATAGGAGATGCTTGGATTGACAGAATCTTATTTCCTGGCAGGGTAATTTGCTTTAGAATGGAAGCTATACAAACAAAAGAAGAAAGAAAAATGAATTAAAAAAAAAAATCATGCCATATTAGGAAAAATGCAGAATAATAGCTTTTAGTATACAAAGAAAATTTCAAGCTGTCCTAGAACTATATTTAAATTCAAAAACGACAGGGGCGCCTGGGTGGCTCAGTGGGTTAAGCGGCTGCCTTCCGCTCAGGTCATGATCCCAGGGTCCTGGGATTGAGCCCCACATCGGGCTCCCTGCTCAGCGGGAAGTCTGCTTCTCCCTTTTCCTCTGCCTCTCCCCCTGCTTGTGAACTCTTTCTCTCTTTCTCTGTCAAATAAATAAATAAAATCTTAAAAAAAAAAAATTCAAAAACGACAATGAATTTATTCCCTGTACAAGCAATCATCTTATAAAATCAAGACCTCTCCATTTCTTTTTTTTTTTTTAAGGTTTTATTTATTTATTTGACAGAGAGAGAGAGAGACAGTGAGAGAGAGAACACAAGCAGGGGGAGTGGGAGAGGGAGAAGCAGGCTTCCCATAGAGCAGGGAGCCTGATATGGGGCTTGATCCCAGGACCCTGGGATCATGAGCTGAGCCGAAGGCAGACACTTAACGACTGAGCCACCCAGGTGCCCCTCCATTTCTTTTTATATAGTCTTCAAACAGTCTACAGAATTACCAGCGTTATAAAAACACGCAGAAAAAGTGACAGGTGATAAATGTTAATAATATATCATATTTGTAGATTTAAAAAAATACACGAAATCTCTTCTACGTGTAAGAATGATTTCCAAACTTAGAAATAGTACATTTTAAAAAGAAATAAAGTTATAGCAATTTTTATGTTAAAAAGTGCTTTATATAAATACGTTATTCTAATTACAAAAATACCATGAACAGCTGCTTCTTTTATTCTAAAGCAACACATATCATCCCTAAAAAGTAGCTATGTATGTACAAAGAATGTACTAAATAGTTATTTTTCAGTCCTCCCCCCAGGTCCTATTTAAAAGACTATCTTCTCTTAATATAACAATAAAAAAAGAGAATAATACAAAACCCCATCATGTTCCAAAGCCAGTGTGATGGGGCAGGGATGGATCGGGGTCTACCTGGAGCAAACTGACTGGTAGGTATTACAGTGTTCATTGGCATCTTCTTCTGTCCAGATTTCTGAATGGTCAATGCTGAGGAATGGGAAAGTGTGGTCACTTGTTTTGCAACACCTCCTGAAGGCTGCTGGACTACCTGAAACAATGAGAACTATTAATACACTCATTCAACTAAACCTGCTTTAGAAAAGAACAAGCTTTCAATTATAACAGTAGAACAAATGACGGTGCTCACCTAACTGTAAATACACCTTTACATTAGCGTAACAGAAAGTCTACTTAAAATTTATATTTGTATGTCGCAAAATTATCTTGTTCAATAGTGAAAAACATGACTATTATACAATATATTTTATTTTTAGAGTGGAATTCAAATTTGCATTATATACTGCCCGACTTAAATCTCCATTTGGATCCTATTTTCATTTTTTAACTTATGGAAAATTTCAAACATATACAAAAGTAGAGGGAAGAATAAAATGAAACCACCTATTCCACTATTATCCAGCTTCAACAATGAGTAATTCTTTACCAATCCTGTTTTATCCATATCCCTACCCACTCATTTTCTCACCACCCTCAATTTTTTTTTTTTAAATCCCAGGTATATCTTTTTATCCCTAAATATTTCAAAATATGTCTCTAAAAGATAAAGACTTTTAATGGGCTGCTTTTTACAAGTCTTTGGAAAACAACAATGCTAGGGCATTCTCCAAGAGAATAGTTCAAGAAATCCAGAGGGCAA
Source organism: Mirounga leonina (assembly GCF_011800145.1). Classification (NCBI taxonomy): domain Eukaryota; kingdom Metazoa; phylum Chordata; class Mammalia; order Carnivora; family Phocidae; genus Mirounga; species Mirounga leonina. The sequence continues at coordinate 44,452,937 of NW_023270854.1, forward strand.
GGGTTGGGGATAAAGGAAGAGAAATTAAATTAATAGTAGGGCCTTATTTTTAGCTACAAAGAAGAAGAAAAGTCAAAATAGCAGAGCTTCATTTTTTCACTTCAAAAAAGAAAAAGTCACCATGTATATTTGAGTCCGCTATTAATAGTGAACTACTTAAAAGTCCTTAAACTCGGATACAGCTAATATAAACAAGTCAGGAGAAAGACTTCTGAACAGAATTTTGGGGATAGTATTCTATTCTCTCATTTTTTGTAAATAAAATATAAAATTTAGTGTGTATTACTAAACAAAAGTAACTCACAAGAAACTCAGAATGTCCCAGTAAAGAAGCCCATGGGAACTAATGGCCATACAGAAGAAATACAAGTTGGAATAATCCAACTGCCATCATTCTATAAAAAGAAACTCTTGAAAGAGAGAAAGAACTCTTGAAAACAATGATGTATTTTAATAAGTTGAGATTATAAACTGAGTTGTATTGTAAAGTACGAGGAATCAGATTTATATTCTACAAAGTAATATTTTGATGGATGAACAGATAAAAGAAGATATGGTATACATACAACAGAATAGTACTCAGCTACAAAAAGAATGAAATCTTGCCATTTGCAACCACTGGATATTATATGCTAAGTGAAACAAGTCACAAACTTCCAGTTATAAAATCAGAGAGATGAATATAATATACAGTATAGGGAATACAGTTAATAATATTTTAATAACTTTGAGGATAGATAATAGCTAGGTTTAGTGTGGTAATCACTTCCTAATGTATTTAGATGTTGAACATTACTATGCTGTATACTGAAACTAATATTGTATATCAACTGTACTTCAAAAAAATTTTTTATAAGTGTATGTACAGAGAAAGGTCTGTAAGTTAAAAAAACAATCTGTAAACAGTGATTATTTCCTAGGATTCTACTGCAGGGTAATTTTGCTTTCTACTTTGTGTATTTATTATATACTTTATAGATATGTACATTATTTGCTTTTTTATTATTAACATAAGCTACATTTATAATTAGAAAAATAATAAAGTTAAACTTTCAAATAACTGAAGATGAGAATATTAGAAAAAAAATTTTACAAAATAATATACATTTAGAGTCACATTTATTCATTCAGACTGAAACTCAACAGAAACAGTCCTCTAACAATTCTGTCTTATCTTCCTATTCATATTTTCTTCCTTAATATCCTTAAGTATTCTTTTCCAGTATTTTAATTGTGAAAAACAGTAATAAAATATTAGAGAGGTGTTTATGAGTTAGTCTTCATACCATTTTGATAGGTAATCATATAACAGCCCAAAGGCCTACCCCTGAGGTAGACACAGGCTCTACATAGCCTAGCTGTGTGCACCCTCAGCTATAGAGTAGGCCCCGGGACGCCTGGGTAGTTCAGTTGGTTAAGTGTCTGCCTTTGGCTCAGGTCATGATCCCAGAGTCCTGGGATCTTCAAGTCCCCCATCGGGAGCCTGCTTCTCCCTTTGCCTGCCACTCCCCCTACTTGTGCTCTCTCTCGCTTTCTCTCTCTCTCCCCACCCCCTGACAAATAAATAAATAAATAAAATCTTAAAAAAAAAAAAAAAAAAGAGTGGGCCCCATGGGACCTCGGCACCAGTCTGCAGCCCTGGCAAGAACAAGCTGGGGAAAGCAAGCCTCAGTACCCACCTGTAGGATCCTGGGTGTGCCTTGCCCTGCCTCCAGCCCAACTGGGGTCAAGATCATACATGTGGAGGAAGACAAATACGCCAGTTAAAAATATATAGGGGTGCCTGGCTGGCTCAGTGGTGGAGCAAGCAACTCTTGATCTTGGGGTTGTGAGCTCGAGCCCCACCTTGGTGTAGTGATCACTTAAACTTTGAAAAAAATACATATATATAACCATAACTTCATAAATTATATTTATATATATTATGACTATAAATAAAATATATAAATGTATATGATATGTGATATTTTTATATATCACAAAGTTCTGAGCTGGGATTTAACAATCCTGGATCCCCATCGTTCCCCATCTTAATGACTATAACACTTGGGGCAGCATATGTGGTGCATACTCCTACACACTTGCTGAACAAAATAAAATACAATGAGTGAGAAAGTATAAGTGCATTCATTACTGTTCTTTCAAAGAAAGTACCACTTAAAACCACAGTATTAGGCATCTTATGGAGACTGAAATTATCATAGAGAGATGGAAATTCACCCAAAGAGGTATTTACTCCTACTTGGCAAGGAAAAGAAAAACTTAAGTCCTTTATTTAATTTCCCTCCAAAAAGCCACTACACAGGAAAATCAATAAATAGTACATACCTTAGCCTTTTCTCTTGACATGTCAAATTCTGATATTTTATTTGGATGTTAACATAAAATAATGTTCTAGTAGTTTACAGAAATACAGATCTAGTGTAACACAATATTACTTAGGTTTTTTTTACATTATGATTTTTCCATTATGCTCTGGGATATCAGACAAGGAACTATTCTTAAATTTCGTAAGGAAAGGACACAAAGAAACACAAGTATGAATTAAACAAGTAGATGAGAACATCCCTTACACTTTTTTAAAAAAAGATTTTATTTATTTGAGAGAGAGAGAAAGCACGTGTGAGCAGGGGGACAGGGAGAGGGAAAGAATCTCAAGCAGACTCCTCGCTAAGCACGGAGCAGGACGGAGTTTGATCTCACGACCCTGAGATTATGACCTGAGCCGAAATCAAGAGTCCAGCACTTAACCAACTGAGCAACCCAGGCATCCCCATCTCTTACACTTTGCCTTCTCTGTATTTCAACCCTCACCTACTCGCCTGTTCATAAATACACAGCAATCAAATTCTTATCTCTAAATAACTCAAGTAGTACATACACACATAGTAATTGGAATCAAGGGTATTATCTCCTCTAATTTCTATTTCTATATAATATTCAGTATGTGATTACTGGCATGCACTCGGTAGGCTGAGTTCTAGAAAACAGAGGACCCCAACTAAACAAAAGCTGCAGCTTTACAGTCAGGAAATACATGTTAGTTGCCAACTATTTCTCAGTAACAGCCAGTATGTGGTTCTTGTACCACTATTTCCTTATCTTCTGGGACAAGGGCATACATCACTAAATGCCATCACTTCTATACACACTCATCCAGCCTCAGAATCTTAACACAGAACTCCAGTAAAATCCTACAAAGAAGACGGAAACTTATATGCCATACCCAATCTAAATTAAAACTCAACGTTGATAAACTTCAGAATATGCTGTTTCTTGCATTTAAAGGGCCTTCTAAACACTTTTAAAAATGTGCTCAAATGAATTTTTAATTGTACTACCAGCTTTTATAAGGAATCCATAAATGCTGCTTCAAACTGAGAACCTCTAAGTTTCTGTTAAAAAATTTATGATCTCTGGGCTGTAGATAATCTTTAAATTAAATTTAGCTTTTGCTCAACTATGAATAAAACATTTTTTTACAAATATCCTAAGAAAAACTTTTAAGCATCAAAACTGAAAGCTTCTACTTGCTATCTACCCATCATCTGTAGACTATGATACAATTCATCCACTTATTAACTTTTAAAGAAAGGTAAAAACATTAAGCTTAACATTTAGTTGGAGTGTGTAACATCATATAACACCTACTATGCCAGAATTGTTCAATAACCAATAACACTAACCATTTATAAGAACTAGATTGTCAGATGAAATCACAGGAACTACTGAATAGGTCCACAGTTCAACAATGAAAGCATCTGAGGACCAAAATATACAAAGCAATGAATTACTGGCACAAAATGAAAAACTTGTATCTAAAGAAACTATGAACAATTCCAATTATTTCATTTGATGAGAACTCTAGCAGATCCCCAGAGGATAACATACAATAATCAATGACATAGAAAAGATAATATATAGTAACAAATCTAAATTAAAAAAATAAATGGGGAAGGGCCTCTTTAATCTGGAATAAAAACATTATTTCATAAAATAATAATTCTATAAAATCTAAACCCTGCACTGGGAGATTAAGAGGATCCTTATAAATTGAAAAGTGTGATATTTAAAACATCTAGAAGGCAAGAAACCTATATAATTCTCCAGAAAAGCTAGTACATGCTAGAAACATATAAAACATTAAGAAGAGGTTTTAAAATTCATGATCAATCATTAAAGGAAATTTAAAAAAAATTTTTTTTTAGAGAGTGTGAAGGTGCGAGCAAGCAGGGTGGGAGGGGGGAGGGGCAAACTGAGAGGGAGAGAAAGAATCTCAAGCAGGCTCCACACCCAGCACAGACAGAGCCTGACCCAAGGGGTGGGGGTGGAGGGAATCAATCTCACCACCCTGAGATCATGACCTGAGCCAAAATCAAGATGGTCGCTTAACCAACTGAGCCACCCAGGCACCCCAGAAATAAACAAATTTTAAACCTAATATTGAATAATCTATACTTGTATTCTTCAGCTCATTTTTGGAGACTACATCCTGAGTTGCACAAACCACAGATTTGAACCAGTATGGCAATTCTCATATTTTAAATTATGATTTGTCATATCTCTTATAAGCTGCATTGAATACTTTATGTTTCTAGCACCCTGAGTATTTTCCCCCTCACTTATCTGGGATTAAATTGAACTATGGTTTATGATGGCCTCATGGATGATATTCTTAAATTACTTGAGTAATACTAAACTTTAGTAATATTAATTTCCTAAATTAGCTGATTTGAAAGAATGTCCTAGTTCAAGCCTCTCTGTGGCATTACCACAGAGAATGGCTTGTTTTGTGCCCCCAGGTAAAAATGTGTTATAAAACAGATTACAATGCATCTTCAGTGTCTAGATGCTCTGGTGTTTGACATTTTAAATAGGAAGGTATAAATACTGACATCAAATCTGCTGAGTAAAATTAAAACAAAGGGCAAACAAGAAAGCAGAATTCAGAAGAAAAATTAAATTATTCCACATTTTTGTAAGAATGAAAGTAGGAGGTCAAAAAATCCCTAAAATTTACCATTAGATTTTCTTTCTTTTCTTTTCTTTTTTTAAGTAATCTCTACACCCAACGTGGGGCTCAAACTCACAATCCTGAGATCAAAAGTCCCATCCTCCCTGGACTCAGCCAGCCAGATTCCCCCCATTGGAAAATCTGTTACATTTTTTCTTGATTGAAATTGTTTCTCATGTATAACAAGTCAAACATACAAAATATAAATGCTGTCAAGATATCATTACCAGTCTTACTGTTTCAGGACACTCTAGATACCTAGAAGTTCTTGCTATGAGTACATCCTAATGGGAAAGACCCTGGGTTTTAGTCTGAGATCCAAGACTTGCTGAGTGCCAGTGGATGGGTCACTTAATGTTTCCAGATTCTAAAGTTTTCTCCCTGCCTTTTCTTCATCATAAAATTATTTTAAAACCCACAGTAATACCTGACATGCTTTTAAAACTCTACATAGGTGTAAAGTGTTATTTCACTTCAGGAACTAATATGGTACAGATGTTCAATAAAGATTAGCACTGATTCAAGAATCACTTATGACCATAAAAAGGATTTCAATTCTGTTCAGTGCTACCAAAAAAGAGGCCTTTCCTTGAGGTGATTACTCTGTTTCAGTGGTTCCCAAAGCTGGCTGCTCAGACTGATGTTTAAGAATCACTGCTTCTAAAAAGGTTTCATCTCTGAGATTAAATTCAAACAACCCAAGAGAAATTCTGCAAGGCAGGCACATTTCTTTATTTGAAAATCAAACTCAGGGTAGGAAGGGATGAAAAATGATTAGCACCCAGGAAATGACATTACTTCCTACCTACCCAAGAGTTTGACCACTGTCCAAGCTTATCTTCCCCCTTTCTTTCTTTTTTTTTTTTTTTTTTTTAAGATTTTATTTATTTATTCATGAGAGACACAGCAGGGAGCCTAATGCAGAACTCGATCCCAGGACCCCAGGATCATGACCTGAGCTGAAGGCAGATGCTTAACCATCTGAGCCACCCAGGTGCCCTGATCTTCCCCCTTTCATCTTATGCCCATAGCTGACCTTTGCCTCAAAGACAATCATCCACAGATATTAACCTCTTCTCCTGATCAGACAACAAAGGCTGGGAAGCTTACTTAGATTTTATTATTCTCAGAAGCAGAATAAACTAAAACAATGAGATTTAACACACAGCCTTTAACATAAAGATTTATAAAAGAAAACAAGGGCAATTACCCAAAATTAAAAGAACAGCTAACTGTTATGGTATAAGGTAAGCGAGTTTACTAAGAAATTTAATTTTTAATTAATTCACCATGTAGTATTTCCTACAGGTTAGTAATAATCTGAGTCTGTCTTGATTAAACTGGAATGTTCTAAACACTATGAAAATGAAGGGAAACCTCACTAAAATGAGTCAGGAGGCCAGAAGGGGAACCTCTCATACCCTATAACTAGTCATCAACTGCAGACCCCAACAGAAAGGGAGGTGCCTTGCATTCCCAACAGGAAGAAGCCTATCCTTTACTACACCTATAGGAGGAAGAAAGATTTTTCACCTTGCCCAGCAACAGCCCAGCCAATGAGAGACTGTCACAACTCAAGCCAATGAGAAGGCACTACACTTCAGTTTACTCCAGTGGACTTTTGTAAAAGCCTTTTCCAACTTCTCCCTTTCCTCTGTACAAGGCCATTCTTCTTTGTTCTCTAGATCTGCCTATGGTTTTGCCATATCTTGCTTGTCCTGAATTCTAATTCTTTGCTATTCCCAAATAAACCCATTTTTGCTGGTGAAATAATAGACAGTTTTATTTCTAAGGTTAACAACACAAAATGATAAACAGCTAAGATTTCTTTCACCTAAGAACCTCCCAACCTACCAAGTTTAGGAAAAACCACAACTTCATACTCATCTACTCCCCTCACTGTTTCCCTCTCCCCTTTGCACATTTTTCTTGAGAAATGTTACCATAACATTACTTCTGTAATGACCTTGCCCAAAAGATTCAGTCTGAATCTAATCTTGAGAAAACAATTAGATAAAACAAAGGACATTCTGCAAAACAACTAGCCTGGGTACTTAAAACTATTACAACAGAATGAGCAACTACAAAAGGCTGAGGAGTTGTTCTAGATTAAAGGAGCCTAAAGAGAAATGACAGGTAAATGCAATACGCAGTTCTTAATCAGAAACAACATCAAAAAAAGGGACATTATTGGGGCGCCTGGGTGGCTCAGTCCTTAAGCGTCTACCTTCGGCTCAGGTCATGATCTCAGGTTCCTGGGATAGAGCCCTGCATCAGGCTCTCTGCTCAGCGGAAAGCCTGCTTCTCCCTCACCCACTTCCCCTGCTTGTGTTCCCTCTCTCGCTGTGTCTCTCTCTGTCAAATAAATAAAATCTTAAAAAAAAAAAAGGGGGGGGACATTATTAGGTATAAAAGACACTGTTGGGACAACTGGGGGAAAAAAATCATACCAATATTAAATTTCCAAGTGTGATGATAAGTACGTGGCCATTATATTAAAAAAAAAAATCCTTTTCCTTAAGAGATACACAGTACTTAGGGGTACAATGTCACAACTTCTGCAATTAACTCTCAAGTGGTTCAGGAAAAAGTTCTGTGTGTGTGCTTATGTGTGTGAATAGAGAGAGGGAGAGACTAAGCAAGTGTGCTAAGTCAAGGATACTCAGGGGCTCATTTGACTAGTCTTGCCAGTTTCCTGAATGTTTGAAATTTTCAAAAAAAGAAACTGAGGAAGAAATGAAATGTTACTCACTAGCTGTTTGACTTGAACTGCCTGGGGAATCCCAGCTGGTTGTGAAAGGATGGGGCCTGGCTGTGCAAGTTTGATCTGGACTGGAGCAATGACGGCCTTGTCGGATGTGGTCCCAGCAGAAGTAACAACAGGCTTCACAGATGGAAGACAGAGAGCTGCTGCGGAAGCTTCTCCGAAAGTTACTGAGGGAAGGGCCAGCGTGACTGCTGCCCCAGAGACAACTGGCTTTTCAGGTTGAAGCGAGACTGCTGTAACTGTATTCTGTATAGATGTCACAAGTGGTTTTGGAGTCTGAAGCAAAACACTTCCAGCGGTTGTTCCTCCTGGCACAGCACATGGACCCACAGAATGAAGTGTCACAACTCCAGTTTTTGCTCCCCCTGGACCAGCGAGTGGATTCAGAGTCGGCACTGACACAGTACTGGGTGTTGTTGCTCCGGAAACAATGACGGGTTTTTCAGACTGCATTGAGCAAACTGCTGTTGTCACCACAGGAGAAGTTGTGGCTGTTGTGGTACAGGTGGCAATGACTATGTCACTAGAGGTCTGCTGAACACACTGCTGAATAAAGCTCTGGGAGCTGGGCATGAGTTGTCGTAAGGCATTCACACTTTTCTAGGAACGGGAGAAAAAAGAACCTGATAACTAAATAAATTAGCTGCTAGTAAAATAGAATTACTTTGTATTTCGTAGCTTTACAACATAAGATAAATCAGAAGTATACCAGGTATTTCAGTTGAGTAAATCTGGGATCACCTGGTAGTCATATCCTGCCGATATCCAGGATACAACCAATTTAAAGCACAAAAGTGCTTTATTTTTCAATACAAAATTATTATCTCTCAGTATTAAATTTATTTTATATCCCTCAAGATCCATTTGGTAAAATAAAACACTGTGTCATAATTGTTTGTGTTTACTTATACCCCATAATAGATCAGTAATAATTATTCTATCAGTAAATTTCTTTATATGACAATAGAATCTAAAAAAAAAAAAGTTTTTGTTAATTAACTTTCAAACTTCAGATAAAAACAGTCTTTAAATCAAAATAAAACTAATACACAGGATGCCTGGGTGGCTCAGTTAAGTGTCTGCCGTCAGTTCGGGTCGTGATCCCGGGGTCCTGGGATCGAGTCCCACATCAGGCTCCTTGCTCAGCGGGGAGCCTGCTTCTCCCTCTGCCTGCCGCTCCCCCTGCTTGTGCTCTCTCTCTCTGACAAATAAATAAAATCTTTTAAAAAACAAAATAAAACTAATACAAACAAGGTCAATTTCCTTAATTGAGCTAGAATATTTTCTGACTAGATTGTAAGTTGGTGTTTCTCCTGTATCTTTCTGAAAGAGTAATGGCAGTTCAAACTAAAAAGTAGAACATTCTGCCTTTTCATCCCTGGGAGCTAAAAAGTAGAACATTCTGCCTTTTCATCCCTGGGAG
>NW_023270854.1:44462150-44646240 GCF_011800145.1 Mirounga leonina
CCCTGGGAGCTAAAAAGTAGAACATTCTGCCTTTTCATCCCTGGGAGTTTTGTTTGTTTTTGTTTTTGAGTAAGGAAAAAAAAATGAAAAAGGAGGTAGATAGATTATCTTTTGGTGAATTCAAGGGCCGTTTGGAAGTTTTCCTTGTTTTGACACTTAAATAAAGGCAGTCTGACTGCATTTTAGAAGCAAATGAGAATCACTGTTCTTCCTTTCCTTTCAATTACATCTTTTACTTTTTTTTTTTATTAAAAAGGATTGAGAAGTTCTTCTCTGAAGGTTTTCAAATATGTATATAAATGGTAACAAAGGAAAGTAAGAAGCAAAGTCTCATAATCTTTTTCTAAACTCAAAAAATGGTGGGAAACAAGCTGCTTTGGAAATATATGAACAAATGAAGTGATCTGATTAAATTTAAGCTAGAAATCTAATATGAAGGGGTCCTGAGAAAAACACAATTGGAACAAATGTTAAAATAATCAGACTCAAAGAGACTATTATAAAACTGTATATTAAATCTCTTGATCAGCTGGCCAGAGATTAAATGCTGAATCCCTCATCTCTACGCAACATTCAGTGCTCAAGAGCTCTCAAAAATGACGGGAAAATGTCTCAAGAAACAAATCACAAGGCTTAATAGGTCCTTAGAAAACACATACAAACCACAAAAATTTCATGGTGTAGTATTTGGTAACTTTAAAGTAGTGTTACCCAGCAAGCAGAGTCAGATAAGATAAATTCTGGACCTGTAAGTTTGATAAAAAATTAGTCGATATAAACAGTTTATCTCTAAAATGGAAAATACTATAATATCTAGCACCTAGTATCCTCGAAAGACTGATATGAAAAATAAGTGCAAACAATGCAAAGTAAAAGTAAAGTATCTAGCAAAGCGTAGGATGAGTAAGAACATATGTGGTTTCCTCCCTTCTCCCCCAGTGTCTCCAGTGAGTATGAAATATAGATAAATTCAAGAATTGTCAGGGTCATGTAGACAACCTATAGCTCAAAGAACTTTTGCACTGAAAGGGACCCAAGGAAGAACTGCCTCTAATTTCTCAATCAAGAGGATCATCCAAAAACAGGGCACTAGTCATTTGATATTAGATATTATGCTGAAGCTTCAACCTCCCTTTGCCCAGTCCAAGTCTTCTCTAGCTAAAACATTCTCAGTTTCTTTAGCCACATTTTGTATCACATGATTGGCACCCTCCTAATCAATGTGCTCACCCTCCGAGTGACAGTTTCCATTATTTTAATATCCTTCTGAAAATGTGGTGCTCCGCTTCCCTTCCCACTCTTTTTTTATGAGGCAACCAAAAGGAGTCTTCCACTGTGATGCCTCTTTCATCTCCTCTAGACAATTAAACCAAATAGTTCTTTTTAAATTTTTTAAAGATGTATTTATTTATTTGGGAGAGAGAGAGAGAGATTCAGAGAGTGAGCATGAGCAGGAGGGGCAGAGGGAGAATCTTGAGCACACTCCACACTGAGCCCAACACAGGGCTCAATCTCACAACCCTGAGATCACGACCTGAGCCGAAACCAAGAGTCGGACATTCAACCAACTGCCCCACCCAGGCACCGCTAAACCAAATATTTCTAAAGGCCACTCCTCATTCCATTATTTCAAAATTTATGGGATGACTCTGTGGTTAACTATAATTCCAGTTCTTTAATGACTTTTTAAATTTCAACTTGATTCCTCTTTAGCTTTTGAGTATCCAAAAAAATTTTTTATAGTCTCTTGTTATCAAATATACTATTCTATGTCAAAATTCTACTTTATTCAACAAATCTTAGAAAAGAGTATGCTTACTAACAGTATAAATCAATTTTTAAAAATAACAGCTTTCCCACCAACTTTGGCACTATTTGATTTATTATTTCTAGGAGAATATGAGTCATTAGGACAAAGAAGAGGCCCTATTTTAAAGGAAATGTCAAGCCTTTTAAGATGCAAGCTTTACCAATATAATCATTAAGTTATGTTCATGAATGAGATGTTACTTTTATTTTCCCAAAGTGTTCCAATACAAAGAATATGGACTATGAACATTCTTAACAGATTACAACATTTGAGTGCTTTCTCCTACATTGTTAGTATCTTCACATAGCTATCTTATTGAAATATTCAGGATTCCAATTATTTTTAAAAATTATTTTAAGGTAATCTAACTCAAATAATTTCTTCAAAGTAACACATAACTTTACCTTAAGAAAAGGAACTAGGTGAGGCTGAGGTGAAGACTTGAGTTCAACATACAGTTGTCTAGTAAATTCTTCAGCTTCAATTTTTCCATCCTGAGAACGGCAGAAAGAAAAATACTTTTAGGTTTACGAATACTTTAAAAGAGGAAAGGCGTGTAACTCATGATTGATGTAAGGAGGTAAAAGACCTACCTGTACTGTGAAAACTATAATTGAAGAGGACACAAATAAATGGAAGCATATACTGTGTTCATGCACTGGAAGAATTAATACTGTTCAAGTGTCTATACTACCCAAAGCAATCTACAGTTTCAGTGCAATCCTCACCGGGCGCCTGGGTGGCTCAGTCGTTGAGCGTCTGCCTTCGGCTCAGGTCATGATCCCAGGGTCCTGGGATCGAGTCCCACATCGGGCTCCCTGCTCGGCAGGAAGCCTGATTCTCGCTCTCCCACTCCCCCTGCTTGTGTTCCTGCTCTCACTATCTCTCTCTCTGTCAAATAAATAAATAAAATCTTAAAAAAACAACAACAACAACAAAAAAAACACCACCAACAGCATTTTTCACAGAATTAGAACAAATAATCCTAAAATTTGTGTGGAACCACAAAAGACCCTGAACAGCCAAAGCAATCTTGACAAAGAACAAAGATAGAGGTATCACAATCCCAGATTTCAAATTCTATTACAAAGCTATAGTAATCAAAACAGTATAGTACTGACACAAAAAAAGACACAGAGATCAATGGAACAGGATAGAGAGCTAAGAAATAAACCCACAATTATATGGTCAATTAATCTATGACAAAGAAGGCAAGAATATACCATGGGGAAAAGATAGTCTCTTCAATAAATGGTGTTGGGAAAACTGGACAGCTATATGCAAAAGAATGAAACTGGACCACTTTCTTAAATAACATACCCAAAAATAAACTCAAAATGGATTAAAGACCTAAATGTGAGACTCAAAACTATAAAGGTCCCAGAAGAAAATATAGGTGGTAACCCCTGGATATTAGCCTTAGCAATATTTTTCTGGATATGCCTTCTTAGGCAAAGGAAATAAAAGCAAAGATAAATTACTGAGGCTATATCAAACTGAAAAGCTTTTGCAGAGTAAGGGAAACCATCAACAAAACAAAAAGGCAACATACTGAATAGGGAGAAGATACTCGCAAATGTCATATCTGATAAGGGGTTAAGATCCAAAATATACAAAGAATTCATAGAATTCAATGGCCAAAAATAATCTGATTAAAAATAGACTGAGGGGGCACCTGGGTGGCTCAGTCATTAAGTGTCTGCCTTCAGCTCAGGTCATGATCCCAGGGTTCTGGGATCGAGCTCCGCATCGGGCTCCCTGCTCCGCGGGAAGCCTGCTTCTCCATCTCCACTCCCCCTGCTTGTGTTCCCTCTCTCGCTGTGTCTCTGTCAAATAAATAAAATCTTAAAAAAAAAAAAAAAAATAGACTGAGGACCTGAATAGACATTTTTCCAAAGAAGACTTAGGATGGCCAACAGACACATGAAAAGATGCTCAACATCACTAATCATCAGGGAAATGAAAATAAAAACCACAATGATATATTACCTCACACCAGTCAAAATGGCTAATATCAAAAGGACAAGAAATTACAAGTGTTGGCAAGGATGTAGGGGAAAGGAAACCCTTGTGGACTGTTGGTAGGAATAGAAATTGGTGTATTCACTGTGGAAAACAGTATGAAAGTTTCTCAAAAATTTTTAAATTGAACATACAATCCAGTAATTCCACTTCTGAGTATTTACCCAAAGAAAACAAAAACACTAATTTGTAAAGATATTTGCACTCCTATGTTTACTGCAGCACTGTTTACAATAGCCAAGACATGAAAGCAACGTAAGCATCCACTAATAGAGGACTAAAGAAGATGTGGTATATGCATACAATGGAATATTACTCAGCCATAAAATAGAATGAGATCTTGCCATTCACAACATGGATGGACTTAGAGGGTTTTATGCTAACTGAAATAAATCAGAGAAAGACAAATACTGTAAGATTTATATATATATATATATGGAATTTATTTTTTTTTTAAAGATTTCAGTCTTTTTTTTTTTTTTTTTAAAGATTTTATCTATCTATCTGACAGAGGGAGACACCACGAGAGAGGAAACACAAGCAGGGGGAGCGGGAGAGGGAGAAGCAGGTTTCCCGCAGAGCAGGGAGCCAGATGCGGGGCTCAATCCCAGGACCCTGGGACCATGACCTGAGCCGAAGGCAGACGCTTAATGACTGAGCCACCCAGGCACCCCTATATATGGAATTAAAAAAAAATACAAACAAACAGAAACAGATACAACACAGAGAACAAACTGGGGCGGGGGGGGAGGATGGGCAAAATAGGTGAGTGGTTAAAGAAGGGCAAACTTCCAGGTATAAAATAAGAAAATCAAAGGGATAAAAAGTACAGTGTAGGAAATACAGCCAATAATATTGTAGTAACTTTTTATAGTGACAGATGGTAACTATACTAATGCTGTATTTTGTAATGTTTATAATTGCCAAATCACTATGTTCTATACCTGAAAGTAATACAATATCTATGTTAATTATACTTCAATCAAAAATTAAAAATTTAAGTTAATTGAAATTTTTAAGAATGCTTGAAAGTTAAAAACTTGCTTATAGGATTTATAATTTTAAATATCTAAAATAGTTTTCCCAAGTGGGAAACTAGCCATTTCAAATGTGCTCTATTTCTAACAACTATAGGTAGCATAAAAAACAGTAGTAAAGAAAATATTTTAATATTTATAAATTATACTTGTTTTCCTGTGCAATATTTGAAATATACACATTTTCTGCTGGGAAAAAGTGACCATTTTTATACAAAAAATACACAAAATGCTCATTATATGGTCAGAGAAATCTGTATATTTTAGTAGCTCAAAAAATCCAAAATTGTATTTGTCTATTATACCCTCAGCATATTTCTTAAGCATATAATATGCAATATTTGTTAATTTCCACCTTCATCTGCTTTAATATATCTAAGCAATTCACCTGAAAGAGGATATAAAACCTGAATGATGTATAATTTAATAGCTAAAAAACACAGCATCTTGGAATTTGGGAACTCCAAGATCATCACATTTATTACTCTTCTCATCTTACAGAAAAGAAAACTAAAACTTAAAATTAACTTACTTCCACAGGTTACAAAGTATGCTGTTTGAACTTACAAGAACTGAATTTCATTATTTGTTGATAGCCTGGCTTTCTGGCATTCGCAATTCTAGTAACAATTTTTTATTTGACCAAAGAGTCAACTTTCTCTCCAAGGCCTTTTATTTTTTTTAAGATTTATTTATTTGTTTTAGAGCGAGAAAGAGTGCATGCAGGGGTGGAGGGGCAGAGGGAGAGAGACTCCTCAAGCAGACTACCTGCTAAGCATGGAGCCTGACACGGGGCTTGATTCCAAAGACCTGAGATCATGACCTGAGCCAAAATCAAGAGTCGGACACTCAACCAATTGAGCCACCCAGGCACCCCTCCCCAAGGCCCTTTTTAAGCTAAGGCATACAGAAAGTAATATAATGGATTTACTTGTTTCAGATTTATTATCATTACAAATTAAAAAACAAAAGCTTATCAAAAAATCCATCTAAAATAAACCTCATTTAAAGATAAGTCCCATTTAAAACACGTTCTACAAATTCTTAGCAGAATTTAAGCTTTCATAATACTAACTTACCAAAAGTTGTTCCACCAGTTTCTTCACATTCTGCCCCATTTCTGGAGACTGTGATCCACTACATGCTAGTTTTATTAACATTGCAAGGAAGTTCTTACATTTCTTCACATTTTCTAGCATTGCCTAAAGAGAGAAATATAAACACAAATGTTAGCTGGAAAACAGAATTCAAGAAAATTTCTAAAGAGCTGTATTCATGTAAGATGGAAGCGGGAGCTTACCGGAGAAAGACTTGTCTGAACAGCTGCTGAGTTCTCTGTGTTGAGACTGGGCTCATTTGAGGGGGCAGCTGATGCTCCCGAACTTGAAGGCTTCAGGGTAGTTACGGAATTCAACGGCTTTACAGGAGTAACTGTGACAACATTGGCTGGCACAGCTACAGACTGAAATTAGAAGTAGTGCACATTTAGATATGTATTACTATGAACTGTATCACAGCAGGTGCCTCGTTTCACACTTATCAGACTACACATGGATCTTGACATCTTTGCTTTCATGTTATGTTCTACTAGTCTAAGGCATCAGAACACTGTTGTAAGAGCTCTGGACTTCAGTAGATCTGGGTTTCATTCTCATCTACCTACTTACTTTATTATTATTTTTTTTTATGTTCAATGAGCCAACGTATCTACCTACCTACTTTTCACTGACACTTACTGAGTGTTGACTTCAAGCAAGTTACTTAACCTTGCTAATACTTTGATTCTCGTCTGTAAAAAAACAAGGACAGAAATGGTACCTCCCTACTCTCCTAGGTTTGTTTGTGAAAAACAGTACCAAGTGCATGGTCCTCAAAACACATTATTAATACTTCTCTAAAAAGAATTTGAAATAGTAAGTTTTTATATGAAAATATAGAATATCCTATTCCGTAATTTTCTGCTTTTTCTTAAGTATAAAGCAGAGAGATCTACTGATCATCTTATACTCAGATAAGCTGCTTTTATCTAGACTCTTAGAGTAAGCATAATGAATATTACAAACTGTGATAGCTTATTTTCACACTGAAAAGAATTTTGGTTATGTCTTCCACCTTCTATTGAAATGAGGTGTGATTATAGCACCACCCGCAGGATAAAAAGTTTAATACAAGAAATCACAAGTCAGGCAATAATTTATACAACTCAGATAAAGCAAAAATCTTATTTTAAAACAAACACAAAGTTACAGAACATGAGTCAAGTTTGAGGGTGATGGGAGAGACAACAGTATTTACAACTGACTCAGAAAACTGAACACTGCACCATCATTTTAATTTAAATATTTTTATTCCAGAGGTATACAACACAAAAAGGTCAGGTTGCAATCACCTTCAAGAAAATTTCCTTTGGTAACAGTCAAAATAAGTGAATTCAAATGTACACCAAAATTTCCCACTTTAGAAAGACTGGAGCATATATTAGACGAAGCATGCTTTAAGGGTAAAAATGGGGAAAAAATTTAAAACACTGATTAATGGTGAAGAGACTAGAATGATGAAATGTTAAGCAAAAAAGATAAAAATAACTGCACCTAATTTAGTGAATTATTATTAAAGTAGATCTCAAGGCAACAATGAAAATGAGTCACCTTCCTATTCCTAGCCTTCGTTCTGCTCTCCAAGGACAACTACTGTGCAGTTTCTCTGAATCCTTTTGGAGACTGTCTAATAAACTTTTTCAGCTTAATCTACAGTAATTAAATACTCTTTCTTCAGTGAGTCTATATTTATACTCTGCCATTAACTCCTTATGCTATTATTTAAAGAAAGCATAATCTATAACTTTAGCTAGTGATTATGATTACCCTTCTGGACTAATGGGAAGGGTTCCTCTCCCTTATGAAGCAAAATAAGAGCCAATGAAATGCGAGCTCAGGAAAAGCATCCTATTTTTTGTGAACATTTACGGCATTTCTACTTTCCTTGTTAGTATTTTATAGCCTCTAGTACAAAATCTGTCCTTCACAACTCTAATATAGCTACTAGCTGTACCTTACCAGATACCTGCACCTTCCAGGCCAATTCTTCCTCCTAAGAGGCACAAGGAGGTACACAATCCCAGTCTTACTCTACCTACATAATCCCATTGCAGTAATGGGTGGACCATCTTAAACTCAATCATAACTCCTGATATTGAAGCCCAGCCCATTCTATTTCCATGCTTTGCAAGACCACACTGGCACTGATTATGAATGTCTGGGGGGCATGACCTAGAAGCTGGCAGCCTAGTAAAGTATCAGAACAGCCTGCAGAGGGCACAGGTGAAGTGCAAACTCAGGCAATACTCAAGATGGAATTCCATCCTCCAAGATTCAGTGTAAGCTGTACCAAGAAACTCTATGGTACTATGTCTCCAATAGGACAAATACATGAAAACCAAGGAGTAGAGGAGCAGAGGGATGAATGGAACCACTTATCATCACTCCCAAAGACGCAATGGGGGACCCTGTGCTTCCCATTTCTACCCACAGGGGACACACTTTCACCAGAGAACACAGCAAGAGTTCCCATAAGCTAGACACCATGGCTGCCTCCTGGGTACTTCAGGTTCCTAGTGTCTAAGGAACAGCAGTAAAGAATCATTATCATGGCAGGGATAATTGACCTGACATCTGGAATAGGTAGGGTTGCTATTACACAATAGAGACTGAGGAAGAATATGTGTGGTGAATCCAGGTGATCCACTTAAGCGCCTGCTGGTGTTTCTTTGCCCAGTTGTTATGACACCATGTCTCAAGAGAGCATGGTGAGTAGGACCTCAGATCGCTCAGGGATGAAGGTCTGGTCACACCACCAGTTAAGTTACCAAGACCAGCAGAGTTATTAATTGAGAATGGAGAGAATCTAGAATGAAGAGGAGAGTCAAGGAGGGAGATGATGAGTATCAGCAACAGTGATGAAGACTGTAGTTCATCCTAGTAACCTCCTCTTCTTTGTTTCCCCAAGGAAGAAACCCATTGGAATTCCAAAAGATCTGGTCTTTAACATATTTAAGGAAGTAGATCCCAGTGACACCAGGAGTAAACTGTGATATACCATTACAAGGAAATCTGTTTTGTCCCAGCTGTGGGGAATGCTATTATATAGCCCACAGATGTCAGTTCTTTCAGGATTTGTCTCAACTACAAAGAATTACCCTGCCCAACAGCACAACTTCCTTGTGGAGTTGACATCCAGTGACTTATCCCAGAGGGGGAATTAAGGCCCAGCTGACCAATGCTGGCACACAGTAGAACAACTCTGACAGGCCATATTTCCTCCAATGTTCTCCATCCAGTTGGCAGAGGCTTTACTGGGCCTGCATCTAGTTCAAAGTCTTATTCTCCTTCCCTTCCACAGATATCGATAATTAATAAATACCTCCTATGCCAAAATTCTGTCCTGACAACTGCTTCTAGACCCTCTGACACATGGCTATTAGATGCATTTGTGTTAATTTATTACATGCAAGTAAAACTGATATTCCAAGATCATACACAATGTTTATCTTGTGTTTTCCACAGCTCCAACCGTTCCCACTTTGATAAGTGTCACCAAATATCACTGAATTGCTTTCTTCAAGGTCACATGGTCATTGTGGCAACTTATACATCTGGCAGAAAATAGCTAAATGAGAAAGAAAGGTGAGAGAAAAACCAGTGCATGCATGGACAGAAGTCAGTCACAACTTACTTGTACTGAGGAAGGCTTTGGAACAGTGGTTACAACAGTAGTTCCTATTTGTGCCAATTTTTTAACAGGTGCCACTGCCACTTTCTTAATTAACTGTGAACTAGAATTCTGGGGGGGAGGGGGGAGGGAGGAGAGATAATAGAGTCATCAGCATTAGTAATTTTAAATCAGTCAGTACTACTGTAAACATTAAACATTAAAACACTTCACCATAGCAAACTTCTTTGTTATAACTGGTTTTAAAACCTTAGAGATTTTAAGCACGTTTTCCACTATGAACCTAACTGGTCAACTGGCCAACTGACACCCACTTCGTGTTCCTAAGGAGGCAACTGATTTAACAAAAAATATTACAGTATTTTAGCATTAAAATCTTGAACTTTACTCTTTGGCTCATAGAGAAAATAAATGGATTCTTATTTAACATCTAATCATAAACAAAAATCTGCTAACCTATCTTCTCAACTCACAGCAGTTAGATAAAGCAAATTGGAAAGGAAAGGAGAAGCTGTCATTGAAAGATACAGTAACAGAGAAAATGGTCGAGAACCTAGAACCAAATACTAGGAAAGCACAAAATGGGGGCTGGTGGGGGAGCGGACAGAACTGGCAGCAAATATTACCACAGAATACTATGCAATCCTTCATTAGGATGAGCCTGACTCATCAAGAAAATGTTATACCATTCAGCATTTTTTATTTTACCAGAGAAAGACGCCATTAAGAAAATTTTTTTATTGTATTTTTTATTGTATTTTTTCTTTCTCTTGTTGTAAAAAAAAATTTTTTTTTAACCTCTGGCACACAAGATAAATTTTAGTTAGTTACCTGGAAAAATTATCATGTATGTAAAATTAACCATTTTCTAACAACACCAACTAATGAAATATTACAGATTTCTGAATTTCTTAAAAGTCAGTCCTGTAAGGTATGTATAAAAATGAACACCATAAACTGTAGTGTTAATATTTTATACCACAAATTAAAACTGAAACAGAATGATTATTTTCTTTCCATTTAGAGATACAAATAGCCCTTTGAACATTCCCTTGAGGACTATAAAATCTTTGAGTATGAAGAAAAATCATTAGTATTTTATTTTATTTTATTTTTTTAAAGATTTTATTTATTTATTTGAGAGAGAGAATGAGATAGAGAGAGCACGAGAGGGAGGAGGGTCAGAGGGAGAAGCAGACTCCCCGCCGAGCAGGGAGCCCGATGTGGGACTCGATCCCGGGACTCCAGGATCATGACCTGAGCCGAAGGCAGTCGCTTAACCAACTGAGCCACCCAGGCGCCCCATTAGTATTTTAGCAAATACCAAATGACAAAACCAAACACCTTAATTAACATGTTCAAGGAAAGTGGCTTAATTCAAAAAGTTGAGCAGAATCATCTATTATTCTTATTGACAAATACACACACATTTATAGGAAGAAAATAGCTGGAAAATTAAGGAGGATTAAAAAAACTAATAATAAAAAAATTAAAAAATAAAAAAAAAAAACTAAGGTATATTACCGGCATTGTACAGATTTTGACTGTATGAGTATTCGTTGGTACAGCTGGCCTTGAAGTTATGTTAGTAGTGGTCTCTGCTCTTGTCACAGCTTGCTGAGGAGATACCAACATCAACTGGCCACTGTTACTTTTGATCAGAACTGTTCCTAGAGTTAGAAGAAAGCAAAATATGACTTCTAAGCTAATAAATGAAACAATCATCACGTATTTTGTGTTCTGACCATTTCTTTCAACACTGTAAAATGCTCTGAATAAGTGATTAATACATACTGAATTCCATGTATACTAATTATTATGCTACTTAAAAGGAGCCAAAACACTTTTCCTTCATGACATCAAACTATAGAACTACAGTAAGATGGTAATGGTAATGGAACCAGATTACACAACGTAACCGATGGAATAAATTGGAGAATTCCAAAATAGACCCATGCAGATATGTTATATCAAATTCTCCTAGGAGGCACTGCAGATTAGTGAGGAAAAGAGCAACTATTCGATAAATAAGGCTGTGTCAATTAGTTATCTATATGGAAAAGATTAAAAGTTTCACACACCACAGAAAACCCCAAGGGCATTAAGAGTACAAAGGTAAAAAGTAAAACCTTTTAAACTCTTAGAGAATGTAGAAAATTATCTTTCTAAACTTGGAATAGGGAAGAATTTCTTAAAATAAGTCTGATGCATTAAAGTATATTAAAAAAATTTTTTTGTTTAGCAAAAGACACCATCAGGTAAAAACCAAACGACAAAATGGGAGAAAATTTTAGTTCACATATGTTCAAAGGACAAATATCCAAAATGCACAAAAGAAACACAAATGGCAATGATGAGGAAAAGTAAATTAAGACCACAGTGAGATATCACTTTATATATATATACACCTAGACAGACAAAAATTAAGAAATCCAATGACAATATTAAGTGTTAGAGAGATGTGCTGCAACAGGAACTTTAACATCTTGATGATGGTAATATAATTTGGTACAAGAGCTTTGTTCAACTTTACATGATTGTGCCAAACTGATTCCCATTTGCACACTCTTTAACCCAGTATTTCTAATCTAAAGAAATTCTTGTCCATGTCAGTAGGAGGCACAAACAAGAATATTCATAGCTGAAGTTCCATTTCCAGAAAGGGAGCATGAAGAGCTCAACAAACCTGCTCCCCAGCAAAGCAAGCAAAACTGGTGAAAATTATTTTTAAAAACAACTATTTAAAGTCTTTGGAGGGCGCCTGGGTGGCTCAGTTGGTTAAGCGACTGCCTTCGGCTCAGGTCATGATCCTGGAGTCCCTGGATCAAGTCCCACATCGGGCTCCCTGCTCGGCAGGGAGTCTGCTTCTCCCTCTGACCCTCCCCCCTCTCATGTACTCGCTCTCTCTCTCAAATAAATAAATAAAATCTTTTTTAAAAATAAATAAATAAATAAGTCAAGTCTTTGGAAATTGCATGAAGGCATACAGAAAATGACTTCACCATTATTAATGAGGATTTACTAAAATTCAGTAAGCACAGCAAGAAACAGTGGCATCTCAATCATGACTCACTCCCTTTCCCTTCTCAGATCAGGCACTGTGGCCAACAAAGGCCCTCTCTCTCTCCCTCCCAAGCTCCCAGTTGAGGGCTATGGTATCTCTCTGGGAGGAGCAAGCCACCAGCATTTCTGATCTCCCCCACAATGAGCTGCATACAGCAGAGGATAAATTTGAGACAAGTGCATCCAGAGGTTTCTAGGCTTCTTTTACTCATCTCTACTCATAAAGGGAAGGCTCTTCTTCAGGGATGGCACACTAAAAGTATCTGGACCCCACTCTCCCTCACCCCAGTTCTTTTGTAGGATGGAGGTTCCATGCTGGAAGAAGTAAGTAGATAAGACCAGATGGTGGTAGCCCAGTACCCCACTCCTAAAGCAGGGATACTGCCCACAAAGAAGCATTCCACAGTCCTGATCCCCACTCCAAATATCTCTATAGGGAAGCTGACTTTATTTCTTTTTTTTTTTTTTTAAGATCTTATTTATTTATTTGACAGAGAGAGAGATAGCGAGAGCAGGAACACAAGCAGGGGGAATGGGAGAGGGAGAAGCAGGCTTCTTGCCGAGCAGGGAGCCCGATGTGGGACTCGATCCCAGGACCCTGGGATCATGACCTGAGCCGAAGGCAAACGCTTAACGACTGAGCCACCCAGGCGCCCGCTGACTTTATTTCAACACAGTGTGGGGAAGCTCAAAGGTAACAGCACTCTCAAATACAACAAAAACAATTAAAAGAAGGATGGTAGCTTCATGACAGATACAAGCTAGGCCATAGGCCTAGCTCTAGTTTATCAGAGAAAACCAGAAATAAAAACAACTAAGAAGGGCCCTCTTGATGTCAGAACAAACCTCAAATATTAAAAGTAGCCTAAATTTAATTGGATCAGACTATGGAACAAGTTGGGCCCTATAGCATTGTTGAAAACAATAGGGTAAATGGCTGGCAAAGGTAGAGCCTGATACCTGGGTATGATACCAAGAGACACACAGCTTAACAGAGAAATCAGAGAAAGAGAAAGTCAAGGAGAGCCCTGTCATCTCAGGGTGGCTGAGCTTATGCCCATGGTTGTGCCCTCTGAGGAGCAACATCAAAGGCTTCCCACTGTGGGGAAAAATAGACTTCACTAGAATAAACCAGTCAGACATTAAAAAAAAAAAAAAAAAAAAAGCAAACAATAATACACTCAAGGGAACAGGGGGCAGAATCCAGAGTTGCTGCAATATATTAAATTTTTTAAAGACTTTATTTATTTATTCATCTACTTGAAGGGGGGCAGAAGGAGAGAGAGAAGCAGACTCCCTGTTGAGCAGGGAGTCCAATGCAGGGCTCGACCCCAGGACCCTGAGATCGTGACCTGAGCCAAAGGCAGATGCTTAACCAACTGAGCCACCTAGGCACCCCAACATATTAGTTTTGAATAACAAGTTACACAACATGCAAAGAAAAAGAAAAGTATGACACACAGGAAAAAAGGCAGGCAAGAAAAACCACCTATGAGAAGGACTGGCTGTCAGATCTAATTAACAAAAACTTCAAAGTAAACATTATAAATATGTTCAAAAGACTAAAGGAGACCATGCTTAAACAAGCGAAGGAAGGTATGATGATATCATCAAATAGAGATGATTGCTAGAAAGATAGATATTATTAAAGGAAAAAAAACCAACTTCGGTAGTTAAAAAAAATACAGTAACAAAAAAATCCACTAGAGGGGCTCAACAGTGAAACTGAACGAGTAGAAGATCAGTGAACTTGAAGACAGATGAATGGAGATTATTAAATCCAAAGAATGGAGAGAAAAAATAATGAAGAAAAATGAACACAGCCTCAGAGAAATGTGTACCACTGAAAGGCACAGCAACATAGGCATAATGTGAGTACCAGAGAGGGAGGACAAGAGAAACAGAAAGAGAGATAAAGAAACAGAAAAATATTCAAAGAAATAATGGCTGACAACTCCCCAAATTTGAGGAAGAATAATCTAGATGTCCAAATAGTTCAACAAACTCTAATACATTCAAAGAGATCCACACCAAGACACTTCAAAATAAAAGTGTTCGACTATTAAAAGAAAATCTTGAGAACAGCAAGAGAAAAATGACTCCTTATTTACAAGAGATCCTCAATAGGATTAACAGCTGACCTCTCATCAAAAACAATGGAGGCCAGAAGGCAGTGAAATGACATATTCCACTTGCCGAAAGCAAAAAAAAAAAAAAATCAACCAACAATCAGATATTCATTAAAAATATCTTTCAAAATTGAAGGCAACATAAAGACATTCCCAGATAGGGGTGCCTGGCTCAGTCGGTTAAGCGTCTGCCTTTGGCTCGGGTCAGGATCCCAGAACCCTGGGACTGAGCCCCATTTTGGGCTCTCTGCTCATTGGGGAGACTACTTCTCCCTCTCCCCCTCCCCTCTTTTTCTCTCTGTCAAATAAATAAATAAAAGCTTAAAAAAAAAAAAAAAAAAGACACTCCCAGAATAAAACTGAGTGGACTGGTTGACTAGCAGACACACCATACAAGAAATACTAAATAAAGTTGTCCAGGCTCAAAACAACTGATCCCAGGAGTAATTCAAATTCACATGAGGGCGCCTGGGTGGCTCAGTTGGTTAAGCAACTGCCTTCGGCTCAGGTCGTGATCCTGGAGTCCCGGGATCGAGTCCCACGTCGGGCTCCCTGCTCAGCGGGGGGTCTGCTTCTCCCTCTGACCCTCTTCCCTCTCGTGCTCTCTGTCTCTCATTCTCTCTCTCTCAAATAAATAAAATCTTTAAAAAAAAAAAAAAAGAATTCTTTATAAAAAAATTCACATGAAAATGAAAAAGGGCACTGGGAAAGGTGATTACATAATTTGACAATATAAGTAAATGCCTATTAATTCTGCTTTCTTCTCTTAATTTTTGTAAAGAAATTGTGTAGAAAAATATGTATATAATTATGTTTTTGGACCCATAACATAAAAATGTAATATATTTGTGAATAACAGCAGAAAGGAAGTGGATGGGGGGCGCCTCGGTGGCTCAGCTGTTAAGCGTCTGCCTTCTGCCCAGGTCATGATCCCAGGGTCCTGGGATCGAGCCCCGCATCGGGCTCCCTGCTCAGCCAGGAGCCTGCTTCTCCCTCTCCCACTCCCCCTGCTTGTGTTCCCTTTCTAGCTGTCTCTCTCTCTGTGTCAAATAAATCTTTAAAAAAAAAAAGAAAAGAAGTGGATGGGACTAAAGTTGTATCACACTAAGGAAATGACTTTGGTTGAAAACAAATGAAGAAAACCAGAAACGGTAACTAAGAGAGTAATAAAACAAATGCTACAAATATGTCCTGTGCTCCTTTCTTCTGTCAGTTTCTTTAAAAAACAAAAAGTTACATAAGGTAATAATTATAACAAGGTATTTGTTGGGTTTCTAACATATCTAGATGTAATATGTAGAGCAATAATAGTACAAAATAAAAAAGGGGGAGGAAAATGAGCTAAATAGAAACGTTTCTATATCTCACCCAACTAAGTTATTATAAATGTGAAATAAATTCTTACTAGAATTTATTAGATATATATACAACATATACTAGATATATTTTGTAACCTCTAGAACCACTAAATATATATATTGAAAAATTATAAAGAAAACAAAGTGTCACACTAGAAAATATTCACTTAATGCAAAAGAAAGCAGGAAAAAAGGAATACAGGAACAAAAATGAGAGGATATATAGAAACAAAAATAAATGGCAGACCTAAACCTAACTATAGAAATAACATTCCATGTTAACAGATTAAATAATCCAATCAAAAGGCAAAGTGTCAAACCAGACCAAAAAAAGATAAGGTCCAACTATATGCTGTCTACAGGAGACACACTTCAGACTCAAATATAAAACAAAGTTGAAAGTAAATGGCATATCATACAACAGCAACCATAAGAAAGCGCGAGTGGCCATACTTATATCAGACAAAATAGTCTAAAAGTGTTACTAGAGATAAAGAGGTGGCATATTATAATTGATAAAACACCCAGTGGATCAGGAATATTGACAATTATAAACGTTTTTGCAACAACAAACAGCCCAAAATACGTGAAGCAAAAGCTGACATAAAGGAAGGGAAAAACAGAAATGCAACGATAATAGTTGAAAGACTTAAATACCCCATTTTCAACAAAGGATAGACAACTATATAGAAGATCAACAAGGAAATCAAATACTTCAACAATACTATAAACCAAACAAATCTAAAACACACCTATAGAATATTCTACCCAATAACAGCATTCTCCTTAAGTGCACATGGAACATTCTCAGTATAGACCACATGCTAGGACATAGAACAAGCCCCAGTAAATTTTAAAAGACTGAACTCATACAATGTATAGTCTCTAACTACACTGGAATGAAATTTGAAATCAACAACAAAAAGAAATTAGGGGAACTCAGAAATATTTAGAAATTAATTACTCCTAAGTAGTCATTTGTCAATGAAGAAATCACAAGGGAAATTGGAAAATACCTTGAAATGAGTGAAAATGAAGACATAATAAACCAAAATTTATGGCATGCAGATAAAGCAGTGCTTAGAGGGACATTTATAGTCACAAATGGCAGTATTTAAAAAGGAGGTGCCTGGGTGGCTCAGTAAGTTAAGCATCCCAACTCTTGATTTTGGCTCAGGTCATGATCTCAGGGTCACAAGATCCATCGAGCCCTGTGTTGGGCTCTGTGCTGGGTGTGGAGCCTGCTTAAGATCCTCTCTCTCCCTCTCCCTCTGCCCCTCCCCCCACCCCCATTCCTCCCTCTCTCTCTTAAAAAGGAAGATTCAAGGGGCAACTGGGTGGCTCAGTCAGTCTTACTCTTGATCTTAGCTCAGGTCTTGATCTCAAGGTCGTGAGTATAAGCTCCACTGGGTGTGGAGCCTACTTAAAAAAAAAAGGAAGATTCAAATCAATAACTTAAACTTCTGTCTTAAGATACTGGGGGAAAAAAGCAAAATAAAAACTAAAGCAAGCAGATGAAAGAAATTAATAAAGATTAGAGCAGAGGTAAATAGAGAGTATAAAAACAACTGAGAAAAAGAAAAACAAAAATGGGTTCTGGGAAAAGACCAACAAAATTTAAAAACCTTTACCAGACTGACTAAGAAAAAATAAGAGAAGGCTCAAACTACTAAAACCAGGAATGAAAGAAGGGACATAACTACTACTTTATAGAAAGAAGGATAATAAGGGAATAATACTATGAATAATTGTAAACCAATAAATTAGATGACTTACATGAAATGGACAAATTCTTAAAAACAAAAAACTACTGTAAATGACTCAAGAAAATAGGCTCAAGAACCTAGGGGCGCCTGGGTGGCTCAGCTGGTTAAGCATCTGCCTCGGCTCAGGTCATTATCCCAGAGTTCTGGGATGGAGCCCTACATCGGGCTCCCTGCTGAGCAGGGAGCCTGCTTCTCCGTCTCCCTCTGCCTCTCCCTGCCACTTGTGCTCTCTCTCTCTCTCTCTCAAATAAATAAAATTTTGGAAAGAAAAGAAAAGAAAGGAAAGTAAAAGAAGAGAAAAAAGAGGCAACCTGAAGAGGGCTCTAACAAATGAATTTAATTACTAGTCAAATAAAAGTATCCACAAGATAAGCCCAGGTCCACATGGCTTCACTGGTGAATTCTACCAAATATCCAAGGAAAAATTAATACTAATCATTCACAAACTCTTCCAAAAAATAGAAGGAAACATGTATCAACCCATTCTGTAAGGTCAGTGTTACCCTGATACAAAAACCACATAAAGACATCACAAAAAAACTAGAGACCAATACGCCTTATAAATATAGATGCAGAAAGTCCCAACAAAGTACTAGCAAAGTGAATACAGCAGCACAAAAAAAGTGTTATACTCCATCAAGTAATATTTATCTCAGTGTGAAAGGCTGGTCTAACATACAAACATTACTGTAAAAAAGCATATCAATACAGGACAAAAACCCCAGGATCATCTCAACAGAAGCAGAAAAAGCATGACAAAATCTAACACCCCTTTTTTCATGATGAAAACACTCAAAATAGGAATAAAAGCAAACTTCCTCAACCTGGTAAAAGAGATCTACAAAAAACTCACACCTAACATCACATTTAATGGTGAAAGACTAAATGCTTTCCCCTTAAGATGAGGAATAAGACAAAGATCCCTGTGATGAGGAATGAGACAAGAATGCCTGCAATCACTACTTCTATTCAACACTGTACTGAGTTCTAACCAGGATAATTAAGCAAGGAAATGAAATAAAAGGCATCCAAAGAAAGCAGTAAAACCATCTATTCACAGGTAATACGATCTTCTATGTAGAAATCCTAACAAATCCACAAAAAAAAAACTATTAAAACTAGTAAGTTCAGTTTGGTGGCAGGATACAGAATCAATGTATAAAAATCAGCTGTATTTTTATACATTTGCAATGAATGACTAAATGGAACAAAGAAAACAATGCCACTGGCAATAGCACCAAAAATAATAATATACTGATAAATTAAACAAAATAAGTACAACACCAATACTCTGGAAACTACAAAATGCTTTTGAAAGAAATTAAAGATCTAAATAAATGGAAAGACACCCTATATTTGTGGATTGAGAGACTTAATACCTACTTTCCAAGATCATTAACAGGATTAAATGAGGTAATACTTTCAAGCAGGCTTTTGAATTTTATTTTATTTTTTTTTATTTTTTATTTTTTAAAGATTTTATTTATTTATTTGACAGAGAGATAGGGAGAGAGGGAACACAAGCAGGGGGAGTGGAAGAGGGAGAAGCAGGCCTCCCGCGGAGCAGGGAGCCCGATGCGGGGCTCGATCCCAGGACCCTGGGATCATGACCTGATCCGAAGGCAGACCCTTAACGACTGAGCCACCCAGGCGCCCCAGGCTTTTGAATTTTAAAGTTATCAATAGTAATAACTGTTATTAATACCAAAAGGTTCACAATCCAAACTTTTCTTCAACTAAATACTCAAAACTTCAGTAGGAAGTAATACTAGAATAGTTGAAGACAATACTGAGAATAAAATAACAAGAGCTCATCTAAAGTCAATGCTCTTCTAACTGAAGTGTTTATCTATCCCAAAGGCCCAGTTCTAATGAGCAACAACCTAGTGAAAAGGACTTATAAACGTATAAAGGAAACTGAACAGTAGTCTCTTTTCTGAAAACCAGCTACCAAGTCTCTTTGAATCAAATCCTGATAAATTTGACTCATTTTCCAATCATAAAAGGATAACCAGTTTGCCTACTTATCCTACAGACATGTTGAAAGAAAGTAAACATACATTAGGTTACAGAGCACCTTTCCTCTAAAAATATTGTTAAAGTGTAAAGTGGTCCTGTGCTCATTCTCTATCTGGTACATAATTTAACATACTACTCTACTCATCTGACCAGTGAACTGCTATGTCCTAAGATGACTTTCCTATTTTGTCTTGGCTACAAGTTGATCTGGATGGTGGCTGTGATTGCCCAACTTCCTAGCACTGGTAAATACTGACCCTGAAAGGATAGCAGACCACACAAATCTAAGAGCCAGAAAAACTTCAGAATTCACCTATTATAACTTAGTATCTATACATAATTGCCTGACTGGTGACCTTCTAGTCTCTACTGAAATAAATCTAGGGTTTTTTTGTTTTTTTTTTAAAGATGAAATTTAATAAAGTTAATAGAAGTTCTGTTTTTTTTTTTTTTAAGATTTTATTTATTTGACAGAGAGAGACACAGCGAGAGAGGGAACACAAGCAGAGGGAGGGGAGAGGGAGAAGCAGGCTTCCCGCCGAGCAGGGAGCCGGATGCGGGGCTCGATCCCAGGACCCCGGGATCATGACCTGAGCCGAAGGCAGACGCTTAATGGCTGAGCCACCCAGGCGCCCCTAAATTTCATCTTTTAAAAGTAGGATCATATGTTTTCAGGTGGTTTTACCTTTTTAACTTGCCATATTTGTTTTTACACATGTCTTAGTTTACACAAATAATATTGTTGTAGAAAAATTAAGCCCAGAATAACCCAAGGAAATTCTCAAAATCTCTTTAATTTCCAGGAGACATACTGTGTCTATTTACCACCGCATCCATGGTAATGAGCATAAAACCTAGTATACAGTTAGCACTGAAATGTGTGAGTAGGTTAAAAAATACAGAACTTTAAAATACTTTTATTTCCTTGATCCAGAAATTCCAAAATTCTTGGAATTTGTTATCTGTCCCAAGAAAATAAGACACACATCACAATCTAAATATAAAAACATTCTGTTTACTTTTATTTATAAGTAATCTTTTTAAACAAAAAGGCATAAGCAACCTAAATGAATAAAGATTAAATAATGGGTTATGCACCCATTAAAATTAAACTTTTGAGGTTAGAACATACAAAATTGTCACTATATAATAATAAGTGGAAAAGAAGGATATAGAAATTAAATAATAGAATCCCAATCATGTAAAAAAGAAAAAAAGAAAATAAAGGAAGCACCCACAAATTTTCTTCCCCAAAGAAACTAAACTTTGGGGGGAGTGAAATGTTCTCCATATCTTGGAGTGGTGGCTATATCTTTGTCAAATTTTTCAAAACTTACTGTAAATGGTTTCCTTTTTAAAATAAATATACATGTAAAGAACTGTAACTCCATAAAGTTTATATAAAAAAGGAAACTAAAAGATATACTCAAAACATTTGGGGTGATTTTTCTGTACTTTCCAAATTTTGAATAACAGACATAAAAAAGTGGGGGCACACAGACATTGAGGTTATTTCAAAATCCATCCTTTGAAATTATAATAAAATCTTTTAAAAAATATAGTGAATTTGGTGGATGCCAATATACATTAGATAAATAGCAACCAGAGTACCTATAGCCCAATGCTATACAGGTACCTTAAATATTTAGGGCATGCCTGTTACGCAACTCTGTATTCCACACAAATGTTGTTCTTTAGAGTTCTGTGACATGTAGACCTATATTCTTAGTTAACCCATATGATACTTCTATGAAGAAGGTATGATCCCATTTTAGACATAAGAAAACTGACCCTGAGGATGAGGTTAATAAACTTGCCCCAAATCACAGACTTATTAAGTGGTAGAGCTGGGATTCAAATCCAGGTCTGTTGATTCCAAGGCCAATGTTCTGCCCTTTATTGCTACACTTCACTGCTTTCCACAAGAGGCTAACCCACCAAGCCCCTTGTTATCTATAAATCTGATTAGCACACCTAGTCCTTACTCTGAACTAAACTTGCCCTGAACTAATAAACCTTCCCAGCTACTCTATATTATATACTTACTTTACTTCACAAACTAACAAGAGCCCTCTTAGGCATAGTTATTCAGTAAGTAACAAATCTATATAACATTATCATCCACCCACATTTCTCTACATTTGAAGTCTATCTCTCTCCACTCAATTATAGGACTCATCTACTCTTACTGTTAATGAAAGTCAAGTCTGGAAAATTACTTATTAGATTTCATAGGTAGATTTTTATTTTATTTTTAATTTTTTTTTAAGATAGTATTTATTTATTTGACAGAGAGAGAGCACAAGCAGGGGGAGCAGCAGGCAGAGGGACAGGGAGAAGCAGGCTCCCCACTGAGCAGAGAGGACCCTGGGATCATGACCCCAGCTAAAGGCAGACACTTAACTGACTGAGCCACCCAGGCACCCCCATAGCTAGCTTTTTAAAATTAAGTATTAACATTGTTGATTATGCATTTTAATGATCTTTTGCGGATAAAATTTGGTAATCCTATGAAAAGATTACCTTTTGAAACAACAGTTCCACTTCTAGCAATTTATCCTATAAAAAACACATTTATAAAACGGCACAAAAATACACAAAGATGTTTATTATAGCATCATTTGTAATAAAAGAAAGTAGTGCAAACAATATCAATATCTACGAATAGCAAAGTGGTCAAAACATGATGGTACATTGATACAGTGGATTAGTTAGCAATTTAAAAAATGAGGAATGGGCGCCTGGGTGGCTCAGTTGGTTAAGCGACTGCCTTCGGCTCAGGTCATGATCCTGGAGTCCCTGGATCGAGCCCCGCATCGGGCTCCCCCTTCTCTGTGGGGAGCCTGCTTCTCTCTCTGCCTCTGCCTGCCACTCCCCCTGCTTGTGCTCATTCTCTCTCTCTCTGTCAAATAAATAAATAAAATCTTTAAAAAAAATAAAAAATAAAAAATGAAGAAGATTTATAGTTACTAACATGAAAAGGATAACACTGTTAATAGCAATACTCTGGTGAAGGGGGTATATTACATTTCAGTAATGCTTTTTTTCTTTTACATGAGCACATGCTGCTTTTGTAAGCAGAATGAGCAAAGAAATTAAAAATAAAATGCACTGGTATGTGTAATGGTCCTTGGAATCCCTTAGGGGCTACAGCCCTATTTTCCTCTTCTCTCTCCACATATACTAATGTGTGCATTCAAATACTCTGGTGCCCTCTCTGAGCAAGGAACTTACTAGGTTCTGGGTAATAAAGTCAGTGACAGAGTCCCTACCCTCATGCAATGCCCTTTTGATAAAGCCGGGGTGGAAACAAGAACCGCTAGCTTATCCAGGAACTGGTTCAGAAATTTGAGAAAAGGTCCAAATCCTATGCCATGCCTGAGCATGAAAGAGTTGATGAAGAAAGACCTGAACCATTTTACAATTAACTTTCACAGACTTCTGTACAGTATGACCATCAAGCAGAAGTTACCAGTTTTTGACATAGCAGAAGCAACCAAATCCTTGATCATTATTCTCAAACAAGTGATAGAAGAGACAAAGAATACCAAAAACAGAAAGAAGTGCAGTCTGGCCCCAAATCCCACACGTTCATAAAAGAGAAGACCGAGAAGATCAAAGAGATTACCAAAAACATTCAACAGAGTAATTTTCAGAGCTTTGCTATAGCTTCTTTCACTTCCTCACAATTCTGCCCCTTTTTATTTCCAGCCCCTGCTCCCTAGAAAAACCTGTGGTGCATATTTATACTTTTAAAAACCACTTCTTTTCATTGAGGAAATTCTGAAGTAAACAGAAATCCAATAATTATTATCTTGGCAAAAGAAAAGGTGACTTCTATGTGATTTAAACATCCCTGCGTAATCAATTACTAATCCTCAGGATATAAAAGAAATGGTACAAGACTTACAATTTTTTTTAAAGTTACTTTAATCAGTGTTTCCATTTTATTCCTCAACTACTGGTTATCTTATTGTGCACCAATGAGAGCACAAAGGTTAGTATGGTCTTCTGCCACCTATCAGTTGAAATATTCCCAAAAGCCGTTCTTCAAAGGACCTCCCCACCTCCTCTGTAACTAACAATTCCTAAAGGCAATTTATCTCCTCTCCTGTAAGTTTCTCCACAGTCAATAACCTAAAATGTTTTAGTGTGGTGCACACCTACCCTGTGGTCCTGGTTTGCAGCTGTATAGCTCTGGTAAGTTTCAGTTTTGGTTTCTTTGTATAGGCTCTAAAATTCTATGTCACCGTTTAGCCCTGATGCTCACTGAGGCAAATCCTACACACACAATAAGTGGTAAGCACGGTATTGGGTAAGGAGTAAACAGACCTGGATTCAAATTCCCTGACACCTGTGAGGTGTCTGGCATTGGGCAAGTTATTTAACCTTAGAGACCTTTCCTTATTTCCTTATTCTCTACCTTATGACCCACAAAAGAATATAAATAATATAAAGGCACAGTATGCCTTCGATTTGTGATGAGTTCCCACTTACCAAGTTTTTACTCTTGATAGTTTCTGTATTTTAATACTTTTTTGATTGTTTCTAAACAATCTTCACTGACTAGACAGGAATTTAGTTTTTAACAAATTAGGAGGTGATTTCATTCAAAAACATTCATAACTACTTTGTAAGGATATGCAGGATGACAATTTAGAACTGGCAGAAAATGTATCCAGTGGCATACACAGCACAGCGCTAAGTTTATGTATCTCCTGTACCATACAAAACTGAAAGAGAACTTCAGCAGAAGTAGAGAACATTATCTTTCCACAATGTTCATGATTAAACAGAACATTAGCTACAAAACAGCCTCTGTCATTTTGCCAGGGGATACTAAAATCTTGAATCCAGTGCTTCACTTCTTTACCACTTTTGCAGGTCTGAGTTCCAATTACTGCTAAGCAAAATAAATAGAAGACGATATAATTAAGAGTAGAATTCACTCCAAAGAATGTGATATGT
Source organism: Mirounga leonina (assembly GCF_011800145.1). Lineage (NCBI taxonomy): Eukaryota > Metazoa > Chordata > Mammalia > Carnivora > Phocidae > Mirounga > Mirounga leonina. The sequence goes on from NW_023270854.1 coordinate 44,487,051, forward strand.
GCTTTTTTCCCCAATGAAATTCCAAGACTTTCAGTTGAGGAAAGAAAGAAGGTAGAACATTCAAATTTACAATATGCTGAATGATCAAAAAGCAAAATCTTTGCATAAATCATGAAACACAGCCCAAACATGTAAACCCTCGGATAAAAAGTAGTCACAGACTTATTAACTGTAGCATCACACGCTGCTGCAAATATAACAATCCCATGCCTCTGATCTGTCAACTCAGGCACTGCTCCCTATAAGAGGTATTCTTCTACTGAAAATTACAATCATCACACATCTAAAGATGGTGCAGGAAGCAGCATTATTCATTTCTGGTACTAGAAAAGCAGTGAACTTATTTTAGCTTGCTTATATTTAAAATTCTCTTTCGGCCTTAACACACAAGAACTTATTAAATAAACTTTTTAAAAAATATATAGTTATCTAAACGTGTGGATATATAAATTGGTCTCTTCTCCACATAAAAATAAAAACTTTAGCTATATTCTACTTTCTCCCTCCTAGGAGCCAGTGCCTCAAAGGCCCTCTAAATATACCGCTCCAGCGTTTACTGTGTCACTTTGGTGTAGAAATTCTTTCCTTAAATATGGAAAGAACTATGCAGTAACGATTCAAAGAGGCTATATTAATTGTAAAGCCAAATCACTGCCCTGCAAAGTCGATTACGACAGGTTCTCTTAGCTGAGTTTTTTAGAGCTACCAGCAAGAAGGCACAATCCGGAGCTGCGACGTTTCCCGTGTCGCCGCTGGCTGGACCGATGGGTAAGCTGGAAAAGGTGATCGACATACCTGGAGGAAGCTGCAAATTAGCAGGCAACTGGATTGTTGTGGTGTTGGGGGCTTTCACAGCGACTATCTGAGGAGCAGGCAGCGGGGGGCCGCTGCTGAGTTTAGGAAGAGCACTGACAGGAGCCACTTTGGTCACCAGGGTCCCCACGGGGGACCGCAGGGGCTGGGACACCGTGGACTCCACGCAGACACTGACAGGAGCCTTAGTCACGGCGCCCAAGGCCACCGGGGTGCTCTCCACACGGACAGGCACAGTCCCAGCGGGGGCCATCGTCACGGTCCCGGAGGCGCTCACACCGGCGGGGGGGGCGGCGCCGGCCGGTTCCGTGAGGCCCGCGGGCATCCCCAGGTGGATCAGCGGCAGCTGCGACGCTGCCGTTCCGGGAGCAGAGGCGAGGGGAGGCTTGACAAGCGGCAGCCGACTCCAGAGCAGTTCCGGCTCCACAGCATCGCTAGGGAGAGGCGCAGGGGCCGCGACACAGAAGTCAGGGACGGGCGCCGGCTGCACACTGAGACCCGCGCGTCCCGGACCTCCTTCTGGTCCGTGCGGCCCCGGCTGCAGCGACACCGGCTCGGCCGCTCGCCGCTTCCTTAGCGGCGCTCACACGTGCGCCGGCTCAGCCGCGGAGCCCGGCTGCGGGGTTTCCGGAAGGGCGTCACTTCGGCTCCCACCACCCAGCAAAACTCTGCGCCCTAGTTCCCCCGCCAGAAGTTTCAAAACTACAAACCCGAGCGCCCCAAAGCCCCCTACACACACTCAGCGTGGCCCCGCCGCACGGCCACGCCAGCCATGTTTATATAGCCACGCGGAGACCTCGCGCACGCGCACAGGCCGCCGCCGCCGCCCCGGGCTTCCCCCGGAATCCGGCCCTGTCATTGGCCACAGACTGGAATCGCGCTCGTGACGTCACTAGGGACGGCTCCAGAGGGCGTTAGAATCTTCCCCAGCATCAGGAAGAAGGAGGGTCAAGTTGCCAAAAACCTACCACGTGGGAGGGGCAGACCGCACTTGGAGAACTGCGACATTCGGGTTCCTCTCCTTGGTATCCCCAGTGGTATGTTCCTTTAAAATCCAGGAGTGTAATTTCCACACGCTTTTACTTTGAGGAAAAAATGGGGACTGGCTTCAGAGAATGGTAACTCAGTAAGACTTAATCACGCGTCCTCTTGTTTTTCTGCGAGCTTTGCCCTAAAGCGTCGCAAAATGAGCATTACAATTGACATTGTGAAAAAAAATGTCCATTTCTTTCTTTTAAATGTTTCAGAATGGCGTATAATTTTATAGCCTGTAAAATATGCCTATTTTCCTATGACTTTAGAGTTGAACTGCCCCAAGGGAAAATCGTTTTCTTCCATTGGGCGGCTATAGATACCTCTTGTCACCTCTAAACGTAAATTGTTTACATTTTGTATCTCCTTGAAAACTGGGACAGTGTCTTTTGATTCCTACATTCTCAGATTCTAGCAATTAGATTTTAACTGCAATCCTAAATATTTGAAAAAGTGAGAAGTGTTTGTTAAAGGAATCAATTAAGTCCAATATACGGGAAAACTTGCTCCTTAGAGATCTAGTTAGAGAAGATGCCTTGATTTCAGGCTTTTGTCGGAAGATTATGTTTGTAGGAACCGACACTATAACTGAAGGAGATTTTGCAAGTGGGCAGGCAAGGTGATCTTTACAGCTGCTAGTTTTCTCCCTTCCTGTAAACTCCAATGGACAGGATCTACAGCCCTCACACTTCACTACATTTGCTGTCTCTCCCATGTCAACCAGTCCAAATCAAGAAACCATCTTATGATTCAAATCATTTACAACCTTCCCCATTCATGAAGACTAAATGATCACGTGGTCTCTAGAAAACAGTGGAGTTGGGGAGAGGGTAAATTTATGAAGGGCCCCTTGTGTGCTGGTCACTAAGAGGTATTTTGTTTTAACAGCCGTTTCATTGTATTGACTTAAAAACTGCAGTTAGAAGAGTAATTTTCCAAGGAACTGGGATCCAAAAGTCTGTATGAAACCAAAGTACATCTCTTTCCATTATCTCCACAAATGTGTAATTCATCATATATCCCATATGCCCCTGGCAAAATGCCTTGCATATAAAAGTGTTTAATAAATATTTGCTAGATGAATTAAATAGATCGATGCAACATTTTCAGTGAAGCAATAAGGTCTAGTGGTTTCGAATCTCAGATCTACTTTTTCCTAGCTGGGCAAATTGTTTAGCCTTGTTTTTTTCTCCATAGAATGTAATTCAATAAATACTCGTAGATGGAAGGCTCAGAGTTTGCTCTGAGGACTCTCCCTTTCTAAACTTTCATTAGACCCCACCCCCAACTCACATACTTTGTTTAGACATGTAAATAACCTCAATCAAGTTACAAAGAGGGTTGGCTGAGGAAGTACAGCTTTCTCTTTAAAGTGACCTTGGACATTTTGTTCTAATTGTTTATGTTTGCTCTATTATTTGTCTCATTGCTGGGAACTTTAATTTTCTAGTTGCAAAGAATATACTTTTTACCCAGCACAAGTAACTACTGTCCTGAATTTGGAGATTAGTAATAATTCTGTTTGCTACATTTCCTTTCTACAGAAACTTATACTAAAACAGGATATGTAGGGAAGCAAAATGCATTTTATCTCTCTATGTGAGAAAAGACAAAAATGCAGGGGAAGATTATACCTTGATTTTTATTATGTGTATCTGTTGAAATATTTGTAAAATTAAGGATGTTGAAAAATACTTATTAATTTACCTTCTGTCTTTGTTCAGGCTGCTGTAACAAAATACCACAGACTGAGTGGTTTTTTAAAAATTGAATTGTAATTTACATACAATATTATATTAGTTTCAGGTATATAACAGCAATTCAATATTTTTACACATTATGAAATGATCACCTTGAGAGGACTAGCTACTGTCACTATAAAGTTATTATAATATTAATGACTATTCCCTATGCTGTATATTACATCCCCATGACTTATGATTTATTTATTTTGTAACTTGATGTTTATACCTCTTAATCTCCTTCTCCTAGTGGGGATTAGGTGATGGGTGGCTTATAAACAGCAGAAACTTATTGCTCACAGTTTGGAAACTGGAAATCTGAGATTGGGGTGTTGGAATGGTCAGGTGAGGGCTTTCTTCCAGATCACAGACTTCTCCACATGTCCTCAAATGACAGAAGGAATAAAGAATCTCTCTGGATCCTCTTTCATAAGGTACAGATCCCGTTCATGAGGGTCCCACCCTCATGATTTAAGTACCTCCCAAAGGCCCCACCTACTAATACCATCACATTTGGGAGTTGGGATTTCAACATATGAATTTTTGGAAGACACAAACATTCAGACCAGATAGGACCTTCTAAATGAGGGACATTAATTCATTAAGTCATTAATTGTCCAAATACTCTGCTCATCAACTCAGGTAATGGAATAAAACTGTGAACAAACACAGAATTTATATTTCCAAATTTTAGTATTTTACACACATACATGAACACACTTTAATTTGGGCAAAACCAAAGGCTAAGGGTACAATTACCGGGTGGACAATGCAAATTACTCTTACTGTCCTTTTGATTTTCCATATGTCTACAGTCTCCTCAGAAAATGAATAGAAGTTTACTACTCTGTAGAATTTAAACAGGAAGCCTTCTTTATCTGTGAAATGAAATCAGCTGAAAACTCTGTCTGAGAAAACCTAACTATTTGGCTAAGATGGTTATGGCCTCAGCTTCAAATTGAGTCAGAAACCAATGGCCTCAAGCTCTATACCTTGAACCTGGTCCAGTATCTGTGCTTTTACATCAAAAGATTTAAATACTTTTCTGCTGTAGAACACGTTCCTACAACACCATTCTGTCATTCCTGTCCTCTTAAAGGAATGCAGCTTAAAGTATTAAGAAGTTTGACTTCATTAATGACTTCCATTTTTTTAGGCCTTCACTAAAGGTTTAATGAAGTCTGAGACACTTTTAATGCTCCTACAAAAAGTGGATACGTCGGAAAGATCCTATCGTAAGAGATGCATCACACTATGGAATATGAATCAGCCACTCAGATTTATACTTGCAGAGGTACGTTCATGGAAAAATGATTATGGTATATTGTTAAATGTAAAAAGGAGGTTATATAATAGTATAGAAAGAATGATTCCATTTTTTTGTAAACTAAAAGGAAAAAATTTAACCAAAAAGCAGGTAGATATATGCTCAGAAGAAAATCTAGATTATACCCCAAACTGTTAGCAGAGGACATCTGTTTGGAGACATTCTAAGTGATCATTTCCTGTTTATATTTGTGTCTTTTCTAATATATTTACATAATCAAAAATTAACACAAGGTTTTTCTTAAAATATATAATCTTAACAACAACTGAAATCTTTTAAGTACAGCTAAGTATTCCCTGGTCTCCTCCCCATAGCACTCAGGAAACCATTGAACGTTATGAAGCTGGGAAACTATATTAACCTCCTTAAGCTATACCAGGCAGAAGCTTACGACAAACACTGCCCGAACCTAGCAAGATGGGTGTTTTCTAAAAGTGTGAATACTGCTTTCCTTTCATTTCATATTAAGTGTAGAAAAAGCAATGACTTAGTCAAGAAGCCATAATCTCAGAAATAATCTTTTATTTTCTAGAAGATTCTGCAATCACAGAACTTTTTACTTGTATTGTTGATTTTAGCACTCATTTTCTTGAATTATATCTTCTTAGACGATCTTCCTCCCCACTCCCTTCAGTCATTCATTCATATAACCAGTGTTCTCCCCCAGTGTTCATTGTACGCTTCCTGTGTGCTTGGCAGTAGAGAATATATAAGTGAAAAAAAGAAAAGACAGAAATCCCTGTCCCTGTGAAGCATACATTCCAGTGGAAACAGACAAAATGAAAAAAAAAGTAAATTATAAAAATGTAAATAAAAAATTAAAAGGTAAATTATATGGTAGATTAGATGGTGATGCATGTCCTGCAAAAGGAAGTCAAACAAGAGCATAGAAAGTACTGTTGGTGATGGAAGAAGAAAGAAAGGGAAGGCAGCAAAATCACACTGGGCCTTGTGTAGGCCTGAGAAGGATTTTGCTTTTTACCCTGAGATGGAAAGGCATGGGGAGATATTGAGCAGCAAAGTAACATTATCTGACTTATATTTTCAAAACTTCACTCTGACTGCTCTATGAATAGTCCAAGAGGGCTAACTGGATAGGATAATTATAGGATAATATACCAGGATAATAATATAAAGATAATTGTAGAGAGACTACTTAAGGAAGCTACTAGAAAACCCAGGTGAGAGATGATGGTGGCTTAGACTAAGGTGGTATTGGGGTAAGTGGTAAAAAGTGGCCAAATTCTGGGAATATTTTGATGGTAGACCCAACAGGTTTTCCTGATGGAGTGAGTGTGAAGTATGAGAGAGGAGGTAAGGATGATTTAAAGGTTTCTGGCCAAGGCAAACTGGAAGCATAAGGGGCTGTTGATTGAAATAGGGATGACTACAGTGGTAATTGGGAAATCAGGTGCCCAATCTGGGATATCTTTATTTTATTTTATTTTATTTTATTTTATTTTATTTTGAGAGGGAGAGAAGGAGAGGGAGAAGGAGAGAAGGGGGGAGGGAGGGGGAGGGGCAGAGAGTATTATGTAGGGTTCAATCTTACAACCCTGAGATGATGACCTGAGCTGAATCAAGAGTTGGACGGTTAACCGACTGAGCCACCCAGGCGCCCCTGGGATATTTTAATTTGAAATGCGTATTATATATCCAAAGAAGGTTTGGGGTAGGCAACTGGGTATACAAACCCAGAGTTCAAGGAAGAGGTCCAAGCTGAATAAAAATATATTCACTGGCATATAGATGGTATTTTTAACATCCCTGGACTCATATGACCAAGGAGGAAGAAAGTATAAAGAAGAAGAGAAGAGGCCAGAGTCCTGGGTACTCTAATGCTAAAGGTTGGGTTGATGAAGAGGACCCAGCAACAAGAGATGGAGAATGAATTTCAATTTCCACTGATAAGAGGAAAATTAGGAGAGTAAGGAGTCCTGAAAGCCAAGAAATGGCCAAGTTTCAGATGAAGAGAGGGATCAACTGTGTCAAATGCCACTGATAGGTCAAGTAAAATGAGGACTGGTGATTGCCCAGTAAATACAGCAACACAATGTGAGGTCATTGGTAGCCTTGATAAGAGACGAGTCTCTGTGGAATGTGGAGATAAAAGCCTGATTGGAGTATTTTCAAGAAAGAATGGAAAGAAAGGATTTGAAGACTATGTGAAGTTTTGTCGCAAAGTGGGGCAGGAAAATGGGGCAGTAGCTGGAGGGCATGAGGTCAAGGTAGAGGTTTTCTTTATGATAACATCATACTTATATGTTGATGGCAATGATCCAGTAGGGAGGGAAATTACTGATAGAGTAAAGAGGGGAGACTTGCTGAAGCCATGTCCTTGAAGGTAAAAAGGGATGGAATCTAGTGCACAAGTGGAGAACTTTAGCTTTTATAAGAGCAATAGACCATTCATCTATGGCAACAGAAGCCAACACAGAGTTCTTGGCCACAGACACTTGTAGGTAGATATTTGTGATGGTGGGAACTTGTGGAAATTCTCTTCTAATCTTTCTCCCTTCCTCCAACCCAATCCATGTCCCTTATAGTTTCTAGAACAATCTTCCTAAAATGCAAATCTACTTAGGTAGCTCCCACTTACAACTTTTTCACTCACAGGCTAAAATCTCAAACAGCTAGCATGGCATACAAGGTTCATTATGACCTGGCACCTGCTGGACTGCCCAAGCGATCTCTGCTATGTTCCTGTGGGCACCTTCCACTGGCACCATAGATAACTACAGAAATTCTGTAAATGTCCCAAAGTCTCTGTCAGCGTCATGCCTATTCATACATTGCTTTACCTCCCTTCGAAGACTTTCCCCATTTGAAACTCATGTTATACCTTACCAATTCTTATTTGGCCTTCAAAAGGCTATAATCTACACTGGATGAATTTATCGCCTCTCCTTCTTCTCCCATGATATTTATTATATTATGGTCATTTCAGTTGTTTTTCTTGCCTATCCTATCTCATTAAATTGTGAATTTTCTTCATAGTTGAGGTCATGTTCACCTCAGAACCAGAAGAGAGAACCTAATACGTAAGTAGATACTTGACAAAGAGAGTACTTTTCTGACTCCTATCCTACTCCCAACCTCTAGACTGGCACCTAGGGACAGGATTTTGTCTCGTCTTTGGATCCCTGGTACACATTGTATTATATGTAATACAATTCTCCATACAGTAATAGGAAGTTCGTATTTCAGCTTTCTGTTCTCAGTCTGTACTTTCTTTGGGTGATAACATTCACTTCCATGACTTAATTTCCATCTGTATGTTTATGACTTTTGGATCTATCTATCTTTGGCTCAGATTTCTCTTCTGGCCTCCAGTCTTTTTTTTTTTTTTTTTTAAGATTTTATTTATTTATTTGAGAGAGAGAATGAGATAGAGAGAGCATGAGAGGGGGGAGGGTCAGAGGGAGAAGCAGACTTCCTGCTGAGCAGGGAGCCCGATGTGGGACTCGATCCCAGGACTCCAGGATCATGACCTGAGCCAAAGGCAGTCGCTTAACCAACTGAGCCACCCAGGCACCCCTGGCCTCCAGTCTTAATATAGACAGCCATCTACTATCTCCACCTGGATGTTTCACAGGCTCAAACTAAGTTTATAATCCTACCTTCAAGCCTGCTTTTTCTCCTATAATCCCTATCTCAGTGAGACAATCAATGTCCTTCCAGTTGCCTAGGATGTAAAATTAGGAATTGACCTTGACTTTTCCCTCTCTTTCACCTGTTTCAGTGAGTCATAAGATCCTGGCAATCCTGGCATCATATCTATTAATATAATACCTCTGGAATTCATCGACTCCTCTCATTCCACTGTCACTCTTAGTTCAAGCCCATGTATGTTCACTTAAATTATGCTAACTGGGCTCTCTGTATAACTCCAGACTGCTCCTCCTTTGTTCTATTCTCTGGTCTGCAATCAGAGAGATTTTTGTTCAAAATGTTCCTTTAAGCATTAACATTATAATTATTATCATCATTCTTTGGTTTAGGACTATTTTTCTTTCTTACTGAAAGGAACCTAAAAAAGAAAATAATTTCTATTTTTAACTATTTATAATTCCATCATTTCAGCTGAATTCTCATTTTTGTATATTACTTTCTAATCCTTGTCCATTATGCTTGCTATTATGTGAAGTATACATATGGTTTTCCCTATAATTTAGAATCAACTATACCTAAATAATTTTCCATGCCTAAACTAAACATTTAAATCAGGTCATGTGCATAATTTCATACTTCTAAAGTGTCTTTATAATTATCATTTTATGCATAATATTTATTAAACAAGAACACATAATTGCATGTATAATTTTGAATATGATGAAAGCTACAAAAGAAAAGAAGAAGGTACTTTGAAAGAAGATAATGGACAGGGTCTAATTTAGCTACGGAGTTAGGGAAGTGTTCCAGGAATTAAAAGAATGCCCGCGAGACTGACAGAGAGCGAGCCAGAGGAAGAGTTTCCTGAATGAGATTGGAGAGTCAGAGTGGTCATATGATGTGCAAATGAAAGAAATGGAAATATTTTAAGCTGAGGAGTAAAATGAATTTATTCACATTTTAAACTTTTTATTTAGAAATAATTTCAAACTTAGAGAAGAGTTACAAGAAATGGCATTTATAATTCCCATATCCCCTTCATCCAGATTTATAAATTTTAACATTTTGATTTCTTTTATCAATTGCTCTTTCTCTGTGTGTGTACGCATTTATATACACACACACTCATCCTCATTACTCACAGATTCCGTGTTTGCAAATTTACCTACTTCATAAAACTTACATAAGTGGTGCTCTACAAATCAGTACTTAACAGTACTTTCGAGGCCTTTTACAGGCACATGCAGAGCAGCGAAAAATCTGAGTTGCCAAATACGCATGTTCCCAGATGAGGTCAAACAAGGTGGTGCTCTGCCTTCTTGTTTCAGCTCTCCTACTGTAACCAGTTGTCCTTTTTGCTGTCTACTTAGTGCCATGTTTTTCTTATTTTTGTGTGTTCTGTTGGTGATGCCACTGCTTAAAATAGCCCCCAGGCATAGTGCTGAAGTGCTGCCTTGTGTTCCTAAGCACGGAAGGGCATGATATGCCTTACAGAGGAAAATATATATGTTAGACAAGTGTGGTTCCAGCATGAGTTATGTGCTAGTGTTGTAAGTTCAATGTTACCGAATAAACAACATATTTTAAATAAGGTGTCTTTAAACAAAAACACACATAAAACAAGGTTATGTATTGATGGGTAGAAGAAAATGTTATGACCAAAGGTTTACAGGAACCTAACCCAGTACTTCCCCTAGGAGTCATGGTTGAATATTAGCTAATTTAGTGTTTTGTAACTTAATAGAACATAACTACCATAAATCATGAGAATCGATTCTATATATGCTTTTTTCTCTGAACTACCTAAAAGTAAGTTGCAGCCCTGCCCCCTTCTTTCAAATACTTCATTGTGTATTTCCTAAAAACAAGGACATGCGCGTACATTACCAAAGTACAATGAACAACATTAGAAAATTTAACATTGATACAATTATTTAGTTAACAGATCTTAAGTCAACAGGTCTTTTTCACTTTTGCCAACTGTCTCAGTAATGTCCTTGATAACATTTTTTTTCTAGTCCAGGATCCAATCCAGAATCATTCATTGCATATAGTTTTATCTCTTTAGTCTCCTTTAATCTAGAACAGTTCCTCTCCCTTTCTTTGTTTTTCATGATACTGCCAATTTTGAAAAGAATGGGCCATTTGTTTTTTAGAATGTCCTCAGCTTGGGCTTGTCTCTTGTTTCCTCCTGATCATATTCAGGTTAACATTTTGGTAGAAATAGTGCATGAGTGAGGCTATTCTTTATATCACAGTAGGAGACACATGTAAGTTTGTAAGTTTTATTATTTACCTTAAATTTGACTGCTTGTTTATGTTGGTATAATTGGGGTTTCTCACTGTAAAGTTACTGTTTTTGTCTTTGTGATTAATAAGTTTGTGGAACATACTTTGAGACTATGTAAATATCTTGTTCTTCATCAAACTTTGACCTTGGCTGAATCAATTATTACTATAATGGATGCACAGTGGTGATGTTTTAAAACTCATTTTCATTTCTTTTACTACATTATCAGAAGTAGCTTCCCATTTCACTTATGTAGGTATCAGTATGAATTTATGCATTCTTTTTTGGTCAGTGGGCTATGACCAGTTATTACCATGATTATTTTGATTCTTAGATTATCCCAGATTTGGACAGTAGGATCTCCTTTAAATTATCTCCTATATCCTTTTCATAAATCCCCATGAATTTCTGAGTAACTTATGTTCTTAAAAAATCTTTCTAGTTATTATGCAGAGAATGGACTTAGGGAGGCCACAAGAAGAAATAAACTAATTAGATGGCTCTTGCAGTAGGCCACGTGAGAGACAAGGGTGGCTTGAAATGGGGTAATGATAGTGGATATAGAAATAGGGTGTTAGCAGTGCACAGATTTGAAGGTAAAAATCTATGGATTTTTTGTGGTAAATTGAACAAAGTAGCCAAGGAACTGAGAAATATTATGTTGCATTTTTTTTTAAGTAGGCTCCATGTGGGGCTTGAACTCTTGACCCTAAGATCAAGACCTGAGCTGAGATCAAGAGTCAGACACTTAACCAACTGAGCCACCCAGGCGCCCCAGACTAAGAAGTGTTAAGAAGGACTCTTCACATTTCTAGCTTGAGAAACTGGTTGGATGGTGATCTCATTCACAGTGATGGGGAAGACTGGAGATGGAGCAGCCCTGATGGAAAAAATTGAGAGTTCAAGATCAAGAAAGATCAAATGGAACTTGAAAGTGACACACAAGCTAGCTGTTAAATTACCTTTCTGCCTGCTCTTCCTGGCACAGTATAGGTTGTACTTGAAGTAATGGGACTGGATGTTATCACCAAGGGAGAGGAGGTACAGTAAAGAGAGAAGAACCTACTTCAAACCTCAGCAGTCAGTGGGAGCATAGAGAACGAAGCCAATAAAGGGAAGGAGAGAAGAGGAAAGACTGGAGAGTTAGAGAAAACAACCCAAAAGAGTTAAGTCAAGAAAAGGTGTTTCACTAGATGAAATGCTGAGAAGTAGTGAGACTTCAGTCTGTTTCTTTTGGAGTGATGCTTTATGAAGGCAGGGATCTTTTACTGTTATTCACTGCTATGGCCCTGTAGCCTGGAACAGTGGCCGGCCCATAAGAGGTATTTCATAAATGTTTGTTGACTGAATGAATTTGTAGATCATGTATTTTCGTGGTACTATTGTCCTGATTAGAGATAATCTCCAGAAAAATACTGAATAATTACAATGATATGCTTCCTAGTCTTCTTCTTCTTTTTTTGTTTTTAAAGATTTTATTTATTTATTTGACAGAGAGAGAGACAGTGAGAGAGGGAACACAAGCAGGGGGAGTGGGAGAGGGAGAAGCAGGCTCTCCGCTGAGCAGGGAGCCCGATGCGGGGCTCAATCCCAGGACCCTGGGATCATGACCTGAGCTGAAGGCAGACGCTTAACGACCGAACCACCCAGGCGCCCCATCATTTCATTTTATTTTTTAAGATTTTTTATTTGAGAGAGAGAGAGTGATCACACGAGTTGGGGGTAGGGGCAGAGGGAAAGAGAGAGAATCTCTAGCAGACTCCTCCCTGAGCTTAGAGCCCAACAGAGTGGAGTCAGATGTGAGGCTCAATCTCATGACCCTGAGATCATGACTTGAGCTGAAACCAAGAGTTGGACACTCAACTAACTGAACCACCCAGGAGCCTCTGCATTTCATTTTAATTACATTGTTAGCTGATAAGGTGTGATCTCCTCCTCTTTCTTTGTATTTTTAAAGGACCTTCTGTATGAGAAAAAAAAGGGATTTCAAGTTTTGTTTTGTTTATTTTTATTTAACATCAATTAATTAACATATAATTTATTTTTAGTTTCAGAGGTAGAGGTCAGTGATTCATCAGTCTTCTTTTTTTTTTTTAAGATTTTATTATTATTTATTTATTTGACAGAGAGAGTGAAAGAGCACAAGCAGGGGGAGCAGCAGAGGGAGAGGGAGAAGCAGACTCCCTGCTGAGCAGGGAGCCTGATGCGGGACTCGATCCCAGGACCCTGGGATTATGACCTGAGCTGAAGGCAGATGCTTAACCATCTGAGCCACCCAGGCGTCCCTCATCAGTCTTATATAACACCCAGTGCTCATTACATCATACGCCCTCCTTAATGTCCATCACCCAGTGACTCCATCCCCCCACCTCCTCCCCTCCAGCAACCCTCAGTTTGTTTCCTGTGATTAAGAGTCTCTTGGGGTGCTTAGGTAGCTCAGTCTGTTAAGCGTCTGCCTTCGGCTCAGGCCATTATCTCAGGACCCTGGGATCAAGCCCTGAGTTAGGCTCTCTGCTCAGCAGAGAGTCTGCTTGTCCCTCTCCCTCCGCCCCCACACACCCTATTTGTGTTCTCTCTCTCTCTCTCAAATAAATAAAGAAAATCTTTGAAAAAAAAAGTGTCTTATGGTTTGTCTCCCTCCCTGATTTTGTTTATTTTTCAAGTTTTTTTTTAAGATTTTATTTATTTATTTGTCAGAGAGAGAGAGTGCATGCACAAGCAGGGGGGGAGGGGCAGAGGGAGAGGGAGAAGCAGGCTCCCTGCTGAGCAAGGAGCCCAATGCAACGCAGGGACTCCATCCCAGGACCCTGGGATCATGACCTGAGCTGAAGGCAAACACTTAGCCGACTGAGCCACCCAGGTGTCCCAAGATTTTATTTATTTATTTGTCAGAGAGAGAGAGTGCACAAGCAGGGGGAGCGTCAGGCAGAGGGAGAAGCAGGCTTCTCACTGAGCAAGGAACCCGATGTGGGACTCGATCCCAGGACCCTGGGATCACTACGGGAGCCCAAGGCAGATATTTAACCGACTAAACCACTCAGCCATCCCTATTTTTCAAGTTTTTAAGACTTAAAAATTGTCGACCATACTGTCTCCTATAGCTTTATACATTTTAGATCTGGATTTAAATTCAGATTTGCAATTTGCATTAGTATATCAAAAGCTATGAGAAGACTTGCAATAAAGCATCAGTTTTCAAACTGATCTTGGAAACTTTGACACTATCAAAACTTTTTGAGGACCCCCCAAATCTTTTGCTTATCTGGATTATATCTATCAATGTTTACCATGTTAGAAATTAAAAGTGAGAAAATTAAATTACTGATATATGAGTCCATTTAAAAAAGACTTATTATATGTTATGTTAGCCAGGGTCTAGTCAAGGGACAGAGATCACACCAGTTATTTGAAGAGGGCAAATTTAATAGAAAGAATCATTAGCTAGTAGAAGATAAGTAACTGCTACAGTGTGTAGAAGAGGACTCTAAGACATCCAAGAGTAGCAGGTGCAAAAACAGCCTTTACTCCCTCCAGCTAGAGGGAGAGTTAACATTGAAAGAACCAGAAGAGGGACTTCCCTTTGGCTGAGATTCAGGCCTCCTTAAAGAGAGCATGGAGCACACAGCCTAACAGTGAAGCAGAAACTTGCAACAGGAAATGGGCCATTCATTGCTGGTCTATGAAGCCACTGACTGTGGGGTAAGCCTGGCCTGAGGGTGTGACTGGAGTTCATCTGCACTGAGTAATAGTAATAATGGAGTACCAGAATCTGTAAGCCAAGCGTCTACCTGCCATACGGCTCAGCAGTATCACTTCAGTGCCCTCTATTGACGAAGTGTAGCATGTCACCAGCTGGCAAAGGAGAAATGTTTTCAAAGTCAGTTCTATTATCACAAAAGAGGGCAAAGAAAGGTGGATTTGTGGCTGAGAGATAAGGGACTAGCACATGTATTAGTATAAATATTTTAAATAAAAAAACAACTATTTTTTTTTAAAACCGTGAATGTATAACATTGTTTTATATTTTTACAAATATCTTTAATGTCTGGCTTAATAGAAAACAGCTGGATTTTATATCTACTTTGCATTCAGTTTGCTCCAATATGTTATTTTGGCTCATGTCTATGAAGAAAATCTGGCCTCATACAGATAGGGAGTTGGAAAAGGGAAGAGTATTTTAATAGTCTTTTCAGATTGTTGGGGACATTCTTCTTTGATGCTGCATCAAACTTAACAAATAGCAGTTTTTAAAGTTCAGTTGCAATGTGGAAGTCAAAATCATATCAGTTAACTTCTCATACTTTCTTATAGTCAATTCCATTGATTGCATTGGACCTCTTCGAATGGATCTTTTACCTGTGTACCATGTTGCTATATTGTGCATGTCTTTGGAGAATATTGGTTCTTTGAGTTACTCAGATCTTCCAAATGTTGACATATTTCATTATACAATATCAAAAAGTCTTGTTTCTCAATAACACCACCAGCTCATCAGCTTTATGTATTGGGAAGCTGTCAATCTCTTAGTAGTGTATACAGGTCTTCCAAAATTCTAATTTTTGCTTGAAAGTTGAACTTTGTCATTGGCAATAAATGCTGTCAATTGTTTGTCTTGAAGTGACAGGTTTACTATTTTCATTTTTGAGAGAATGGTTGCTAAATACCCAAGTCTGAAAAAAAAAATAGTTTGCCAGTATGTTTCAGACAAAACACAGTTTGTTTGTAAAACATAGTTTCTTCCTTGAAAGAAATGACAGTCCATGAAAAAAAGTGATTAGTTCAGCTGGCAATTCAAACAGTTGAACGAGTGCTTTTTCTCAAGTCAATTATCTTACTTTGGTAAATAGCAGAAGTACTTTATGTGTAATTCTTACTTTATTACACAGAATATTTAAAAAACATGCAATTTTTACTGCTTCATCAAGAACATTCTTTTTTAAAAAATATTTATTTATTTGAGAGAGAGCACAAGCCAGAGGGAGAGACAGAGGGAGAAGCAGACTCCCTGCTGATCAGGGAGCCCGACACGGGGCTCAATCCCAGGACCCTGGGCTCATGACCTGAGCTGAAGGCAGACGCTTAACCCACTGAGCCACCCAGGCGCCCCTCATCAAGAACATTCTTAAGGGAAACTCCCTTGAAAAAAACAAAAGCAAAATGTAAGTGTATGGCAGTAAAGAATACAATGACTAGGTATAGTTTGGTTTCACTGCCCTGATTTGTAAATGCTTCAGCAGGTTTACCCACCACTACTTTTGAACCATCAGCAGAAATGTCCACACTGTGAAAAAAGCAAGCATTTTCTACTTCAATCAGGTTAAAATCTTTTTAGAGACTTTATTTAGTGATCATTAAATTGAGGCCCCAAACTGTAAAGTTACAGTTCTTAAGCCAGAGATGCTCACACTCTAGTAGAAGATACAAGTATGAAACGATTACTGAACAGTATGAGACAGGTTGCAATAAAAAGCTATGGAAACAGAGAGGTAGGTCTCTAATCAAACCTTAGGAAGGGCTTCTTCGAGAGGACTACCTGTGGTAAGTCATAAGAAACTTCCAGTGTCAGCTCAATCAATGAAAAGGAGAAGGACAAAAGTCTTTTCAGTGAGCAGAAGCCTGTGTGTGCTACCCAAGCCAGTCTTGATGCTTATGGTGGTCACTGGTCTGAACAGTTACTCTTTGCAGTATTGAAATTGGGAACCTTGGAAAAGGAAGGGAAGTTAACTATGGAAGTTAAAGCTACAAGAGATCATAATTGAAGCGAATGCTAGAGAGGCCATAATGCGCATGTATAAGCTAGAAGTTATGAGGGAAAAGGAACCATGAGTTAACATAAGCAATGAGTTAAAGAAATAAAATGAGGCTGAGAGACAAAAGAGGGAGAAGAACATAACAGTTGTGCAGAAAGGAACTGATCCACTTACTGCTTCAACATTAGAGTTAAGACCCAAAAGTTCTTGATGTGGACATTTCTAAGGCTGCCATTCCTAGGAGGCAAAGTGATGCTATTGTTCTGAGTTTGGTACTCCCCCATGAAAGCCCTAATTTCCTTGTATCCTTCTGGAGTGAATCTTTGTTTCTTTTAACCAAAATATCTCAACTAAAATGGGCATAGACAAATCATGACACAATTGGCAAAATCCAAGTATCATGTTTGAATAAAGTGCTCTTGAATCATCCCTGAATTTCAGTGCAGCCAGGCCAGCCTGAAATGAATGATACTCACATGTTATATGCATTTCAAAGACAGAATTGTAATTTACAAACAAATACATCATTTGGAGAGCTTTTCAAAATCTCTTTCCTGTTGTTTTATCCATTATCAATAAATATAACATTATGCTAGAATAAGATAATTTTAAAAATATATCATCTTAGCCAGTAGTTTCATTTATTTTTTAAGTAAGAAGCATGGAAACAACTAGTAGTTGACTTGGGATTTTTTAAAAGACTTATTAATTTACTTTAGAGAGAGCATGCACATGTGTGTTCGTGGGGGGAGAGAGGCAATAGTAGAGGGAGAGAGAAACCCAAACAGACTCTGCTGCTAAGCTCAGAGCCTGATGCAGGGCTCAGTTCCATGGCCCTGGGATCACAACCCAAGCCAAAACCAAGAGTTGGTTGCTCAACTGACTGAGCCATCCAGGAACCCCATTTGACTTGGGATTTTAAAGTTTTAATTTAAATGAATGGCTCTATACTATTTATTAAGTATTTATTAAGTACATATGATATGGTCAGCACTGTTATAGGCCCTGGCCATTTACCAATAATAAAACAGATGTGGAACTTACAATTGTAATGGGGAGGGGCAGTCAGTAAACATATACAAAACATATTTAATGTGTTGGGTTTTGGGGGATGGGTGTTCTATTTTATATGTGGTGGTGAGAAAATGCCTCTCTGAAAAAGGTGACATTTGTACAAGTGGAAGGACGTACAGAAGCAGGTCATGCCCATATAGGGTGGGGGTAAAGTGATCCAGGCAGAGGACCCAGTTAGTGCCAAGGCCCTGAGTCAGGAGCCTGCTCAGGGTATGTGAGGAACAGCAGAGAGGCCAGTATGGCTACAGCTGAATGAGGGAGGACAGCAATGGCCCAAATGGCAAGAGATGAAGCAGAGAGGTGTGTGTGGGGTGAGGAGGGAGATCGCATAGGCTACATGTAGATTTTTCCTAAATATTAAGCTAATGGGACCTAATGAGTTCCTAGGTGATGCCAGTGCATCCTAGGCATCGCCTGGGAGTGTGACAGAAAAGACTCTTGGGCTCCACCCCAGACCTATTGAATCAGAGCCTGTGTGTGTGCATAACATATGTGCAACACACAAACATATACAACACACATGTAACACACATGTGGGTATATAACAACACATGTATATACATATAACATACATATAAATGTTAAAGTATGAGAAACACTTGTTCAGTTTATGTGAGTTAACTGTCTTCCTTAACAAGAAATAAGAAACCACAATTAGCGCTTTTTCTTTAATTTCCAGATAAGCTTGAATTTTTTTATTTCTGCAAAAAACATCATTGGGATTTTAATAGAGATTGCATTGAATCTGTAGCTAGCTTTGGGTAGTATTGACATCTTAGCAATATTAAGTCTTCCAATCTATGAACACAGGTGACTTTCCATTTGTGTCTTCTTTAATTTTTTTCAGCAATATTTGGTAGTTCTCAGTGTGTAAACCTTTTGCCTTGTTGGTTAAATTTATTCCTAAGAATTTTATTCTTTTTGATGCTATTGTACATGGAATTTCTTAATTTTCTTTCTGGATTGTTTACTTTTAGTATATAAAACTCAACGAAATTTGTTTGTTGATTTTTTTATCCTACAACTTTTTTTGGTACTCTAAAGATTCCATAAGAAAAAACCAAAACTGTTAGAATAAACAAATATGTGCAAGCAGGGATAATTTTACTTCTTTCTTTCCAATTTGGATGCCTTTTATACCTTTTTTTTTTCCTTCTTGCCTAATTGCTTTGGCTAAGACTCCAATAAGCAATACTGTGTTAAGTATAAGTTGTGAAAGTGGCATCCTTGTCTTTTTCCTGATCTTAGGGGAAAGCTTTCAGACTTTTACCACTGAGTATGATGTTAGCTTTGGGTTCTTCAAAAATGCCCTTCATCATGTTGAGGAAGTTCCCTTCTATTTCTAGTGTACTGAGTGTTGGCTTTTTTTGTTGTTGTTTGTTTGTTTTGTTTTTAATCACAATTGATCCCCCAAACTCTTTCCCTATTTGGTAGTTTAATGCAGATGGACACACAGAAATCTTGGGAATGTTTGAAAATGGCATTTTGGGGCACTTGGCTAGCTTAGTTGGAAGAACATGTGACTCTTGATCTCAGGGTCATGAATTTGAGCCCCATGTTGGATTTAGAGATTACATAAACAAACAAACAAATCTTAAAAAGAAAATGGCATGTTGAAGGTGGCAAAGCCGGAAAATGGGAAGACTCTTGATTCCTAGATTTTTGCTTGGAGGATTGCTATCAGCAATGGGATTTTTTTTTTTTAAGATTTTATTTTTATTTTTAAGTAATCTCTACACCCAACATGGGGCTCAGACTTACAACCTTGAGATCAAGGGTCCCAAGCTCTACAGGCTGAGCCAGCCAGGCACCCCAAGCAATGAGATTTATCATTAAGAAATAAACTTCTACTGTGTGGATTCATCCATTATAGCAGCCAGCATTGCCCTAACACATAAGCAAAAGGGTAATTTCCCAAATATATAGAAAGCTGTTACTAAAAGAATGAGGAAAAAAAACCCCAAAATCCATTGGAAAAATTAGGCAGCGGATATGAACAATCAATGGAAGGAAAATTCAAAGGCCTTTAAATGAACATGAAAATGTTCAACATTGGGGCACCTGGGTGGCTTAGTCGTTAGGCATCTGCCTTTGGCTCGGGTCATGATCCCAGAGTCCTGGGATCGATCCCTGCATCGGGCTCCCTGCTCAGCAGGAAGCCTGCTTCTCCCTCTCCCACATACCCTGCTTGTGTTACCTCTCTCGCTATCTCTCTGTCAAACAAACAAACAAACAAATAAATAAAATCTTAAAAAAAAAGATGTTTGACATCATTCAAAATAAGAAAAATGCAAATAGAATATTGGGATTTTTTTTAAAGTAAAAATGCAGAAAGTATTGCAATTTCATCTACTTATTGGCAAAAAATGTTTGAAGCACTATTGTATCAGTTTAGGTTCAATTAAAGAAGCAAAACGACTATGATACAGAATTGGCAATTTTCTATATAAATTAGACCCCATGCAATTGTGGGAGTTGATAGAGAAGTCTATGCAAGGCTGTTGCCTCTGTGTTGGGCCTGAAAGCTCTCTGATCCGCTCAGCCTGGTAGTCAGGAAGGAAAGTTAGATGTGAAGAAGGGAGGGTGAGAATAAACTGTAACCCATGAAGGCAAATAGTACCCTCATTTATCTTTTACCACCTGCACCCTTGTGATGCTTGTGACCTGCAGGAAAAGCTGGTGACCTTTGCCATGAAGCTGCATGCATGCCTTGCCCAGTTAGTTCCCAAAAAGTCTGA
Organism: Mirounga leonina; assembly: GCF_011800145.1. Taxonomy (NCBI): domain Eukaryota; kingdom Metazoa; phylum Chordata; class Mammalia; order Carnivora; family Phocidae; genus Mirounga; species Mirounga leonina. The sequence goes on from NW_023270854.1 coordinate 44,507,429, forward strand.
AGGAAAGAACCAGCAGGATCTGGAGGAACTCGAGTAGCTATGGTCCTGGATGCCTTCCCACACTAACAAAGTGGGCCAGTAAACCAGCATTTTTTGTGAGAGGCTACAATGCTTGGTGCTCTACATTGAGTGGCTTCCCTTCTGCCTTTCAAATTTTGTATAAATTTCTCTTGTGGCCAACTCAAGCTGGGAACCAGAAAGGAAAGAGAATTCTGGGAAACAGTTTCGGGTTAGCTGAGTTGACGCCATGCAAAGCCAGCACAACTACAATGGGAAGGTGTAGAAAAGGAGATTCTCACTCACTATTAGAAGAAAGATAAAATTGTAAAATTGTGTAGAATATGTTTGACCCTGCAGTTCCAATTCTAGTGATTTATCCTGTAAATATACTTCCACATATGTGAAATGACAAACAGAAGTTTATTCATTGTAGCATCTGCAATAGCAACACTATGAACAGTTCAACACTATGAACATGTTCATCAATAGAAGACTGGTTGGTTAATAATCTATTGTGACATCTATACATTGGAAAGAATGATCCTCACATGAGAAGATCCTCAAATATAAAGTGAAAAAAGCAAGATGTAGAACAATATATAGTATGGTACCATTTGCATTAAGAGATAGATTTGTTTGTATATGTATAATACATCAATAGAAGTATACTGAAAACATCAGTGGAAACATACTGATAATATGGTTGCCTCCAAGAAGACCTTAGTCACTGGGGGACAAAAATGAGATGGAATATTTGATGATACAATTAAAAAAATTATGTACTGTGTGAATGTATTATTTCTTCAGAGTAATAATTTAAAAGATCCTTTCAAGGAAATTATTACATGCATTTATTTCTTCATGTTGTTTCCGATATATGCCTTTTGAAATCAAGATTTTAAGAAAATTCTAGTCACTGTTGTCTCTATGATACATAAAACACAATGCACCTTTATAACCCTCTATTAAAAACGCAGTGAAAAACCTTGTAACTTTTAATCAGATGGGGCATTTTTCTAACCCCTCAATAACTACTGACAATTTATGTGGAGTTATGATAAAGTAATTGCTGGTACCAGTTCGTTTACCTTGTTCTCCTAACAGAAGTTGGGCTCCCACCAGAAGTACCATACTCCTTCACTGTCCTGAGTTTTGCAACAACCATTCCCTTGCTTTTCTTCAGTTTTACCTCAAATGTTATATCTTTTAAACACTATATTTCGCTTTGTAGGTCTTGAGGCTTTCTCTCTCTTTTTTTTTTTAAGATTTTATTTGTTTATTTATTTGACAGAGAGAGACACAGCGAGAGAGGGAACACAAGCAGGGGGAGTGGGAGAGGGAGAAGCAGGCCCCCCGTGGAGCAGGGAGCCCGATGCGGGACTCGATCCCAGGACCCTGGGATCATGACCTGAGCCAAAGGCAGACGCTTAATGACTGAGCCACCCAGGCGCCCCAGAGGCTTTCTATAAACATTATGTTGTGTATCTTTTCTCACAATTGGCTTTCATTTTTGCTCAGTGTGATGTTTTTAGGTCTACCCATATTGATGCATGTAGCTATAGTGACTTTTCCCCTGCTGTATGGTATGCTACCGTATGAATACAGCATAATTTATTCATTCATTTGTTGATGAACATTAGGTTACTTCATATATATATGTATATATATGTTGCTATCACAAACAACATATGATTATTTTTATGCACATATGCTAGAATTTCTGTAGGCTGTATGCCTTGGAGTGGCATTGCTGGCTAAAGGGCACATGCCTTTTTGACATTACTAGATCTTACTAACTTGCTGCCCAGAGTATCTGGCCTAGTCTACAGTCCTGATAGCAGTAGGTAAGAGTTCTTGTGGCTCCAGGTGCTCACCAGCATTTTATACAGTTATTTTTTTATACATTTTTAATTTTTGCCAGTCTGATGGCTGTAAAATAGTGTCTCACCATAGTTATTATTTTTTAAGATTTTATTTATTTATTTGAGAGAGAGAATGAGATAGAGCATGAGAGAGGGGAGGGTCAGAGGGAGAAGCAGACTCCCTGCTGAGCGGGGAGCCTGATGCGGGACTCGATCCCAGGACTCCAGGATCATGACCTGAGCCAAAGGCAGTTGCTTAACCAACTGAGCCACCCAGGCGCCCACCATAGTTATTTTTTTAAAAAACTTAGGGATGCCTGGGGGGGCTCAGTCAGTTAAGTGGCTGACTCTTGATTTGGGCTCAGGTCATGATCTCAGGGTGGTGGGATCAAGCCTCATGTCTGGCTCCATGCTCAGTGTGGACTCTGCTTCAGATTCTCTCTCTCCCTCTGCCCCTCCCCCTGCTCTCTTTCTCTCTCTCTCTCTCTGTCTCTCCAAATAAACTCTTAAAATTTTTTTTTATAGAGAGAGAGGGTGTGTGTGTGCATGAGAGGGGGTGTGGGAGGGGCAGAGGAAGAGGGAGAGAATCTTAAGCAGGCTCCACCCATTTTTCTGATGTATTTTCATTCCTTTGAATCAAAAGTTCTTTATAAATTCCAAACACATAGCTTTTATCAGTTGTATGTATTACAAATGTCTTCTCTCATTTTTGGCCTATCTTTTCCTTAAGTGGTAGCACTTTTTGTATTTTGTTTAAAAAATCTATGTTTTTGTTTTTGCTTTTTGTTTTTTTTAGATATTTTATTTATTTATTTGACAGAGACACAGCGAGAGAGAGAACACAAGCAGGGGGAGTGAGAGAGGGAGAAGCAGGCCTCCCGCCGAGCAGGGAGCCCGATGCGGGGCTCGATCCCAGAACCCTGGGATCGTGACCCGAGTCGAAGGCAGACGCTCAATGACTGAGCCACCCCGGCGCCCCTAGAAAATCTATGTTTATACCACCAAGGTCTTAGAGATATTTTCCTGTATTGTCTTCTAAAAATTTTATCTTTTATGTTTAGGTCTTTAATTAGTCTGGAATTGATTTTATTTTATTTATTATTTATTTTTAAAGATTTTATTTATTTGATAGAGAGAGACACATCGAGAGAGGGAACACAAGCAGGAGGGAGTGGGAGGGGGAGAAGCAGGCTTCCCGCTGAGCAGAGAGCTGGATATGGGCTCGATCCTAGGACCCTGGGACCATGACCTGAGCCAAAGGCAGCCACTTAACCGACTGAGCCATCCAGGCGCCCCAGTCTGGAATTGATTTTAATAGAATGAAGTAGAGGTCCAATTTTCTTTTCAAATGGATAACCAGTTGTCCTGTCACCATTTACTGAAGAACGTATCCCTTGCACACTGATATGCAATACTGCCATAAACCAAGTACCCCAGTAAGGGTGGGTGTGTTTCTAGGCGCTCTGTTGCCTGATTCTTAGTTTGCTTTTATTCCTTATGCCAGTACACACAGGGCAGCACAAGCATCTATCAAAATGCCTTCTCTGATTTTCAGATCCCTTTCTGATTTTGGCCTCTAGGGATTTCCCTTGTGAGCTCAGCTATGCATTTAAAAGGATGTTTGTTAGATTTCATCCAGCATTTCTATGCCTGTAGTGGGAGATTTTTCAGACTGCCTAGTTAACCATAACCCAATGATGTAAAGTGAAGTTGCTTAGCTGATTCCTAAAATCAAATGTTTGTGATTATCTCATCTTGAGGATATGAGGCAGAAAAAACACAAAGTGCTTGCATGTCAGGGAACTTTCTCTCAATAAAAGAAGTAAAAATGACATTTTATTTATTTATTTATTTATTTTTTATTTTTTTAAAGATTTTATTTATTTATTTGACAGAGACAGAGATAGCGAGAGCAGGAACACAAGCAGCGGGAGTGGGAGAGCGAGAAGCAGGCTTCCTGCCGAGCAGGGAGCCCAATGTGGGACTCGATCCCAGAACCCTGGGATCATGACCTGAGCCGAAGGCAGACGCTTAATGACTGAGCCACCCAGGCGCCCTAAAAATGACATTTTAAATAGCAAACATGTCGGAGTATGTTTTGGTTAAAACCTCACATTAAACAAAAAATTGCATTGTGCAGATCAGTGAAACCTGGTCAAAATAATACTTAGATTTCCAAAGTAATATAAAGCAATTGAGCCAAAACAATCAAGACCCTCATGCCTGTTACAGGAAGAATAAAACCAATGAGATACATACAAGTCCTGTCATGAAACAGCTTTGTGGGGGAGGGATGTGGGAAAATGTGTCCATTTTGATGGACAGCTGTGATGGCAAAGCACTGTAAGCATCAGCACTAAGGACGTTGATTATATGTGTCTCATGAGAGTTGTTAAGAGAATTAAATGAGTTAGTGTTTGTAAAGAACTGAAAAGTGTCTCGTATATACTATTATGTGAGCACTTGTTAAATAAAAACAAGGGGTGGAATTACAACCATACTATTTGGATGATGTGTCCCTATCACCCCCAGTTAGGAAGCATGGAATCCACAGAGCTGAGCAGTGGTACAGAGAAGTCATTAACATTTTATCTATTTATAGCCAAATTCATCCAGAGGTATAGACTGTCCTGTCCTCAGATCGGAGGTAGAAATTGGGAGACAATGAGAGAGATCACCACCTTCTTTTGCTTTTAACACACAAAATAGATCTCATTTCCTTTTTAAAAGATCTGTTGGTATGTGCTACATTTACTAGGGAAGATTTAAATAAATTACTCCGGAATCATCAGCAACATGCTTCATATTAAATTCACGGATTAGGGACGCCTGAGTGGCTCAGTTGGTTAAGCGTCTGCCTTTGGCTCAGGTCATGATCCCAGGGTCCTGGGATGGAGTCCTGCGTCGGGCTCCCTGCTCAGTGGGGAGCCTGCTTCTCCCTCTGCCTGCCGCTCCCACTGCTTGTGCTCTTTCTGACAAAGAAATAAAATCTTAAAAAAAATAAATTCACAGATTATAATGGAAATACACTTTTCATTATTCATATAACTTGTCAGAATGGGCTCAATTATTTGGCACTATGACCTCTTCAATACAAGGACCACATCTTGTTCATTTCTGGTACCCGACACAAAGGGAATGTTCAATTGGGCGTGAGTGGTTTGGGGAATGTAACTTCAAATTACTATACCTTCTAAAAGGCTTCCCAGGGCCGTACTAACACATTCCTCTCTTCCTGAAGTCCTCCCATTTTTATTTCACCAGGGTTAGAATCCTTTCAGGGGCTCTGCCTGCAATACATTCATTGACTATGTGATGTCTTCCCATCACTGTAATGTTCAGCCAGGGACAAAGAAATGAGTAAATTGGCTTCTACACTAAGTGAGAAATTAGATGATTCCTCTCCCCACTCCCAATGTCTGATATTTGCAACAAAGTCTGCAAATTAACACAGTTTAGCAGGCATGTACTGAGTCTTAACCATGGAAAAAAAGATGAAAGAGCGGTAAATCCCAGCCCTCCCTTCCTGAAAGAACTTCTAGTTTAGTAGGGAAAATAGACACAGAGCTGCACAGCATTAATCCTAATTGTAATTATAATTATTTTGGTTTAATTACCTGCCTTTTCACTGCATGGTAATGAGGACAAATCGGAGTCTACTCTTTACCACTATATCCCTAGCATATAACAGTGTCTGCCACTTAAAACACTCAGTATTTGTCAAGTATTTATTGTGAAATATTGTATCAAGAGCATCAAGGATTCACAGTGGGCTCACTGCAGGACAGTAGGGTAATGTGAACACCCTGACCTTTATGTTGAATGTTGGGTATGTGTGTGTGTTGAAAGAGATTCCTTAAGGGGGAGCTGATGATTGATTATCAAAGTTGTGGGGTTCTTTTTCCAAAGTGATAAAATTTTATTTAACAGGCCTTCTGCTTGGGATACACCTTTGCTTCTGGAAAGTTAAGAGGGGCCAGGAGGTGACAGGGAACAAGGTATCTTTGATTCTAAGTTTTAAAGAGGAAGGGTATAGTATGACTCGAAGTCAAGAATCATAGTACACCAAAACAAAACAAAGAGGAGCATATAGGGAGCCACAAAATTCCATGGTTCCAATGAAACTAGAAAGGCAGTCAGGGCATAAGTCAGAGTGGCCTATAGATTGTCCATCTGCCCTAGAAAATGCTCTGCAGTCTTTCTGTCTGAGGAAGTGAAATGCACCAGCAGCAGGACACAGGAATTTGGTACAAGACGAATACCAGCGAGGTGGCCTTGTTAAGGTCTTTGTATCTCTTAAAATTCTGACTCTGCTTTTTACTTTCCCCTTGCCTCAGAGCGCTACAACCACCAATGGCTTAGATCTTCTTATGATAGCTATTTGTCCAAACTGATTCTTTTCTTTACTATCTACCCTGAGCTTTTCATTTCTCTGCAAAAACTCAAACTCTCTCCTTCTTGTTTTCAAAAAGAACATTAAAAAAAGAGAAAAAAAACCCAAGGCTCTAAAATAGTAAGATATATAGGCTTTTGTTTTTATGCCTATTCATATCCTTTGTCTTCAAAAATATAACCTCATTACAGGCATTAAGCACATTCTTTTTGTGGGCCCTTTCTGTGGAAGGGATCACTTTTTATATTTCTTTTATTACTCCCAATAAGCCTAGTTCAATGCTAAGCACATAGTAAACCAAGGGAACAGCCAAGGGAACATGTGACAAACCTAACACACTGGACACTCTTAAGATAAAATAAAAATTGAAACTAAGAATTTTATGTATTCATTTCTCTTGTTTTCCTATATATAGTACCCTATTTGGATGCCCTTATAAGCTCTTACCATACTTTATTTTAACTGCCTATTTAGATTAGGTCTTTAATATTTGTTCCATGAAAAAATAATATGCTGCAACTTAAAAAATTACAAAAGTAAAATAAATATGATAAATGTTTAAAAATGAAGAAGGCTCTGATAAAATTTTGGCAATTCATCAATACAAGGATGTTTTTATCATTCATCTTAGAAGTACAACTCAAGATTCAGTTTATTTTGTAATAGCTATCTCTTTATCTGACAGTCAATACTCAAACATCAACAAATTATTAAATTTTATTTAAAATTTTTTTTTACAAATTATTTTCTTAAATTTACACAGATGAAGAAAAGTAACACATCAGACAAGTTATTAAGTATAGTCTCAGGCTTATGTGGAATTATGATTGCTTTCAACAATTACTGAAATTTCTTTTCAAAGAAAATCTTCATACTAAGATATGTTTGTCCATGTAGCAGACTGAAGACAGCCACAAATGTGGCATTCTCAAAACAGCACATAACTACTAAATGTAATGCCGCAAACCAACTTACTCCTTTAAAACTTCACTAAGCAATTCTAAGGAGTACAACAAAACATTATGGGCTCCTAATGTTCTTCCTAAGAATTAGGTAGTCTTCTTGGATTTTTTCTTCTCTGCTTCTTCCTTTTCCTTTTCTATTTCAGTTACTTGTAATTCAATTTCTTTGGCACTAAACATCTGAAAAGAAAATATTTTAAAAAGCAAATCTCAATTATACCAGTAATTTCTGAATATTTCCAATATGAAGGATCCACTTATATTTTATACATTTATATTTTCTCTTTAAACTTTAAAGTTAAGACTGGGTGGCTCAGTCGTTAAGCGACTGCCTTCGGCTCGGGTCGTGGTCCCAGGGTCCTGGGATCGAGCCCCGCATCGGGCTCCCTGCTCCTCTGGAAGCCTGCTTCTCCCTCTCCCACTCCCCCTGCTTGTGTTCCCTCTCTCGCTGGGTCTCTCTGTCAAATAAATAAAATAAATAAAATATCTTTAAAAAAAACCTTTAATTTTATATCTTCAAATATATAATGAAATATATATAAGCAAAATACTTGTAACAAATATGGACAAAATCTGAACTCTATTATATTTCCACTATCACTGTGCTAAAAAAGTAGGGCAAAGTGTTATATTGCATTACATACCCTCTATCTGCATATAACTCTGAAAATATTTTAATGCAGGCTTATTCTATTCATGAGCAAGTAACTCATTACTGAACCCCCCCTCTCCACCCCACTGTGTGATTCTCTGATAGGATTTGCCTATTTTATCAGCCATTAGAATAGCCAAAGAGGTAGGGAAACGACGACTTAACACTGCTTTGTTTACAACTCCCTCACTAAGTGTAAAGCAAAAATAGCTTTTCTTTTATATCAATCAATTTTATTATATTTAAAATTAAAGATGGGAGCAACTTGCTCAAGGTCATACAATTAAACATATCAATCTGCTGGAGCTGAGGTCTATCCAACTCTAAACTTAAACCCAGGTCTATCCGATTCCAGAGGCCATGCCCTATTTGCCACACAGCATATCCTGAAACAGCGTGTGGGAGGGCAGTCTAACTTTGCTGCCAGGGCATGTACCATCCTAGCATGCGTCACATGACTGCGTGGGTCCATCCACGTGGGTATATATGTATGTGCTGGGGTTGGAGAGGTGACCCTGGCTTTGGTGGTTCTGTGCCCTTGTGGTGGTGGCATGTCTGCCCTGAGACCCTTGACAGCAGGGGTGACAACACGGCCCAGGGGTCATCTCCACACACTGTGCTCAGCACCATGGTTACTCTGAGGGGCCTGTGCAGGGGCGCAACCTATACCTCTCTCCCCATTTCTCTTATTCCTCATATGCCCATCTATTGGTTGGCTAATAAAAGGTGGGAATGTGGTGTCAAAACAGTGCAACAACACAACTCAAAAAACAAAAACCCCACTGCTCCCTCCAACACTGATTTTAACACTATTTCCTCTTGAAATAGTTCCTTCAAAACAAATGTGTATGTAAAATAATCCTTTTTAGTATACTTTTCATATAGTTTCCCATGCTTTAAGTGCTTTTTACACTCTCAGCTAGAGAGCTGGTGAACTGCACTCTGTACAGTTCTACCTGAGGAACAATAGTGAGCCACATCTCAGATGTTCTTTAGCCAGTGAATCCTCCATCACAGTACTCTGGATGATTTATTTTGTGGTTCAGCAGTCTGAACCCATAATGACGAACAACGGGTACACAAAGAAAAATGCCAGTCTTGCCACAAAGAAATACGGAAAGGTTATCACACTACATATTACAATTTAAGTCTTACAGAGGCTCAAGACACTTTTTTTTTAAAGGTTTTTATTTATTTATTTGAGACATAGCGAGAGAGAGAGAGAGAGAGAGAGACCGAGCACAGAGGGAGAGTGAGAAGGACAAGCAGACTCCCCGCTGCGCAGAGAGCCCGATGCGGGCTTGATCCGAGGACCCTGAGATCATGACCTGGGCTGAAGGCAGACGCTCAACTGACTGAGCCACCCAGGCGCCCCTCAAGGCACTTTTAAGTGAGAAGTAGAGAAAATAGATAAAAACCAGTAAGCAAACAAGGGGTGGAGGTTTTTTTGATGTAATGAAGGATAATACCATGTTAGAAGCCCGGAGGCCCAATAATTATACACATGATAGCTGAACAACACTGGCTGGAAGCATATCTTGATCTCAGAAGTAGAAAGATAGGGAGATGAAATGCTCTCTACAGGAATACCTTGTTTTAATTGTGCTTTGCAAATACTGCATTTTTAATAAATTGCTGGGGATTTTCATTGTTGTTTTTGTTTTTTTTTTAAGTAAACTCTATGCCCAACATGGGTCTTGAGCTCACCACCCCGAGATCAAGAGTTGCATGCTCTCCCTACTCAGCCAGCCAGGCGCCCCTGTGCTTTTTACAAATTGAAGGTCTGTGGCAACCCTACGTCGAGCAAGTATATTGACACCATTTTTCCAACGACATTTGCTTACTTTGTATCTGTGTCACAGTTTGGTAATGCTTGGAATACTTCAAATTTTTTCATTATATTTGTTATGGTGGTCTGTGATCAGTAATTATGACTCACTGACCACTCAAATGCTGGCTAACATTTTTTAGCACTGTATTTTTATTTATTTATTTATTTAAAAAATTTTATTTATTTGACAGAGAAAGACACAGTGAGAGAGGGAACACAAGCAGGGGGAGTGGGAGAGGGAGAAGCAGACTTCCCGTGGAGCAGGGAGCCAGATGCGGGGCTCGATCCCAGGACTCTGGGATAATGACCTGAGCCAAAGGCAGACGCTTAATGAGTGAGCCACCCAGGTATCCCAGCACTGTATTTTTTTTTAATTTTTAATTTTTTAATTTTTTAAAAGATTTTATTTATTTATTTGACAGAGAGAGACACACAGCGAGAGAGGGAACACAAGCAGGGGGAGTGGGAGAGGAGAAGCAGGCTTCCTGCGGAGCAGGGAACCACCCCCCACATCGGGGGGGGGGGGTAGATCAGGACCCTGGGATCATGACCCGAGCTGAAGGCAGAAGCTTAAGGAGTGACTGAGCCACCCAGGCGCCCCCCCAGCACTGTATTTTTAAATTAAGATATGTACATTGTTTTTTTTAGACATAATTCACACTTAAGAGACTACAGTATAGTGTAAACATAAATTTTATATGCATTGGGAAACCTAAAAATTCATTTGACTTGCTTTATTGCAATATTGCCTTAATAGCGGTGGTTGGAACTGAATCCTCAGTATCTCCAAGGTATGCTTGTATGCGGGGCTCGGGAATAAATCTCCATAAATAATATATTATACTAATCCCATATATGACTGATTCAGTAGGGGTTCCTACTTAGAAGAATATATACTAAATGGGGTATGCCTACAAATAAATCACAGCTCCTCTAAGTCTTCACAAAGGACCAGGGAGAGGTAACTGCTTGCAATAAGCACATAGAAATTAGTGAACGTTAGCCTACAGAAACAACAGATGTCATCATAATGTCAGTGGATGCGATGGGTGTTTCAGGCTTTTAATGAAGATTCACAGGTGTCAACATTTTGACAAGATTCAACTGTTGTCAAATTATAGATGTTTTTTCCTCTTTGGTTAATGACTTACTTTCAAAGGCTGGTTTCTTCTTATTATAGCAAGTTCAATGTTTTTTCCACCAGACTGGACAACCTAATGTAGAACAAGCACAATATTAAAATTATTTCAGCAAATTTTATTTTTAGTAAGGAAATAGATAAGAACAAATCCTCTCTCCCCATGTTCTTCTGAATATGCTTTATTAGATCACTTACTTCTAGCAAAGCTCTTATTGCTAATTTGATAGCCTCACTGTCGTTTGCTATAGCATCTTCCGTGTAATTCTTCTCTAGAAATTCTCGGACAGTTTTAGCACTTCGGCCTATTGCATTTGCCTTGAAAAATAAAAGACAATTATTAATATCATTGCAATATGAATGAATTTATGGTTAGTGAAGTTTAGAGTTTACTGAGCTATTTCTTAGTATAATTACTAAATAAAAATTGTAGTTTTGAAAACTTAGCAGACATTTCAGCAGCTCATTTTGTTACTATGCGAATGACCCGTAATGGTGGCGTGACTTATCTTCAAAAATACCAAAGCCTCATCCTGGTCAATGCCTTCTACTACTTTAATGGCTCCCAAGTCCTTGATAACCAAGGAAGACTGAAAGGGTTGAAATTCAAAAGAAGTAGAGAGGTAAGGAGGTAGGACTTTGCAATATAGTACCAAAGGAAGAAAGAAAAAAGGATAAAAAGGACATCAACCTGAAGAAGAAAGCTGTTTGCATGAATAGGACTGTGTGCATCATTTTCTTAGAACTTAGAAGAAAGTGGTCACCTAATTATTGATTCATTATCTTTGATTCTATAAGCGAGAAAAGATTCTTCTATTCCCCATTTTTCTTTGTTCTTTAGAAATTTTCATCAGATGAAGGAAAGAGGCAAATGACTGCCCTGGCTGCATAACCGCGGGTGGTATATGGCATGTTCTTTTAATTCAGTCTAAATATCCAGGCAAGTATTACTGAAGATAATGAGGATGATAACAGTAATTCTTATGTAACAGAGCACTTATGTTCCAGGCACTATGATACGCATTTTACATGGATTATTTCCTTTAGCCATCACAAAAATAATTGAATAGTTACTATTACAAACCCCAATTCATGAATGAAGAAATGGGGGCTTGGAAAGGTTAAAACAAGCTTTGTCAACCTCAGCACTATTAACATTTTGAGCTGAACAATTTTTGTGCTGGGTAGGGGGCATGTCCTGTGCATTGTAGGATGTTTAGCAGCCTCCATCCACTAGACGCTAGTAGCATCCCCCGCCCCAGTTGTGATAACCAAACATGTCTCTAGATAGTGCCAAATGTCTCCTAGGGGGTACAAAATCACCCCTATTTGTGAACCAGTGTCTTAAATAATCTTGCCCAAGATCACAGAGGGGATTAGTAGAAGAGCTGAGCTTTGAAACCAAGTAGTCTGAATTGACTCCGAACTCTGAACTCTATACACTATGCTGCCGCATGCCCCTTGGCTGTGATGACCTTAGAGAGAGCAAGGAACCAGGAGAAAGGCCCATCCTCTCACTCAAGGATCCCGGCACTGAATGAGGGAATGTCTCAGTTCTAACTGGTTATGGTTCGTATTATGATTATAGGAAAGAGATCGCAAAAGAGATGTTAGGAAGTGAGCAGGGAGGCATACCTTTTGTATTGCATGACAGTATATTGTTCTGGTTAGCAGAAGATTATTTTTACTTCACAGAACTTTTCTATTCCTTTATATTTCAGAGGATTAAAAAAACAGCTGTGAAACTTTAAATTTTGTGGCTTTGAAATTTCACTAAGATCAAAAGTAAAGACTTCAAACTGGTATGACTTTGAAGTATTATTTGCTACTAGTTTTTGGGGGGTAACTAGTTGTTGCCCAGAGAGGAAGAATATAAGGTAGGGGTTTATCCAAAAATCTCACCGAGCCCATAGAAGGTTACCTTATAAATTCCTGGTGATTTTCCTGTCCAATTCTTCTAATTGGTGATGTAAAAATTCTTTAATTCTTACCTACTTGGCTGGTTTCCTAAAATCTTCTTGCTAAGCTTATATCCCCCATCCTTCCTCCAAATCCATCACACACCCCAGCCCACTTGAACAGACTCTTTAAGTTTTGTGATGTTTGTTTCCTGCCTGTCTATAATGATTAATGATAATTTTCTATGGCAAAGATGATTAGCAGCCAACGCCAATATCCATTCTTCCTTTGTGATAGAACTCTAGGCAATGTGACTGCTGAGAAGTGTCATTTCCTAGCCTTGGTTACCAATAGGAATATACAGGTGGAAATAAATGGGTAGAACTTGTAGAAACCTTTGCTGCCTGGAAAGCAGACAGGTTGGCTGGAGATCTAGCAGCCACTTTGAGAGCATGGGCAAAGACTAAGATAATAAAAGAGACAAGTAACAGCAACTCTCTACCTTCAAACTTCTCATTATATGAGAAAAATAAATTATGTGTTAAGAATCATCAGATCTCTGTTGTTAGAAGCCAAAAACAATACCTCACAGATAAATTTTTATATATCTTAAAGATATACAGAACAAAAATGGATGGGGCACCTGGTGGCTCAATCTGTTAAGTGTCTGCCTTTGGCTCAGGTCATGATCTCAGGGTCCTGGGATAGCACAGGACTCCCTGCTGCTACTCCCTCTCCCTCTGCCCCTCCACCCGGCTCGTGCTCTCTCTCTCTCTCAAATAAATAAATAAAATCTTTTTTAAAAAAAGATTAAAAATTGATAAACAAGATCATTTTGGCAGGAATACTTTATTTACTATTAGAATTTCTTAGCTGATGAGTAATATAATAGTAATATCCTTTGTGTAGTCTTTTACAGAAAGTATGAAAGCCTCATGATTCTTGATCTTTCCTATCTCTTTTAAATCCACTCCAATCAGGCTCTCATCACTATGAGATATTCTTATCAAGGTCAGCCATGACCTGCCCATTGCCATATATAATCATTTCACTTTTTACCTGACCCATGAGTGGCTCTGGCTCAGCTGATCAACTCTTCTTGGGATACCATTTTCACTTGCGATCCAGGATACCCCTCTCTGGGTTTTCCTTCTTCATAGACTGCTGGATCCTTCCCCACCTTCCACTGGTCCAATACTCCTGATCTATATCAGGTCTTGCCTGGATTATTATTGGACAGCCTCTCAACTTGTTTGCCTGCTTCTATTCTACCATACAATCTATTCTCACTACAGCAGCCACACAGATCCTTTAAAAATATGAATCAGATCATGTTATTCTAACATGCCAGAACTGCAAATGGCTTTCTACATCACTCTCCTTATTTTTATTATTATTTTTTAAGATTTTATTTATTTATTTGAGAGAGCACAAGTGAGGGTGGGCATGGGAGGGGGAGGCAGAGAGAGAAGCAGACTCCCCACTGACCAGGGAGCCTGATGTGGGGCTCAATCTCAGGACCCTGGGATCATGACCTGAGCCAAAGGCAGACAGATACTTAACTGACTGAGCCACCCAGGCACCCCTACATCACTCTCTTTAATATCCAAGTCCTATCCATGGCCTTCAGACTCTACAAGATCTAGCCCCCTCCTACCTCTGTTACTCATCCCTCACATCTCTGTTGTTAGGAGCCAAAAACAATATCTCACAGATAAATCTTTGTATATCTTAAAGATATACAGAACAAAAACTAATGGGGTACCGAGGTGGCTCAATCAGTTAAGCGTCTGCCTTTGGCTCAGGTCTTTCTGGATTCATCACAGTGCAGTCATATGCTCCGCATAGAGCTTGGTATCTCATAGATATGGAACATACTGCCACCTTGGAATTTTGCCTTGATTGGTTCCTCTGTTCAGAATACCACAGAAATAACTACCTGGCCTGCTCCTTCACTTTCTTCAGGCCTCTGTTCAAATATCACCTTTTCAAAGGTGCTTTCCCTGACTACCTTACCTACCAATCACACTCTATCCTCCCAACCTTATTCTCGCCCCGCCCCCTCCCCTGGACTTATATTACATGTACACCATCTGTATACTTTTTTGTTACCTCTAGATCCCCAAACCTAGAATAATATTTGATATGTAATTCAAATATACATAGACTGAATATTTGTTAAATTATGGATTGTTAATATATTTTACTTTGTAACTTTTGATGGTAATTATCTTTGGGAATCCTACACTATAATATCCCTAAGTACAGTGATATTAACTCACATGCTTACTGCTCGGATACTCAATTCTTTCTTCATTTCTGGCCCCTTAGGATTTTGTATCTTTTTTGTGAGTTCAGCTATGCATTAAAAACATGTTAATGATCATTCTACCTTTCTACATGGTTATAGCAGGAGAATTTTTGATTAGTTCAATTTAATATAATGTGCGAAACCCTAGAACATGTTACTCCACATAAAAAAAATAATTTCTGCAATATAAAAATATATTAAGAAGAAAAAAATATTTCAAATAGGGTGTCCCCTCACCACTGGTCTGGATATTGCCAGAACTACCGGGCTAACTGATTTTTTTTTTAAAGATTTTATTTATTTATTTGAGATAGAGAGCGAGAGAGAGAGAGAAAGAGAGAAAACGATGGGGGGGAGGGGCAGAGGGAGAGGAAGAAGCAAGACCCTGGGATCGTGACCTGAGCCGAAGGCAGATGCTTAACTGACTAAGCCACTGAGGCATCCCTGGGCTAACTGATTTCTTGAGACTCTTCTGTTATGGAAGGGGCATCTGTATGCCCTTACTGGAAGAGAAACTGACGCTGGATATGAGTTTCCCTTCCCTGTACCAAATGCCCCACCTTCTGTGAACTTGCTGAATGCTTTCTTCACCATGATGGTATCTTACAAAACATTAGTGGTGACCAAGGAGGAACTGAGAGAATACACTTATGCCCATGGGATTCACTGGTCTTATCATGTTCTCTGATCCTAAAGAAGCCAGCCTGATAAAAACGGAATAGCCAACTGAAGACTCAGCTATAGCACTAGCATCTTAGGGAGCCAAGATCCTGTACGTGCCCTGGCGTGGGAGCCAGTAACTAATTTCTTTCATAGCCACAAACCTAGGAATCAAGGGATAGCTGTCTCATTAAACCCCTAATGGGCCACTAATAAAATTTTTGCTTCTTGGATTGTATTAGTTTAAAGGTCCTAATTCCCAAGTTGGCAGAGTAATGGGGAAGGGAGAAGAGGCAGTGTTCTACTAGGGGATATAACAATTTCACTGAACTAGAAGCTGAGACTGCCAGTTGGCAATTTTGGACACCTCATGCCTTTGAACCAATAGGCAAATAATGGGTTACTGTGAGGATGGTATGATTTATCCCGATTATCAAGGGAAATAAAGTTACTATTATACAATGGGACCAGGGAGGAGATGTCTAGAACTCTCATAATATTCTCATGTAAAGTGAAAAAAGCTAATGGAAGGCTCTATAATCCATTAAGGCAGGGTCATTAATGGACCATAATCTTAAAAAAAAAAAAAAAAAGTTTGTGTTAAGTGCCAGATAACCCCAACAAACCAAAGTGCTGGTATCAGCGATTTCTGTTCTCATTTCTGCTACAGGTCATGTGGCCAGTTTATATTTTGAATTTTCTATTTTTCCTGCCCATTTCACATGTCCTTTATCTGCACTATGTAAAACTACATCCTAGCACTGCAAAGTGTTGTCACAACATGGTACCAGAGCTGTGTCCTCAATAGCCTATTGTATCACTTTATCAGGCTACTGGTATAGTAGGTCAGAATAAAAAACAAAACATAGAAATGAAAGAAAAACCAAAGACCTTATCTCATGGCTAAAGTGCTATATATATATATACTTTATATATATATATACTTTATATACTATATATATATATATACACTTTATATACTTTATATATATATATACTTTATATACTATATATATATATACTTTATATATATATATATAAAGTGCTAAATCTCCCCAAAACAGAAATTAAACCAGAAGATTTTATTCTATTTTTCAAGACTAGATATCAGAATTTATGTAACACACATAGAGAACCACTTGGCCTAAGCATGATGTAATGGAAGGAACACTGTACTAATAAAGCAGAAGACCCTGAGTTCTAATGACAGTTTTGTTATTAACTAGTGGTGTGAACTTAAAAAAAAAATCACTTAACTCCTGAGTCTCACTTACCAAATGTGTAAAATAAAAAAGTTTTCAAATGTCTTTTGTTATATATATTTTTTAAAGCTGCATTTGATTTCAACCAAAATCTTACAAGAAAGTACAATATGTGAAATCAGTTAAATGATGATATATGGCCTTCAGACACCACTGCAATGCATAGTTTCAGACCTAGATGATAAACAAATTCCCAACAATGTCAAAATTCCCTAATTTTGGGGTGGCTGGGGGACTCAGTCGGGTAAGTGTCTGCCTTCAGCTCAGGTCATGATCTCAGAACCCTAGGTTTGAGCCCCATGTTGGGCTCCCTGTTCAGCGGGGAGTCTGCTTCTCCCTCTCTGTCTGTGGCTCCCCCTGCTTATGCTCTCTCTCTCGCAAATAAATAATAAATAAAAATTAAAAAAATAAAAAAAAATTCCATAATTTTCCTAACTAGTTGACTTTACAATAAAATAAAAATGCTTCTCTGTATGACCCTAGGGAGCGACCAAATTAAAATGGAAAATTATGTAAACTTGGAAATTGCTATGTTATGATACTGAAATGAAGTATAATGATGTAATGATTAATACAAACAGAAGCTGGCACACTGTATTTTATTTTATTTTATTTTTTTTTAAAGATTTTATTTATTTATTTGACAGAGAGAGACACAGCGAGAGAGGGAACAGAAGCACCAGGAGTGGGAAAGGGAGAAGCAGGCTTCCCGCTGAGCAGGGAGCCCGATGCGGGGTCCGATCCCAGGACCCTGGGATCATGACCTGAGCCGAAGGCAGATGCTCAACGACTGAGCCACCCAGGCGCCCCGAAGATGGCACACTTTAAAATATTTAGAGAAAGACTGAGGATAGTAACTTGTTTTGTGTGAGGTATAGATTTGGGAGGCATAAGAGATCTATGACATGTAAAAGATATCTTAAATTGGCACAAAAAAGTCTGGTACTTGCAGTAGGTAAATTCATAGTTTCTGATTACCAATTAGTTTGTCTAGTTAGCTTAAAAGAAGATGTACAGCTAACAGAGTATCCAGGTCTTGATGGCAAGAATATAATCCACTGTTTTACCAGCCTGGTTAATTGGTTTATAAAACAGTATGAGTGTGGTCAGCTCAAATCAATTCCTTTAGTTAAAATAGGCATAAAGACCAAGGTGATATTTCCCATTAATTTATTTGGCTTTTAATAACAGTAAAATAAACACTTCATGAAATTATTTAAACCCTAGGTATTTAAACTTTTTTTTAAGATTTTATTTATACATTTGAGAGAGAGAGAGAGAGAAAACGAGTGAGGGGGAGGGGCAGAGGGAGAAGAAGAAGCAGGCTCTCCACTGAGCAGGGAACTCGATGCAGGGCTCTATCCCAGGACTCTGGGATCATGACCTGAGCCAAAGGCAGAGGCTTAAGAGATTGAGCCGCCCAGGCACCGCTTTACACTTCTAATAAAGTAAAAATTATTTAGATTCTATAATGTACTTCTATTTTTATATATTAAAATATACAAAAATTTGTTTCTGGAAATTGCTACTAGTTTCCCTAGACCCTAGACTTTTGTATTAGATTTGAATGTACCATTAAACAAAGTATTGGGGTAATGAAAGAAGAATAACAACTTACCCAGAAAACAAACTATATTTCAGGAATTATGTAGAGACAATTGTAATGTACTGCCATATAAATAGAGAGTCATAGTTTGGGGTACTCCAACTCTCTTAGAATAGAGAATGCGTTATTTCACTATGGGGTTTAAATGCTCATTTAATTCTATATTAAAAGCAAAGACTAGGGCGCCTGGGTGGCTCAGTTGGTTAAGCGACTGCCTTTGGCTCAGGTCATGATTCTGGAGTCCCGGGATGGAGTCCCGCATCGGGCTCCCTGCTCAGCAGAGAGCCTGATTCTCCCTCTCCCTCTGCCTGCCACTCTGCCTACTTGTGCTCTTTCTCTGTCAAATAAATAAATAAAATCTTTTAAATAATAAACAAACAAACAAACAAACAAACAAATAAATAAATAAATAAAAAAGACTAAGCAGGGTGCCTGGGTGGCTCAGTTGGTTAAGCGACTGCCTTCGGCTCAGGTCATGATTCTGGAGTCCCGGGATGGAGTCCCGCATCGGGCTCCCTGCTCAGCAGGGGGTCTGCTTCTCCCTCTGCCCTCTTCCCTCTCGTGCTCTCTGTCTCTCATTCTCTCTCTCAAATAAATAAATAAAATCTTTAAAAAAAAAATAAATAAAATAAAAGCAAAGACTATTTCTACTCAAAGCAAGTATCTGTATGATGCAGTACTTATTTGGAAGAATGAATGATGAACAGGAATTGGATATATCTCTTATTTGGCCACTTATATATACTTAGGTTTGTCACAACTTTTCAAAGTAAGGAAAAGACCCTTTGATTAATAAACCCAAGTGTTGGGGTGCCTGGGTGGCTCAGTCGGTTAAGCATCTGCCTTCAGCTCAGGCCATGAACCCAGCGTCCTGGAATTGAGTCCCGCATCGGGCTCTCTGCTCCTCAGGGAGCCTGCCTCTCCCTCTGTCTGCTGCTCCCCCTGCTTGTGTTCTCTCTCTCTCTGTCTAATAAATAAATAAAATCTTAAAAAAAACAAAGTGTTTTTCTATCCATCAAAAGTCATCATAGTTACTGACTAGCTAAATGGTTACATAAAGGTTGTACCACCATCAATACTTTAATGCAACATAATTTTTGTCATGTCCCTGAAAGTGATAAAACATTTACTGTGAATACATGTATTCAACTTCTAAAATATATTAACAAATTCAAGACTTACCTTCCAAGCATGGTAAGTACCAGAGGGATCAGTCTGATATAATCTTGGGATACCATCGTCATCAAAACCTACAATTAAGGCAGAAATGCCAAAAGGCCTTCGTCCATTGCTTTGTGTATATTTCTGAAAAATAAAATGTTTTTATAACTACTTTCTGTATGAGGCCATACAAAGAATAGTACTATTATTTATCAACTAAGAAATTTTAATAGCAGGGGCGCCTGGGTGGCTCAGTTAGTTGAGTGTTTGCTTTCGGCTCAGGTCATGATCTCGGGGTCCTGGGATCGAGCCCCCCATGTAGGGCTCCCTGCTCAGTGAGGAGTCTGCTTCTTCCTCTCCCTCTGCCCCCTGCCCGCCTGTGCTCTCTCTCCCTCAAATAAATAATCTTAAAAAAATTTTTTTTTAAGATTTTATTTATTTATTTGAAGAGAGAGACACAGCGAGAGAGGGAACACAAGCAGGGGGAGTGGCAGAGGGAGAAGCAGGCTTCCCGCCGAGCAGGGAGCCCGATGCGGGGCTCGATCCCAGGACCCTGGGATCACGACCTGAGCTGAAGGCAGACGCTTAACGACTGAGCCACCCAGGCGGCCCAATCTTAAAAAATTTTTTAATAGCAAAGCATTCCTGCTAAAATGTTATTAAGATCCTCTTCCTGACTTTTTCTGAACTTCAATCCATGATAAAATTTTAATGAAATTAATGTATAGTGTTTAAAATAAAATAGTAGGGCGCCTGGGTGGCTCAGTTGGTTAAGCGTCTGCCTTCGGCTCAGGGAGTCTGCTTCTCCCGCTGGCCCTCCCCCCTCTCATGCTCTCTCTATCTCATTCTCTCTCAAATAAATGAATAAAATCTTTAAAAATAAAATAAAATAAAATAGTAAGTTTGCTTATATATGGTCTTAACTGTTTTCTTGTTGCTTTATATATCTTTTGGTAACATAATTGGATTATAATCTTGTTACTATAGCAGAGAACTGTATATGTACACTATTTTGGTTCCTCCCTAGTAAAGCTGATTGTAGTGAGCTGTACTTTGGAAGCAAGTTCTTGAGGTTTACTTTGAGAGACACTACAATTGTTACTCTTATAATCAATATTCTTCCTTGATACTATTATTATCAAGTACATTCTGTTCACTGTATACTGAGTTATCTCCACATAAAACCCAACTAAGACACTTCTTTCAATCACCAAACAAGGAAACCTTTGTTTCTCTGGAAGAAAAAGCATGTTTTTTCTTCCCAGACAGCAGGGCACTGGAAACCAATTGTATTTCTTTTTACTTTAGTGCCAAGAACTTCCCGGATTGTGCTCCAACAAGTGGAATTCACACTAATTCTGAGACTGGTGCTCCTAGAAGTTGTGCAGAGGGCAGCCCTGACAGAAAGCTCAAGCTCATGCCTCTTTTTTCATTTTTATATTTTATTATTATGTATTTTTATTAGCCACCTCCAATTTTGAATGCAAATAGTTGGGCTACAAATGTAAACAAACTCTTAAAGAATGTGGATCACTACATCAAAAAACTAATGATGTATTGGTGACTAACATAACATAACAAAATTAAATTAAATTAAAAAAAAAAACAGGGTTTATGTCTTCATTCTTCTGTATTTCCTAATATTCCTAGTTCACACAGAGGTATGAAGTAGATGCTTTTTAAACATACCTCAGAGGAGAGACCCTTTTATTTGTTTAATCAACCATGTTTTTTTTTCTTTAATGAAAAAGTACAGGCACAGGGTTAAAATAATTTAAAAGTACAAAAGGTGTACATTTTAAAGGATCTCTTTTGTTGCAGAGCCCCAGACCCCTTCCTAGTAGCAACCACACTGTTACCGGTTTACAATATTAAATGTTCTATGCGGAGCCTTTATACTTCTAGAAGACAAACTAAAAACTACAATTGGGAACCTTGTATACCCAATGTTCTACACCTTGCTTTTTTGGTGGATACAGTGTGGAGCTCAGCAGGAAGCTTGAACGCAGGACCTTGAGATCAAGACCTGAGCTGAGATCAAGAGTTGGATGCTTAGCCGACTAAACCATGCAGGCACCCCAGTGGATACCCTTTTAACTACTAAGAAAATCAAAGCAAATAAAAAAGTAAAGTAGAATAATATAAAAATGTTGAACTTACTTGCAACATAAATTAAATGGAAAACAAAACAAAACAACACCAAGGTATCTTTTTGTAAGTATGTAATTTAAAACTTTAATATCTAGAATATATAGTTTATTAAAAAAAATCTCTACATGGACAAATGGCAAAATCCATGCCAGAAGGTGTTCTAAATACTTTAAATGTATTAAGTCATTTAATCCATAATGCAACTCAACAAAGTAGGTATTATTGAAATGTTTATTCTATAAATAAGAAAATTAAGACAAAACAGGCTAAATAGTATGCTCACGGCACTAACTAGGATGTAACAAAGCCAGGATTCAAAACGCCCAAATTCTGGCTCCTGAAGGCACATTCTTAATCACCAGAGTGCCTGTCAAAGGGAAAGATAGTTTACACTAGAAGAAATGAAAATAGTAAACCAACATGTGGGGGAAAAATCAGCCTCACTACTAATTATAAAATACAAATTAAAACAACTATTATAGTATTATGTTATACTTATTTGCGAAATAAAAGAAAAATGAAAACCCAAGGCTGATGATCCTTCAGGGATACATTTATGCATTGCTGGCTGCACAATAAAAATTGGTTCAATCTTTTTAGCAAGTAATTTAGCTACATATAACAAGAGTCTTAAAACCAATTACAATCTCTAATCTAGTAATCTCATACTGAAAATTAATTTAACAATATAATTCAAAAAAGAAAAATAAAGGCTGTGACAGACAGAGTAATGTTATTAAAGTACTAAACCGAGAAAGACAATGAGAAAGGGAAAGAAACTGGAAACAATCTAAATAATTACCAGTAAGCAACTGGAAACAGTATTATATGGTTAGTAAGAATGGTAAGTATGCATAAGGATTATGCTGACATACATAAAGGACACATAAAATGATAGAGAACAAATACTTATATACATAGTGACTATACTTAATGTCAAACCATGCATCTATATGTATGAATTCAGAAATCATATCCAGAGGTGCCCGGGTGGCTCAGTAGGTGGAACATCAGACTCTTGATTTCAGCTCAGGTCATGATCTCCGGGTTATGAGATTGAGCCCTGTGTTGGGCTGTGCTGAGCGTGGAGCCTAGTTAAGATTCTCTCTCTCCCTCTCCTTCTGTCCCTCCCCATTGCACTCTCTGTCTCCCTCTAAAATAATCAATCAATCAATCTTAAAAAACAAAACATGTCATATCCAAACCTGATCAGTTGTGTTTAGGTTTGTAGGTGAAAGAACCATGGGTATTTCTTTAGTAAACGTGTAAAAAAAAAAGTTTTCATTACTGTATCTCTAGAGGTATAGAAATCCTCTTAAAATATGAGATTTACTGCTTTTGAAATTTTAAAGATTTTATTTATTTATTTTGAGAGAGAGAGAGAGAACATGAGAGGGGAGAGGGTCAGAAGGAGAAGCAGACTCCCCACTGAGCAGGGAGCCCGATGTGGGACTCGATCCTAGGACTCCAGGATCATGACCTGAGCTGAAGGCAGTTGCTTAACCAACTGAGCCACCCAGGCACCCGTGCCTTTGAAATATTAATATAATTCCTAGAACTGATAGTAATTGAGATTTCTAATGCTCAAATCAATGTAGTCCACTGGAATAAGAGTGTATGAAGTAAGCGTGAGAAGGAATAAGGAGTTTAGTAGACTTAACAGATTAAATGACTGGAGTTATTGTAGTATTCCCATGGTAGGAACCATAATGATGGCAAAAGAAGAAAACCTTCCAAAATCTGTTGGAATAGTGTCTTACCTGCTTTAAGGTTGCTATGAAGCGAGTTATATATTCTACAGTGACTGGGTCCTCAACTGTGAGCTTATAACTCTGGCACTCCACACGGGATCTGTTTATTACTACTCTAGCATCAGCAGTCAGTCCTATAAAAGTAGGCAATACATTACAAAAAAGAATGACTCTTTTCTTGTCCAAAGGGTTTTTTTTTTTAGCTACCATGAAATCTTTCTTATGTCCATTTGTTTTTTTCAATATCTGTCCATTATAAATAATTTATAAAACAGAATATCACTTGTCCAACATTTAATACTTAATCTGATGCATTCTTATTTACTTTTTAAGAAATGGTTTTAGGGGCGCCTGGGTGGCTCCGTTGGTTAAGTGACTGCCTTCAGCTCAGGTCATGATCCTGGAGTCCCAGGATCGAGTCCCACATCAGGCTCCCTGCTCAGTGGGGAGTCTGCTTCTCCCTCTGACCAACCCCCTCCCTGTGCTCACTCTCTCTCAAATAAATAAATAAAATCTTAAAAAAAGAAAGAAATGGTTTTAAAGAGTAATAGTTAAACACTAAGTTAAGTAAACTATTTTCCCAAAGATCAAAATGGTTTAACTCACAGTGGTTGATCTGGTTATGAGATTTTATTAAACATTTTCTAAAAATCTCTGTAGTCATATTTTTTAAAACTATTTTTGGGGAAGATATCAAAGGCAGACTGATCAAAGGCTGATCGTTTATCCTGGTTCCAAAATCAATATTATTTATATTATGAATATTATTATTCATTACCTAAATCATTAAGTAAGCTGTATTTCTCCTTATGAAGACAGTATTACTTCATTATCAAACACATATCCATTGAATTCAAACTGCATTCAATGTAACTGTGACATGTAATTTCTCTCAGCTTTTCGTCCAAGATTAAGGGTTTGAAAATCAAGAATGTTAAAACAGAAAAAGAAAAGTCTTCCTTTTGCCATACCAAAACATCATGTAATTAATTTTCAACATTTCCATAAGGAAATAGAATGATTCTATAAAAACAACTGACCCAAAACTTAATACAACAGTTGCAAACATTTCTATTAAAGACTTCTCTGGCATTCGACCTTTACATGGCCATTTTGTTTCTTTCCCCGCTCTCTTAATAGCACATTGCCAGGAAAATGCATTCACAAAATCTCTGTAACAGTCATTTCTCACATAACCATCAGTCTTTTCACAAACTCATCTTCCACTTCCACACCATTTCAAATTGTGTTTCTACAAATGGAAGAATTGTCAGTCCCTGAAGATAATGGTAGTCAACAATGAAAAACCTGTCACAATATGCCCCTAAGAATCACCCTAACACTCATGGGTCGGGGGCAAATTTTAATCAGATAGTTAAAGAGGGAGAAACTGATTCTATTCTCTCTGCAAAATATGAGAAGCACCTGGCTGGCTCAGTTGGTAGAGCATGTGACTCTTGATCTTGGGGTTGTGAGTTTGAGCCCCATGTTGGGGGTAGAGTCTACTTTAAAAAATAGTTTAAAAAAGTTATTTAAAAAATGTTACATGAGAGAAAGAAATGGAAAGAGATTAACTTTACCTATCCTATGGATTAAAAGCTATACCCAATTAGAAAATGTGATCAGAAAGGAGATTTCTAAGTTATATCCCCTTTACAATGTAAATATGATCCCAAACTACAGAAACATGAAAGTATATTTAAAAAGTAGTGACATAACTGATTCAAGAAAAAAAGTCATAAATTTGCCAAACCATATAAGTAATACATTTGTGTGATTGTGTTTGTTTTTAACATAAGAAATAGCAATTACACTAATCAAACTAAATAGCTAGGAAAAAAAGAACAAGTTCAATTTACAGATAGCATTGAAAATTGCAATTTCACATTCCATAGGTTACCATTTAGTTTTGTTGTTTCCTTTGCTGGCAGAAGCTTTTTATTTTGTTTTTTTAAAGATTTTATTTATTTGTCAAAGAGGGAGAGAGAGGGCGCCTGGGTGGCTCAGTTGGTTAAGCGACTGCCTTCGGCTCAGGTCATGATCCTGGAGTCCCTGGATTGAGTCCTGCATCGGGCTCCCTGCTCGGCAGGGAGTCTGCTTCTCCCTCTGACCCTCCCCCGTCTCATGTACTCGCTCTCTCTCATTCTCTCTCTCTCAAATAAATAAATAAAATCTTAAAAAAAAAAAAAAGAGGGAGAGAGAGAGCACATAAGCAGGGGGAGCTGCAGATAGAGGGAGAAGAAGCTCCCCGCTGAGCAAGGAGCCTGATGTGAAACTCGATTTCAGGACCCTGGGATCATGACCTGAGCCAAAGGCAGATGCTTAACTGACTGAGCCATCCAGGTGTCCCTAGAAGCTTTTTATTTTGATGAAGTCCGAACAGTTTAGGTTTGCTTTTGTTTCCCTTGGCTAAGGAGACATATCTAGAAAGAAGTTACTACAGCTGATGTCAAAGAAGTTACTGCCTGTGTTCTCCTCTAGGATTTTTATGGTTTCAGATCTCACATTTAGGTCTTTAATCCATTTTGAATTTATTTTTGTGTATGGTGTAAGAAAGTGGTCTAATTTCATTCTTCTGCACGTTGCTGCCCAGTTTTCCCAATACCATTTGTTGAAGAAACTGATGTCTTTTTTTTTTTGAAGGCAGTCTTTTCCCCATTGGTTATTCTTCCCTACTTTGCCAAAGATTAATTGACCATATAGTTGTGGGCTCATTTCTGGGTTTTCTATTTCGTTTGACTGATCTGTATGTCCGTTTTTGTGCTGGTACCATACTGTTTTGATCACTACAGCTTTGTAATATAACTTGAAGTCCAGAATTGTGATGCCTGCTTTTCTTCTTCAAGGTTTCTTTGGTTATACAGGGTGTTTTGTGGTTCATACAAATTTTAGGATTCTTTGTTCTAGCTCTGTAAAAAATGCTGTTGGTATTTTGATAGGAATTGCACTAAATGTATGGATTGCTTTGGGTAGTATAGACATTTTAAATATATTTATTCTTCCTACAGAATGGAAGATATTTGCAAATGACCTATCTGATAAAGGTTAGTATCCAAAATAAAGAACTTATAAAACTCAACACCCCAAAAATGAATAATGCAACTAAAAAATGGGCAGAAGACATGAATAGACATTTTTCCAAAGAAGACATACAGATGGCCAACACACACATGAATAGATGCTCAACATCACTCATCATCAAGGAAATACAAATAAAAACTACAATGAGCTATCATCTTACACCTGTCAGAATGGCTAAAATCAACAACATAAGAAAGAGTAGGTGTTGGCGAGGATGTGGAGAAAGGAGAACCCTTTTGCACTGTTGGTGGGAATGCAAACTGGTACAGCCACTCTGGAAAACGGTATGGAGGTTCCTCAAAAAGTTAAAAATACAACTACCCTATGATCCAGGAATCGCACTACTAGGTATTTACCCAAAGAATACTAATTCAAAGGGATACATGCACCTTGATGTTTATAGCAGTATTATCTATAATAGCCAAATTATGGAAATAGCCCAAGTTCCATCAACTGATGAATGGATAAAGAAGATGTGGTATATATATATATATACACAATAGAATATTACTCAGCCGTAAAAAGAATGAAATCTTGCCATGTGTAATGACATGGATGGAGCTAGAGAATATTATGCTAAGTAAAATAATTTAAGTCAGTCAGAGAAGACAAATGTCATATGATTTCAATCATATGTGGAACTTAAGAACAAAACAAACAAGCAAAGGGAAAAAAAGAGGGGCAATCCAAGAAACAGACTTTTAACTACAGGGAACAAACTGATGGTTAGCAGAGAGGTCGGGGGATGGGTGAAATAGGGATGGGGATTAAGAAGTGCACTTGTGATTAGCACTGGGTGTTGTTAGAAAGTCATTGTTAGTCAACAATGAAGTCAACAATGAAAAACCTGTCACAATATTGTATACCCGAAACTAATAATACACTGTATGTTAACTAACTGGAATTTAAATAAAAACTTTAAAAAAATTGCAATTTCACTTTGTTTATAAATAAGCAATCTATAGAAGAAATAAGTTCTCCATCTAGTGCTTTTATTTTTTAAAAGATTTTATTTATTTATTTGAGAGAGAGAGAGAGCGAAAGAGAGAGAGAGAGCACAAGCAGGGGGGAGGGGCAGTGGGAGAGGGAGAAGCAGACTTCCTGCTGAGCAGGGAGCCTGCCTAGGGGCTTGATCCCAGGACCCTCAGATCAAGACCTGAGCCAAAGGCAGATGCCTAACTGACTGAGCCACCCAGGTGCCCCTCTAGTGCTTTTGAATTCATACCACAACATTATCTTGAAAATCTTGAAAATACTTACACAATGTAAAATTTCTACTTTAAACTGGAATTCTACACAGCACATGAAAGAATTATTTTTTTCAAATTCTTTGATTTTTTTTCCTAAGGGCTGTTTTCTAAACATTAGAAGTACAATATAGCAACAACATTGACAAAAGAATGTGATTTTTTTCAAGATGAAACTATGTATTTTTTTCTGATATGTACTCATTGTAAAATATTCCAACAGAGGGAATAAAAGCTACCATATAATTCCAAAAGTTATAAACAAAACAATATTATACATATTATTCAGTAACCTACTATTTTTATTTTTTTTAATTTTTATTTTTATTTATTTATTTTTTAAAGATTTTATTCATTTATTCATGAGAGACAGAGAGAGAGAGAGAGGCAGAGGGAGAAGCAGGCTCCAGGAGCCCGATGCGGGACTCGATCCCAGGACGCCGGGATCATGACCTGAGCCGAAGGCAGACGCTTAACCATCTGAGCCACCCAGGCGCCCCCTACTATTTTTAATATATATTGTGAATACTTTGCTGTGTCAATACGTATAGATTCTATGACCTTTTTTTTAAATCTAAATTTAATTAGTTAACATACAGTGTAGTATTGGTTTCAGATGTATAATTTAGTGATTCATCACTTACATATAACACCCAGTGCTTATCCCAACAAGTGCCCTCCTTAATGCTCATCACCCATTTAGTCCATCCCCCCACCCCTTCCCCTCCAGCAACCCTGTTTGTTCTCTTAACTATAGAGTCTCTTACGGTTTGCCTCCCTCTGTGTTTTTATCTTTATTTTTCCTTTCCTTCCCCTATGTTCATCTGTTTTGTTTCTTAAATTCCACATGAGTGAAATCATATATTTGTCTTTCTCTGACTGACTTATTTCACTTAGCATAATACACTCTGGTTCCATCCACATCGTTGCAAATGGAAAGACTTGTTTTTGATGGCTGAGTAAAATTTATATATACATATATAATCACTCTCCTTTATCCATTCATCAGTCAATGGACAATTTGGGCTCTTTCCATAATGTGGCTATTGTTGACAGCGCTGCTATAAACACTGGAGTGTGTTTGCCCCTTGGAATCAGCATTTTTGTATCCTTTGGATAAATAACTAGTAGTGCAACTGCAATTTTGAGAAACCTCCATACTGTTTTCCAGAGTGGCTATACCAGTTTGCATTCCAACCAACAGTGCAAAAGGGTTCCCCTTTTCTCTGCATCCTCGCCAACATCTGTTGTTTTCTCAGTTAATTTTAACCATTTTGACAGGTGTGAGGTGGTGTCTTATTGTGGTTTTGATTTGTATTTCCCTAATGATGAGTGATGTTGAGCATTTTTTCATGTATCTGCTGGCCATCTGTATGTCTTCTTTGGAGAAATATCTGTTTAGTCTTCTGCCCATTTCTTAACTGGATTATTTATTGTTTGAATGTTGATTTTGATGAGTTTTTTATAGATTCTGGATACTAGCCCTTTATCTGATAGGTCATTTACAATATCTTCTCCCATGCCATCAGTTGCCTTTTAGTTTTGTTGATTGTTTCCTTCACAGTGCAGAAGCTTTTTATCTCGACAATGTCCCAATAGTTCATTTTTGCTTTTGTTTCCCTTGCCTCCAGTGATATGTCTAGTGAGAAGGTGCTGAGGCTGAGGTCAAAGAGGTTGCTACCTGTTTTCTCCTCTAGGATTTTGATGGTTTCCTGTCTTACATTTAGGTTTTTTATCCACTTTGAATTTATTTTTGTGTATGGTATAAGAAAGTGGTCCACTTTCATTCTTCTGCATGTCGCTGTCCAGTTTTCCCAACACCATTTGTTGAAAAGACTTTTTTCCATCAAATATTCTTTCCTGTTTTGTTGAAGATTAGTTGACTATATAGTTGTGGGCTATGCCTCCTTTTTTAACTGCTACTAAATAATAAGAATGATAACATGGTGGTAGTAGTAATTGTAGTGGTAATATTAATAATATATGCCAGACATTGTTATAAATGCTTCTTATCTATTAACTCATTTAATTCTTGTAACAAATCAATAAGGTACACACTATCATTAGCCTCATGTTAAAGAAGACTAAACTGAGGCAAAGAGCAGTTAAGTACCTTGCCCATAGTCACAGGTGTAGTTGGCAAGGGAGTCTGGCTTAGAACCCAGTTGGTATGGTTCTAGAGCCTATACTTTTAAGCAGCTGCTTGGATATGCCATGGTTGATTATGCTAGTTCCCCAATATTAGACATTTAGGCATTTTCCAATTACAAAAATAAATTAACATGTGGGGAAGTGTATTAGTAAATGCTTATTTTGCTCTGCTAAAAGGTCATATTCATATTTTAAAATTATTTTTAAAGTCATAAAAGTATGGGTGCCTGGGTGGCTCAGTTGGTTAAGCAACTGCCTTCGGCTCAGGTCATGGTCCCGGGGTCCTGGGATCGAGTCCCGCATCGGGCTCCCTGCTCTGCGGGGAGCCTGCTTCTCCCTCTCCCACTCCCCCTGCTTGTGTTCCCTCTCTCGCTGTCTCTCTCTCTGTCAAATAAATAAATAAAATCTTTAAAAAAAAATAAAAAAATAAAGTCATAAAAGTATGCATACTAGAAGTTAAAGCATTCCATATCATTTATACTAAGATGATTTCTTTAAAAATTTTTTATTGTAGTAAAATGTACATAACATAAAATTTATCATTTTAACCATTTCTAGGTTTAAAAACAGTTCAGTGGAGTTAAGAACATTTACACTGTTGGAAAAATCATCACCATCCATCTCTAGGACTTTATTTTCCCGAACTGAACTATGAGCCCATGAAATAACCTTCCATTCCCCCTCCACCACAGCCTCTGGCAAACACCATTCTACTTCCTGTGTCTGTGAATTTGACTCGTCCAGGTATTCTCATATAAGTGGAACCATATAGTAATTATCCCATTATGACTGCTTATTTCACTTACCATAATGTCCTCAAGATTCATCCATGTTGTAGTATGCGTCAGATTTTCCTTCCTTTTTTAGGGCTGAATTATGTTCCATTGTATGTATACAACACATTATGTTTACCCATACATGGGCTTTTCCATCTTTTACCTATTGTGATTAATACTGTTATAAATATGGGTATACAAATATCTCTTTGAGTCCCTGCTTTCAGTTCTTTTGGATATATACCCAGAAGTGGAATGGTTGAATCACATGGTAATTCTATGTTTAATTTTTTAAGAAATCACTATATTGTTTTCAATAGTGACTATACCATTTTACATTCTCACCCACAGTGCACAAAGTTTGGAATTCTCCACAGTCTTGTTAATCCTTATTTTGTTTTCTTGATAACAGCCATCCTAATGGATGTGAAGTGGTAATTTATTGTGGTTTTGACTTGCATTTCTCTAATGATTAGTGACATTGAGTATTTTTTCATGCATTTATCAGCCATTTGTATATCTTCTCTGGAGAAATATCTATTTAAATTCTTTGCTCATTTTTGAATTGGGGTGTCTGCTTCTTTGCTGTTGTGTTCTAAGCATTCTTTATATATTCTGGTAATTAATCCCTTATCAGATATAGTTTTGCAAATATTTTTCTCCTATTCCACAGACTCAGCTGAAGCCAAGAGTTGGGACACTTAACTGACTGAGCTGCATAAGGAGCTAAATGGGAAGCGTTGGGTATATGATGTTGCTAAAATTCTTATGAGTGGAACTTAACCTAAAAAGGTATTTTGAGATTTTAAATAAATGGGGCATTTACATTTATTTGTGTCTTCTTCAGTTTCTTTCAGCAACGTTTTATAGTTTTCAGTGTACAAGTCTTTTGCCTCCTTGGTTAAGTTTATTCCTAAGTATTTTATTCTTTTTGATGCTACTATAAATAGAATTATTTCTCTTAATTTCCTTTTCAGATTGTTCACTGTCAGTGTATAGAAACACAACTGATTTTTTTTGTGTTGACACTATTTCCTCCAACTTTGTTCAATTTAATTATTACCTCTAACAGTTTTGTGTGTGTGTGTGTGTGTGTGTAATCTTTAGGGTTTTCTATATGCAAGATCATGTCATCTGTAAACAGATTTTATTTTATTTCTTCCTTTCCAATTTGGATGCCTTTTTTTTTTCTTGCCTAATTGCTCAGGCTAGGACTTTCACTATTATGTTAAATAGAAGTGACAAAAGTAGGCATCCTTGACTTCTTGATCTTAGAGGAAAAGCTTTCAGTCTTTTGTAACTATGATGTTCTCTGTGAGTTTTTCATAAATGGCCTTTATTATGTGGAGATCTTTTCCTTCTATTCCTAGTTTGTTGAGTGTTTTCATCATCAAAGGGTATTGAATGTTGTTAAATTCTTCTTCTGAATCAATTGATATGATCGTGAAGTTTTGTCTGTCACTTTGTTAGTATGGTATATTATATTGATTTTCATGTGTTGAATTATCTTTGCACTCCAGAAATAAATCCTAGTTGGTCATGGTATATAATTC
This sequence comes from Mirounga leonina, assembly GCF_011800145.1. Classification (NCBI taxonomy): domain Eukaryota; kingdom Metazoa; phylum Chordata; class Mammalia; order Carnivora; family Phocidae; genus Mirounga; species Mirounga leonina. Next base: position 44,539,876 of record NW_023270854.1, read on the forward strand.
CTTTAATATGCTGAATTTGGTTTGCTAGTACTTTGGTGAGGATTTTTACATCAATATTTATAAGGGATATTGGTCTATAGTTTTCTTGTTGTGTCTTTGGTTTTGGTATCATGGTAATGCTGGTCTCATAGAATGAGTTTGGAAGCATTCCTTCTTCAATTCATTGAAGAGTTTGAGAGTTGGTGTTAATTCTTCTTTAAAAGTTTGGTAGAATTCACCAGAGAAAGCATCTAGTCATGGAGTTTTTTTATTGGGAGGTTTTTGATCACTGATTTACTCTTTACTTATTATACATCTGTTGAGATTTTCCATTTCTTCTTGAGTAACAGGTAATTTGTATGTTTCAAGAAATGTGTCAGTTTCTTCTCATTTGTTGGTTTATGACTGTTCACAGTACTCTGATAATCCTTTTTATTTCTTTAAAATCATTAGTAATGTCTCCTTTTTCATTTCTGCTTTTAGTTGAGTCTTCTTTTGTTCTTAGGCAACCTAATGTTTTGTCAATATTGATAATCTTTTCAAAGAATAAAACTATTGGTTTTATTGATTTTTGTTTCTTGTTCTCCTATTTTTTATATCTCTAATCTTTATTACTTCCTTCCTTGTGCTGGCCTTAGGTTTAGTTTGCTCTTCTTTTCTAGTTCTTAAGGTATAACGTTAGGCTATTGAATTGACATTTTCCTTCTTCTTTTTTTTAAATTAAGCAGTTACGACCACAAATTTTCCTCTTAGCACTGCATTTGCTACATTCCATAAGTTTCATATGATGTGTTTTCATTTTCATTTGTCTCAAGATATTTTCTAATTTCTCTTCCGATGCCTTTTTTTTTTTAAGATTTTATTTATTTATTTGACACAGAGAGAGAGAGAGAGAGCACAAACAGTGGCAGCAGCAGAGGGAGAGGGAGAGGGAGAAGCAGGTTCCCTGCTGAGCAGGGAACCCAATGTGGGGCTTGATCCCAGGACTAACTGACTGAGCCATCCAGGTGCCTCTCTTCTGATGTCTTTTTTGACCCATGGGTTTTTTAGGAGTACAGTTGACCCTTAAACAACACAAGGGTTGGGGTGCCAATCCCTTCCCCCCACTGAAATCTGCATATAACTTTTGACTCCTCAAAAACTTAACTACTGATAGCCTACTGTTGCCTGAAAGCCTTATTGATAACATAGTCAATTAACATTTATTCTGTATATGTATTATATACTGTATTATTACAATGAGGTAAGCTAGAGAAAAGAAAATGTTATTAAGAAAGTCATAAGGAAAATAAATTTACAGTACTATATGTAAAAAATCCACATATAACTGGACCTGTGTAGTCCAACCTGTGTGTTCAAGGGTCAGCTGTATTAATTCCTACACATCTATGGATTTTTTTCAGTTTTCCTTCTGCTGTTGATTTCTAGTTTTATTCCATTTTGATTGGAAATGATACTCTGTCTGATTTCAATCTTTTAAAAATTTTTTAGAACTTGTTTTTTGGCAAGATGATTACTTTTAAAGACAGATAAAGGCTATTTTTTGTTCAATAAGGCTTTTAAGCATCAATAAAAAATCCTAGTTTGAAAAAACATCATTAGAAAATGGGTGTGTGTGGCTGTCTACATGTGCCCAGGTGCTGGATGGCTTTTGCCCATCTAGGTGCAACCTGCTGGTACAACGGTAGGGGCGTGGGGGAGGCCCCGGAAGATAAAAGTCCAGTGATTTGCTGATGGCCAGTCCCCAGAAGACTCCACTAGCCCTTCCTCAGACAGAAGGGGTCAAAGCAGCTGCTGTGGTGCCCATCCTGTTGTACAGCCCGAAGGGCAGTTGCTTCAACCATCCTCTGCACCAGGGGCTCCTCCACCCCACCTGGCACCACTGCAGTCCTACCTCAGCTCCAACTCACAACTCGTCAAAGAAGCCCAAGGTGCATGCAGCCAGGGACACGTTCCCCACTGACTGGAGCCCACTGCCTGTAGAGTTCCTGAACCTGAGGGTACTGTAGGCTGGCAAGGGGGCCACAGCCCAGAGGTGGGTGGGTGCAATGGGGCCTTAAGGCCTGAGGACATGGGCCCACCTGAGGAGTTACAGCAGGAGCCGCAGGACTCGGACCCCCAGGGGAGCCTGGACTCACTGGAGGAGCTGTTCTGGAACATGGCAGGCCCAAGTCAGAAGGCTGCAGCTCCAGGGGTGGACACCCATAGCTTGCTCCAGTTCGCCTCTGAAGCCTCAGAGAGCTACACCAACAGCTTAGATTACTTACTGCAGAAGCGGGAACAGGCCCTGGAGCAGGAGCTGGAGGAGCTGCTTCTGCATGACTTTTCCGACCTCAGCCCCTTGGATCTGGATGAAGATGAAGTGCCTCTCATACCTGAGCACAGGATGCTGGTGGAGAGGTTATCTGTGTCACCAGTACATCCCAGTGAGGCTGTGTTTCTACCTGGGTGTCACCTCCTACATTGTATCCTGGATTGTTCACACCTGAAGCCACACCTGGAGGGGCTGTTCTTCAGATGCCCCTGGCCCAGCAGCTGTCCTTCCTGCACAGTGGCCTCGTGAGCAACCTCTACCTACGCACCCCTGCTCCAGTGGCTCTTCCAGCTGCTGACATGGCCTCCAGAAATTTCTTCAGGAGCCTTTGGCTTCCTATGGGATCTCAGCATGGATGGGCTCTTCCATCAGTCTGATGGAGATAAGCACTGGTGGTGCCCCTCACTGCAAGAGGTCATGGAAGCATTTTATAGCCTGGGAGCCCATAGTCCTGCTCTGGGACTGCAGGGGCCCTGTCAGCACAGTGGGAAAGTGTTTAAATAAATGACACTAGGCTGAGTTGGAGTGAGCAGCAGAACACACTCCTGGAGACTGCCTTAGACATTAGCCTGAGCTATATCTATAAGTTCCTGACACTGTGTACCCTCGCACAGCCAGGGGCCTACACCGATGGGGACCTCTCGGGCCTAACTGAGCTGCTGTGCTGAGCTGGCCTGGAAGGGCAGCTCTGCCTGCCACGCAAGACCAATCTCCAGCAGTTTCTGCTCCTGCTCCTCAAGAACATCCAGGAGTGGCCAGGGAAACTCCAGCAGCTGTGCTGTACCCTGAGCAAGGTGTCGGATCACCATTACCACTCATGCAGTTCTTCCTGGACGTGACCTTCTGGAGCAGACAGCTTCGAAGCCAGCCCAGCCTTGTGGTCTTTGCGCAGATGCTGGACCAGCAAGAGACATTCTGTCTCTGGCATGAGAAGGCCCAGCTGTCTTTGCTTAGCCAGGTCCTGAGCCTCATGAGACCATCATCCCTCTGGTAATACATGGGCTCTGAGACCTTGCCACCTTGCCAGGAGCAACAGCAAAGGCCAGTGCCAAACCAGATCACAAGGTCTGCTACCTGTGCCACAGCTGTCTGACACTGCCTGGGTGGGGGTCAGCTGCCAGGACATTCTTCCAGACCAATGGTGAGAGCTGCAGCTTGCTGTGCATGCAGTTGGGCCTCCATATTAGCACCAATATCCAGGAGAGCTTCCAGGCCATGTACTGGACCAGACTCAAGGACCTGGTTGCCCAGACCTACATCTGCTGGCAGCAGGTCTATATGAGCCTTACTGGACAAAAAGTAGCCTTTATCTGTCTTAAAAAAGTAATCATCTTGCCGCTGCCAGCCCCAGGCCCTGTAGAAGACTAGAAAGACTAAAGGAGGCCGTGGAAAGACTAAAGTTGCAAGGCAGGGCTGGCCCCAGGCTCTTGGCTCTGGTGAGAAGCGAAAAGGGCTCAGGGAACAGGAAGGAGCAAAGACAGAGACCAGAGGAGGACAAGTGTGATGAAGCAAGAGCCTGCCTTGACACTGCCCCTGACCTGCACCAGGCAACGGATGGGGCCTCTCCCTGCCTGGCCCACCCCTCAGCTCTCCTTCTCTCCCAGCTGTCTCCTCTGCCGTAAGGCCTTTGTCTCCATACCCCCTGGTTTCCCTGGGCCACCTACGCGCCCCACGCTCCTTCCTCTCTCTATCACTAATGTGAGCTTTCTTTGTGCACACTAAAGTCTTATTTCAGGAAAAAAAGAAAAGAAAAAATAAAAAGAAAATGGGTGCATGTGCATGCACACATGACAAGAAACATGCCTTGTTTGCTATAATACAGAGGCAAGGGGCGCCTGGGTGGCTCAGTCGTTAAGCGTCTGCCTTCGGCTCAGGTCATGATCCCAGGGTCCTGGGATCAAGCCCCACATCGGGCTCCCTGCTCAGCGGGAAGCCTGCTTCTCCCTCTCCCACTCTCCCTGCTTGTGTTCCCTCTCTTGCTGTGTCTCTCTGTGTCAAATAAATAAATAAAATCTTAAAAAAAAAATACAGAGGCAAATAAGCACATGAAAATCTGTTCCACATCACTAGCCATGAGTCAAATGCAAATTAAACCCACAATGAGATAGCACTACACATTTATAAAAATGTCTAAAATTAAAAATAGTAACAACACCAAAGGCTGCTGAGGATGCAGAGAAAATGAATCATTTATACACTGCTAGTAGGAATGCAAAATAGTTCAGGCACTCTGGAAAACAATTTGCCAGCTTTTTATAAAACTAAGCATGCATTACCATATGACCCAGCAACTGTACTCTTGAGCATTTATCACAAAAAAAGGGAAAACCTATGTTCACACAAAAACCTGTACACAAATGTTCACACCAGCTTTATTTGTACTGGGCAAAAACTAGAAATAATCCAAATGTCCTTCAACCAGTGAGTTGTTAACAAAAGTGTGGTACATCCCTATCATGGAACACTATTCAGCAATAAAAAGCAAGTAATTATTGATATATGCAACAACTTGGATGAATGGCAAGGGAATTATGTTGAACAAGAAAAGCTAAGATGAAAAGGTTATATATCACAGGATTCTATTCACATAACATTCTCAAAATGACAAAATTATAGAGATGGAGAAGAGAATGGATGAGTGGCTACCAGAGGTTAGAGATGAGGAAGAATAGCATGAGGTAGTCTTTGGTTGATGGAAGAGTTGTGTATCTTGATTGTGGTGATGGTTACATGAACTTACACATGTGATAAGTCTAATAAAACTACACACACACACACACATGCAAATGAATGCATACAAAACTGTTTAAATCTGAATAAACTCTGTGGCTTGTAACAACGTCAATATACTGGTTTTTGAAGATGTTACCACTGGGGGAAACTCGGTAAAGGAGACTTCCCTGTGTTTTGTTTTGTTTTGAAAGATTATTTATTTTAGAGAGAGAGAGCGCACAAGCAGAAGGGGTAGGGAGAAGGAGAGAGAATCTCAAGCAGACTCCACGCTAAGGACCGGGACCGGAGCTGAAACCAAGAGTCGGATGCTCAACCCACTGTGCCACCCAGGGGCACCCCCCTCCGTTTTTTTTTTAATGACTTCCTGAATATCTATAATTATTTAAAAATAAAAGTTTAAAAAGAAAACACAGCTACCTGAAGTTATAATTAGGGTACTATAATATGTATCTTTTAATATTTCTGTTTTATCAAAACTAATTATCAGAAATCCATGTTTATAGAGATGTGATCTTCCGGAAAAGACAGGGTATACTGTTTGTGTTAAGAAATGGAGCATATTTCCATGTGTCGCATAAATGTAGCAGGATGATTGTAGGAGGGGCCAACTGTGTTACCCTACTACACTATGATACTCTGTATTATTACTGTAGTTCCATAAGTACCTGCAAAAGCCATGCAAACATGGTCATCAAGGGCACAAATTTTCCTCACAGTTCTTTCATCTTGAAGCTTGGCAACAGATTTTTTTTCTACTCCAAGCACAACTATATCAGTACCTCGGATTCCAACCTGTCAAATGATTGAAAAAAAACCATAATTAATGTCAGTTTTAACATTAAAATGAAGTTATTCTAACACATGACTTAGAGGAAAAGGCGTTTCCTTAACTATTCAATAAAGCTGAGAAAAGTCGACTTCCAAGAAAACAGCTGCATAGGTACGGGATTACTAGAAGTCCCATTCTCCAAACCCAAAGCAAAGAAGACAAATACGTAGAAATTGGAAGAATATACCACCAATGCTGAAACTACAAGAGTGTCCTAAACTCAAGCAATACACCTGAAGAAGTGCTAACTAGATAAGGAACAATTTTAATCAAAATGAAAGAAAATGTTGGGAATCTATATGGATTCCTTATAGAATGGGCAATACTAGTGGTGGTAGCAGAAATAGTATAGAAAATTAAGTAGATAAAATTCTGAAAGCTCTCCCATGTATCTCACAATCTGGAGGGATAGTGCTTGGGGGCTATAAGCAGCCAAGAGAAAGACCAAATGCCTTCACTCCAGTTCACTGATCAATAAAACCTCCATTCAAACATGAATACAACAAGAAGAATCACTATTGTTCTTCCCTCTATCCCTTCCCTTGGGAGTGAAGTGGGAAAATGTCTAAAGAATAATGTATAAGGATAGTAGTTCTCAAACTGGGACTTCCGTGGAAACATGTCTATATTCTCAGGGGTTCAAGAGTAATAGATGAGAAGTTTAATTCTGTATTACACTGGTGATCTAAATATTTTGATACAGGTATTTGTGTTTATGATTGCCTTGTAGCCAAGTGTGAGATTAGTACTACTTATGCAAATAGGTGGGCTCTGAATTAGTATCATTGAAGTAGAAATACACAACAGTTTAAATACAGAACTAGACCTGAGATTACATGTTTATTTTTTTTTTTAAAGATTTTATTTATTTGTTTGACACAGAGACACAGCGAGAGAGGGAACACAAGCAGGGGGAGGGGGAGTGGGAGAGGGAGAAGCAGGCTTCCCACAGAGCAGGGAGCCTGATGAGGGGCTCAATCCCAGGACCTTGGGATCATGACGTCACCGAGCCGAAGGCAGACGCTTAATGACTGAGCCACCCAGGTGCCCCACATCTTTCAATTAAATAAAACTTAAGACAATTTATCAAGGCTTTTGCTCTTACTGTTCCCTCACTTCATTCCAGTCTGTCAATTTATCTGACAGGCCTTTACCTAATCATCCTATCTAAAATCAACAACCCTCCCTCGACATTCCCACCTTCATCTAAGAGACTCACGTTGAAATTTATATCCTACAGGAATTATGCCTTCTTATCAAGCCAAGGGACATTATAACAATATAACATATATTATGACTCAAGAAAATCTCAATATTTTCCCCAAATTGTAATAAATGAAATTAAATTAATCGATCACCACATATAATAAGTTTTATAATTCTCACCTAAACAGTTTTGACTTAATAAAGAAATTAAAACTTCCAACACAGACTATCTAGAAAATGTTTATTTATGTATTTATTAAATATTTTTTATTTATTTGAGAGAGAGAGAGAGAAAGAGAACACAAGCAGGGAGGAGGAACAGAGGAAGAGGGAGAAGCAGACTCTCCGCTGAGCAGGGAGCCTGATGCGGGGCTCGATCCCAGGACCCTGAGATTATGACCTGAGCCGAAGGCAGACCCTACACCAATTGAGCTACCCAGGCACCCCTAGAAAATGTTTATAATGAAAATCCTAATATCAAAGTCTTTTGTATGTGGGTAAAATTATTCTCACAAGAAAATTCATAATCACATTTTATAAAATCAAATAAAAAATAATTATGAATTCATTCAAGAAGTTCAAGAAGGAATAAAAGTATTTAAGCTAAGCTTACAAGGTGAATAAGGAAAAAGCAGAAATTAATGATTAGGGAGAAAAAAATAAAATTGATAAGTAATACCAAGAGATAGTTTTTTAAATAATAATGAAGAGATGTCTCAGTTAATCTAGCCAAGAGGGGCAAAGTATAAAAATTATATACAATTGTGAAAAACCAAGAATTTAAAAATTATAACCCTAAGTTAACCAATGTGAAAAGGATGACAAACTAGAAAAATTTAAAACTGCCCATGCGGACTCAAGAAAATATAGAAAACACAGTCTCTCAAACAAACATGGGATAATTTCAAAAACAAGTGTCATGCCTAGAAGGTTCATGGATGAATTTTTCCTGATTATCTGTTATGGGTAATTCCTATGCTATTTAAATTATTCCATGAATGGGACACCTGGGTGGCTCAGTCAGTTAAACCTCTGCCTTCAGCTCAGGTCATAATCCCAGGACCCTGGAATTGAGTCCCACATCAGGCTCCTTACTCAGTGAGGAGCCTGCTTTTCCCTCGGCCTGGTGCTTCCCCTGCTTGTGTGCTTGCTCTCTCTCTGACAAATAAAAAAATAAATCTTAAAAAAATCTTAAAAAAAAAAAAATTATTCCATGGTACAGATCAAAATGGAAATGTTCCTAACTCTGTTTTGGAAAGCTATGTAACAATGTTAAAATCTGGCAAATAAAACATTTTCTAAATAAAGAAAAGTACTAACGATTTTCACTTAGGAAAGCTCATGTCAAAAAAAAAGAAAAGAAAAGCTGATGTCAAAAAATTCTTTTTCTTTTTTGGCTGATGTCAAAAGTTCTAAACAAGATATTTACAAATAGAATCTATGAATACAGAAAAACAGTAATATTCCATAAACAATTATGGTTCATTCCAGGAATTTTAGGAATGTCAATAAAAGTAAATCTTTTAATATAAATGTTACAGGGGATAGTGAAGATCTGTTATTTTTGCCCTTCTGATAACAACAGCACTTCAATTTTTCTTGGAGAAATACTGAGTCTTTAGCTGGGGCTGTAATGCACCCCAGCCTCATCAAACAGTAAATCCTTGAAGTTTTACTGAGGGGCGCCTCGGTGGTGCTCAGTCGTTAAGTGTCTGCCTTGGGCTCCGGTCATAATCCCAGGGTCCTGGGATCGAGCCCCGCATTGAGCCCCACATCGGGCTCCCTGCTCCGCAGGAAGCCTGCTTCTCCCTCTCCCACTCCCCCTGCTTGTGTTCCCTCTCTCACCATGTCTCTCTCTGTCAAATAAATAAATAAAATCTTAAAAAAAAAAAAGAAGAAATTTTACTGCAAATGTTTGGAAGACAGGATAATTCTTTACCTATTGATAGGAGCCTGGAGCCCAGGACTATCTAGGAGCCACTTCTTAGGGAGGTCATGTCTGAGAGTGAAAGTAATACGTAGAGGAAGCAAGAGATGGAGAGGAAGACAGAAAAGAGAAAAGGAGGGAAAGAGAGACAGAGACATACCAATTCTGGGGATATCATTAAGACCCTAGTAGTGGGCTCAGATGGTTAAGACCCTAGTAGCCATATAATTGAGACTAAAAGGAAGGTTTACCCCTGCTCCCTTTGGGTACTTGATTCAATACAGTTGACCCTTTAACAATGCAGGGGTTAAGGGTGCCAACCCTATCCCTTTGTACAGTTGAAAATTCGTGTATAACTTTTGACTCCCCAAAACTTAACTACTAATAGCCTATTGTTGACTGGCAGCCTTACCGGTATCAACAGTTGATTAACACATATTTTGTACATCATATACTATATTCTTACAATAAAGAAAGCTAGAGAAAAGAAAATACTAAGAAAATCATAAGGAAGAGATATACATTTATAATACTATATTGTAAAAAATTCGAGTATAAGTGAACCCATGAAGTTCAAACTCATCCTCAGTTTTTGTTTAAATCAGTTTGAGTTGCTTGCAACTGAAATAGTTGTAACTAAAACAAATAGTATAAAGTCAATGACAAAAGCTACAACAGCATTTGATAAAATTCAACATCCACACCTACTTTAAAAACACTAGAAAAGCAGGAAGACTATTTGTGAAAACTATTTCATAACTTGTTAAAAGTATCACAAACTTGTGGTATCTCTCCCGATCAGATGGGGGTTCCCCAATGTGGGGTGACGACTGAATAGAAGCCGGTGGCGCAGGTGGTGAAAGAATTCACCTGAAGCGGAACAAAGGAGATAGAATTTTACTGAATACACGACAAGGGAGAAGCAGCAGGACAGCAAAGAAAAGGCTGTCTGCCAGAAGGCAGTGGGTGGGGGCTGGATTTAAAGGGGGAAGGGAGGGGGCACCTGGGGGGCTCAGTCTGTTATGCGTCCAACTCTTGATCTCAGTTCAGGTCTTATCTCAGGGTTCAAGCCCCACGTTGGGCTCCACACTGGCCCTGGAGCCTACTTAAAAAGTAAGTAAAATAAATAAAATAAGGGTTCCTGGGGTGGCTCAGTCGATTAAGCATACAACTCTTGATTTCAGCTCAGCTCATGATCTCAGGATGGTGGGTTTGAGCCCTGCATCAAGCTTCACAGTCAGCACAGAGTCTGCTGGAGAGTCTCTCCCTCTGCCCCTCCTCCCTGCTTGAGCTCTCTTTCTCTCTCTCTCTCTCAAATACATACATAAATAAAATATTTTAATAAATAAAATAAATAGGAACAAAAAAATAAAATAAAGGGGGAAGGTGAGGAGGTATGGGGACATATGGAATTTTCCCTTTTTTGGTAACTGTGCCTGGTTTTAAGTAGCCCATTGGTTAGTTATGGCCTATGGATATTTAGAGATGGGTTGCCTGATGGGCCTATCTGTATTCAGCCAGGGGGTTGGAAGTCACTATGGACCCTTTTGCCTTGGTTAAGTTTCCATTGCTCAAGTCTGTTGGTTGGACTCTACAAAACTGGCAGCCAGAATCATCTGAGAAAATGAGTTACCATCCATTCCACTTGTTAAGCCAAAAACCCAGTTGTTATCCTTTATAGCTCCTCCTCTCACATCATCCATTTCCAACCAATTACCTTGCTTTTGTCCATTTTACCTACACAAATTATCCAACTTCCCATCAACACTCTAATACAAGCAACCATCATTTCTTGCCTGGACTATACAGGACTGCATAGCCTACTAGGTTTTCCACTTTCTACCTTTGCTCCCCACCTCTCCATCCTCCCACCCCCATCCTGTATTGCCACCTAGTCTGTACAAGGTTGCCAGGGTGAGCATTTAAAAACATCAGTAGGGTCAGATTACTCTTCATTTGAATATCCTTCCACAGCACTCCTCTGCACTTAGAAAATCTTTTTAAACTCTTTAGTCTTGCTTATAAAGTTGGGAAAGATCTAGCTCATGCCTATTTCTCCAATAGTATGTCATTGTTATTCACCAAACTCCAGCCACATTACCTTATTTCAAGACTTTTTCAAGCACAATTCTGTTTCCCTCCTCTGAACTTTCACATGTAATATTCCCTCTGCCTGGAATGCTTCTCTTCCTATTTCAAGTCTCAATTTCAATTTCACCTCAAGGAGTCCTTCTCTATTATTCTTTAAACAACAACCCATTCTGTCCTTTCAGTCAGCACATTTATAATTATTTATTTATTCATTATACTTGTCTCTCCAAATAGTATCTCTGAGGGCAAGGAAACAATCAGAGGAATCTAGAAAGTGGGACGCTCCACTGAACAATTAACCCAGTCTCTTCAAGAAGTCAAAGCCATGAAAAAAGAGGAGATGCTGTTCAAGAATAAAACAGATACCTAAGGGCTAAGCACAGTACACAGACTTTAGATTCAGACTCAACACAATTACAAAAAGACATTTTGTAAGCAATGAGGAAAATCAGAATGTAGACTATTACAAAATATTAAGGAGTTTTTGTCAATTTCATTAGGAATGATAATGGTCTTAAGAGACAACTTTATTTAAATGATGAAATATCTTGTTATCAGGGATTTATTTTATTTTATTTTATTTTATTTTTATTTTTTTAAAGATTTTATTTATTTATTTGAGACAGAGAATGAGAGACAGGGAGCATGAGAGGGAGGAGGGTCAGAGGGAGAAGCAGACTCCCTGCTGAGCAGGGAACCCGATGCGGGACTCGATCCCAGGACTCCGGGATTATGACCTGAGCCGAAGGCAGTCGCTTAACCAACTGAGCCACCCAGGCGCCCCAGGGATTTATTTTAAAATAATAATAGATTTAAATGTAAAATGCAAAATTATAAACTTTTAGGGAAAAATTTTGGGATCTGGGCAAAGGGTTTTTAGACTTGGCACCCAAAAATATGAACCATAAGAGGAAAAATTGTTAAATTGGGTCTCATCAAAATTATAAATTTTTGCTCTATGAAAGTCCATGAGAAAAGAATGAAAAGACGAGCTACAGAGACAGAGGAAATATTTGGAAACCCCATATCTGAGGAAGGACTGGAATCTAGAATATATAAAGAACTGTCAGAACTCAATAGTAGAAAAACCAATCCAGTTAGAAAATGGATAAAAGACATGAAAGACATTTCACTGAAGAAGACATACAGATGGCAAATGAGCACATGAAAATCTGCTTGACATCATTAGCCATTTAATGGCTAATTTAAAACCACAATGAGGTATCACTATACACTTATCAGAATGAACAAAATGAAAAATAGTAACACCAAATGCTGGCAAGGATGTATGGAAGCTGGATCACTCACTGCTAGTGGGGATATAAAATGATATAGCTACTCTGGGAAATAATTTAGCAGTTTCTTATAAAACCAAACCTGCAATTACCATATGATCCAGTAATTGCACAGCTGGAGATTTATATCAGAGAAAAAACACTTATGTTTACACAAAAAACTGCTACAAATGTTCATAACATATCTATAAATAATAGCTCCAAACTGTAAACAACCCAAATGTTTTTCAAAAGAGAATAAATACTGTGGTACATCCATACTGTGGGATACTACTCAGCAATAAAACGCTGATACATTCAACAACTTAGATGAACCTCAAGGGAAAAAAAAGCAAATCCCAAAGGTTTCGTACTGTATGATACCATTTATATAATACTTTGAAATGAAAACATTTTAGAAATGGAGGACAGATGACTGCTTTGAGAGATGAGGGCTATGGATAGGAGGGTGTGTGGGCAGGGGAAGGAGGTGGGTGTGGTAATAAAAGAGCAGCATAAGGAATCCTTGTGGAGTTGGGACTGTTCAATATCTTCACTGTGGATACAAGAAAGTACACAGGCAATAAAATCTGACAGAACTTAATATCCACATGAATTAGTACAAGGGTTACTGGAGAAATCCGAATAAAATAGGTGGGCTTATATCAATGTCAATAACCTGGTTGTAATATTGTGCTATACTTTTGCAAATGCTACCATTGGCAGAAAATGGGAAAAGTACACAAGGAATCCCTATGTATGGTTTCTTTTTTTTTTTTTTAAGTTTATATATTTAAGTAATCTCTACACCCAATATGAAGCTTGAACTCATGACCCTGAGATCAAGAGCTGCGTACTCTACCAACTGAACCAGCCAGGTGCCCTCAAATCTCTATGTATTATTTCTTACAACTGCATGTGAATCTACAATTATCTCAATAAAAAATTCAATTAAAATAATTCTATTGGAAAGAGGGAAAAGTTGGGGAAAGATAAAACAGATTCGTAGAATGTTGGTAATTGTTGGAGCTGGGTAATGGGTATACAGAGGTTCATTATGGTATTCCCTTTATATCTTTGTGTGTTCAAAATATTCCATAATAAAAAGTTAAAAATAAACATAAAAACAAACAAACCTTGAATTTCTCTACCTGCTTTTTCTCACCAACAATTTAAACACATGCTAAAGTCTCCCTTATCTTAAACAAAGTCTTAAACACCACTTCACTTCAATCCCACCCCTCTTTCAAACTCTTCAAAGCCAAATATTGTCATCATCCTTCAGCTGATGGCAACATGGTTTCCACCCCCACTCCTCCCAGAGTTTAGTCAAGGTAGACTACACACAGGTCATTAAGGTCCCTCATGGTTGTAGGTTATCCTCTACATAGTCCATTAGTCTATAGTCTACATTTCATCTTTTCAAGAGAAGAAGAGTACTCAACAATACTCATTTACTCTACCTTCAACATATATTTTAAGCAGGGGAGAGAAATGATGCACTTCAAAATTACTATCTCCAGTCTATATCAATCCCCTGAGTTCCAAACATGTATATTTATAGATACTCATGCCTCACAGTCTCTGTAGGTCAGGAATCTGGACACAGTTTATCCTCTAGCTTAGGGTCTCTCACAAGGGCCTGCAATCAAATTGCCTTCCAGGGCTGCACTCACCTCAAGGCTCATGAGGGAGGATCCATTTCCAAGCTCACTCACATGGTTGTTAAGATTCAATTCCTCACACACTGTTGGGACTAAGGATCTCAGTTCCTTGCTACATTGGACCCTCCATAGAGCAACTAAAAATGGCAGCTATGTTCCACAAGAATAAGCAAGTGAGAATGAAAGAGGATGAGCAAGACATAAGTCACCATCTCTTTGTAACTTAACCTCTGAAGTGACATCCCATCACTTTTGCCTATCCAAATTCCTAGAAACAAGTCACTAGATTCAGCCCACACCCAAGGGGAGAGGATTACACAAGTGTATGAGCACCAGAAAGTGGGGATCACTGTAGGTCATTTTAGAGGCTACCTATAAGGCTTCCATAAGCATCTCAACCTCAACAAGTCCAAACCTCAATCCTTCAGTCAAACTTAGAGCTTCATATTCAACTATACCATTAAAGTTTCTCTGGGATCTGCCTTATTCTCCTTTCTGCCCCAACCCTTGTAAAAACTATTATTTTTCATGTGGATTGCTTCATAGACTCCTATGTGGTTTCCCTGCTTCCAGTCTTGATATTATCCAATCCACTGACCACATTGGAGTCTGAGAAATCTTTGAAAAATAAAAACATGAAAAAAAGAAAAAAGAAAATCTGAATGTGGCATTCCTTTACTTAAACACTTGTACGAGTAAGGACCATTTCTCACTAAGCAAACTGAGACAGCACAGAACTGGAATTGAAACAGAAAGATCTAGGGACTGTAATATTTACTCTGCATATTGGCCTTTCACTCTCTTAATACAGAGAAGCTGTATTTACAGAAAAAAGGAAAAAAAAGATGGCCACTGGCAATCTTGGACACACATCCCAACAGTTGTCCCAGAGGAAAAAAGCTACCACTATCTCTAGTTTAAAAAATCCTAAGGATGGATTTGAGTCACATGCTTATCACTGTGTTCAGGAGGATAGAAACTAAGAATGATTCTACCTGGGTCATGTAAGTACCTCTGTGGTTGGACAAATGCAGTCTGTTACTAGAAGGACTGATCAGTGATAATCTAGAGAATGACAACAGGCACATTAAAACCCTTCAAGGCCTCTTATTTCCTTAAAGACATTCTATGATCCAGCCCCCTTTCTAGCTTTATCTCTTCCTGGTTTTACATTGCTTCAGCAATCTGGAATGCCTTCCAATTCATAGAATATAGTTGTCTTTTGCTAACTGGTCTTCACATGCTATTTCCTTTGTCTAAAATACTCTTCCTTCTTCCCACTTTTCAACATATCATTCATCTTTTAGGGGTCTACTTAAATATTACTTCCTCAGGAGAACCTTCCTAACACCTAAAGTTCCCATACTGCCCCCTCTTCTCTCCCCATTATAATACTCATTTAGGCCTTGTTAGGACTATTAATCATCTAATGTGCCTGCTAGATAGTAAGCTCTCTGAGGACAGGAAGTGAGTCTATCTGATTCATTCTGAAACCCTAGAACCCAGCACCATGTTTGGCATACATAAGTGTTCAACAAAAATGTCTTGAAATAATAAATGAAAGCACTAGAAGAATCACAGACAAAAGTGAAGGGAAAAGTGAAAATGAAGGAATAGTAAATAATAATAGCTATCTTTTATTAAATACCTGCTGTGAACCAGATACTGTGCAAGATGTTTAACATGTATTATTACCTCATTTAACTCTCTCATCAACCCTATGAAGCAGGTGCTATTTTGGTACCTATTTTACTATTAAAGAAACTATAGCTTAGAGAAGTTAGTTGCTTTGCATGATATATACCTGACTTCCATATTCATGATATAATGGCTAATTATATACAAATATTTATTTAAGAAATTGCATGATACAATGCAAAGAGCAGAGGCTCTGGAACTAGAAAAAATTAAGTGTGAACGTGGGCTCCATCACTTTCTAGCTGGTTACCTTCAGCAAGCTATCAAAGTTTCTGAATCAGTTTCCACATATATAAAAAGGGGATTAAATACTATACTTAACATTACATAACATACATAAAATACTTGGTACAAAAGAAATATTACTTAAAGGCTTACTTTTTACCTTGCCCCTCCACTGTAATATATCATGTGGTAGAAATACAAGAGGAATTATGCTACCTAGATTCTTTTTTTTTAAAAAGATTTTATTTATTTATTTGTCAGAGAGGAGAGAAGCAGCACAAGCAGGGGGAGCTGCAGGCAGAGGGAGAAGCAGCTCCCCGCTGAGCAAGGAGCCTAACGTGATACTCAGTCCCAGGACCCTGGGATCACGACCTGAGCCGAAGGCAGACACTTAATGGACTGAGCCACCCAGGCGTCCCTATGCTACCTAGGTTCTTGAAGATCTTACTATCCAGTTGGTGTGAGAAGACTATTAAATATACTTGAAATTAAAGTGAAAATGAGGCCAAATAGTAGACACTCTATAATGCTATGTGGTACAGATTGTTAAGTTCAGAAAAAGAGTAAGAGTCAGTATGGCTGGAGCAGATCAGAGAAGGCTTCATCAAGAAGAAGAAATGTGCAGAGATTCTCAGAGGATACATAAGAGGGAGTGTGGCATAAATAAAGGTGTTTTCCTCCTCTACCCACAAACATATATGAGTAAAACCATGAAGCTGCCCCTTTAATTAAAGAGGGTGGATAAGGATTATGGAAGACAGTGATGGCCAGAATGTGAAGCTAAGATTTGTAAAAGCAGGAAACATGGAGCTAGTAACAGTTTGGGGTCAGGGAAAGGACAGAATGAGGAATGGTAATAAATCTTACATTTTTCATGGGAATACTGTAAAGGAGTCATTGTTTTTTTTTTTTTTTTCTAAGAAGAAAGGTATTACCGCTCCAAAATGTTATTCAAACATATTTTTCATTTATAGAAAAGGGAACTAAAGCAAAAAGAAAACAGGCCTCTTGCCTCACTTCATGCTATAAGATAATCACCAAAGAAGGAAGTAGAACCCAAGCCTCTAATTGTGATCCCTATAACTTCTTGTATTACTAAATAATATTGCATCCACATACTGGTCAAAACTGGTCAACCTTGGCTTATTTGCAACTCATCATAACAGATGTTGTTTATAGACAGAATATTTTGAGACATATTTTAATAAGCAAGTGCCATTATAAACTTCACCCCACGTAAAAGGTCATAGCACCCTCAAGGAAACACAATGAACAACTCCATACAAAGATGCAAATTATAATTTCAGAATCCTGAGACAAAAACTGTCTCATCCTTCCAATGTATCTTTAAAAATGCCCATTATAGGTATTTTTATATCCTTACCCTTTTACAGCTGATTACAAAGGAACTATCAATCAGTTCTATAGCATTCTTAAAACATTTTAAATGAGCCAATGTGGCTTCTTATTACACCCCAGTCTTCTCCCATTACTTTCTTTATTTTAGGCTCTAAAACTTGGGCATTATTTTCTAACCATATGCTTCATGCCTTACTGGGGATTATATAACTTTTTGTTTTTATCAAAATGGTACCCTTTTGGTTTAAGCTACATCAGGTTTTTCTTAAATTTACAATTCTAAAAAAATTACTTATAAAACAGAAGCAAAACTAGAGGGCCCAATTAAATAGAGGAATACAAGATTCTTTCTAGTGTTATTTTTTTTTTACCACTTTACATTTGATAGATTTACAATAAAAGTGAATTATTTCCTTCCATAACTAAGTTGGTATGGACAGTGAGGAAAAATAGAGACACTGCTGGACTTAGAAATGTGTATTCTCATACCTGGTGTCTCAATTTCCAAAATGCACAACAAACATGCTCATGAAATTCGAGAGATTTAAAAGAAATTGTAACCTTCAGGTACGCCTGGGTGGCTTGGCTAAGTCAGTTAAGTGTCTGCCGTCCGCTCAGGTCATGATCCAAGGATCCTGGGATTGAGCCTAGCATCAGGCTCCCTGCTCAGCAGGGAGTCTGCTTCTCCCTCTCCCTCTGCCCCTCCTCCCTGCTCGTGAGCGCTCTCTCTCTCTCTCCTGAGCGCTCTCTCAAATAAATAAAATCTTCAAATAAATAAATAAATAAATAAATAGTATCATTCTGAATTCATACGTTAGGACTTAGAGGATTTGGAGTAATAGATTCTTGCTCACCATGGCAATTTTGTCCTTTTTAAGTTTTATAAATCACTATGAGATTAATGTAATTAAAACTTGTCAGGAGTATTACTGCTACCCTGAGTACTTAAGTTTTTCAGAAATGTGGATACTTAAATATAAAGTAGGGTATAATCTCTCAAAAAATTTCAGCACTATTTGAACAACAAACAAAAAAGTGGCAAAAGAATGGAGATTCTCGGGGCTCAGAGCCTCTAAAAGGCTGCCAAATATTCCGGTGAAAATTTTAGGACAATTACTTTTAACAGGTGGAAGTGTGTGATAACTGGCTTAGCGTTTTTGACCATTTCTTCGCCAACAGATTCCATTTTACATTGATTTGTCCCTATTTCAGGGAACAGGCATGGCCTATTTTTAATGTAATTATTATTAAACGACAGTACCCACAAGAAGGAACTGTTACTTTTCCATGCATCTGTCGATTCCTGAGGAAGCAGATCATGTGCATCCAGGAAGGCTGTTACTGGCTGGAGGAAGTATTTTCTTCCTCTGTTAGACACAGCATTAATACCTCTTCTAAAATCAAAGCTTCAACTCACACCCCAGTTTTGTGTCTGTAGCTATCGTTCTTCAAAAGCAGCTGCCTACCTATGAAATCTACTTTTATCCCGTCACTTCCAGCCCAAATTTCAGAAAAGGCATCTCTCTCGATAAAAAAGACGAAGCAATTCTCACAAGTGCGAGACTCCTTTTCTGACCCGCTACGCCAGGGCCTTGGGCTGGGGCAGCGGGGTGAGGAAGACATGGCGGGGGGCGGGGAGGGGGGACAGTGGTGGAGAAACTGATGGCTCACCGCCGTGGATCCTTTCTTCACTGCTTCCTGAGCATATTCCACTTGGAAAAGGTGTCCATCTGGGGAGAAGACAGTGATTGCCCGGTCATACCGAGATGCCATGGCACAGGCCTACGCCAGTTCCTGCGGTGCCAACGACGCTACCGCCGGAAAAACGCGCGGAAGTGTCTCAGCTGCTGACACGTGCCACCCGGAAGTGCTTGCCTAGAGCCGTGAGATGCGTCCCGGAAGTGCTCGCACCTGCACCGCGAGTTGCCCTCTGGCAGTCCTGGAGCCCACTGCGAGGATGCCGCCCAGAAGTCCTTGTTCCGCCTGCCTGCGTACGGCTGTGCCTGTGAGATGGCAGAGTTCCTCTGCTACCATTAGTGCTTGGTGCACACTTCCCGGTTTTTCCACTACGGGTGTTGTCCTAGGGGTGGTGTCAAATCTATCCGGGTGTAAAAAGACAGCTAAGAGTAGGGCTTCACGAAGAGAAAATCGAAGATATTTTGGTTTTCTCAAACCTGTCAGAGCACCAGTGGTAAGTTAAATTCCAACCTCTTCATTTAGCTCCAAATTGCAGATTTCATTTCGCCCTCTCACTTATCTTACGTCGTTTTAAGTCAAGGAAAGCCGTAATTTTCAAAATAGTGTTTTTTCATTTTCTGCCTTGTGAATGGCAGAAAATTTTTATTTTCTGCTAATGACAGGAATTAAGATGGTACTATTTTCATCAAATAAATTTTTTAAAAGCCCAACTTAACAGTGTGGCTTTGGGTAGGTATATTTCACTTCCCTAAAAGTGACCTATAAAAAGAGGATAATAAGCCCGACCTCACAAGTTTGTTGTAAAAAGCAAATGAAATCACGTATCACTGTATGAAGGCATTACTTATCACAGATAAGTACTTGAAAAATGTTAACTTTTGTTATTAATCATTGAGCTAACTAAAAAGTTAAGATTATTCTGTAAGAGAGAAATTAGGAAGAGTAAAAATGTAGCATGAGTCCACTTATATGTTTTTTAAATGTATGTACAAACATATTTCTAAATCTATAGAGAAAAGAGTGAGAGGGCATACATCAAGTTGACAAGAGTGGTTTTCTTTGCAGGAGTCCAGGGATTGGAAACAGAATGAGGAGACATGGTAAGGAGAAAGAAGTTATTGTTCTAAACTTTACATCTGTATTTTAAAATTTTTACAGTAAGCATAGTTTACCTTTATACTTAATAAAAACAGTATAATATAATTGTTTAATGCCTAGAGACTTCTGCAAAGGCAGTCTTGATAGTTTGACCCAGATCTCCTATTGAGAACAACTAGAAATACTGGACAAATTATTTTCTTAAAATATATATTCTGACTTCAAATAGCTAACAAGGAATGAGGAGTTGTGGTGCCAAGATTCAGAAGAGAAGGAACACTCTCAGGGGTAAACCTAGCATTTTTCCCTTGAGATATTTGCCTATACGTAATGCCTAGGTGAATAGTGAAGCAGATTTTTGATAGACAAAAACTGGATTTCAAAGCCTGTCAAAGTATAGGGGTTATGGTAAAGATGACCTAGGCTTTTGTTTGGGACCCAAAGAACCACACCCCAGAAATAAAAGTAAACCAAAAGCAGATGTCTTCTTACAAAGACTAACACCAAGTTTTGCATCATCTCAGTTGAGGATTGGACTAAAGCCGTTGATGAAGAGAACAAAGGAAAGAGAAATGTAGCTAAAATTAAATCTCCTTACAACTTGCAGCCCACTGGAATACCTGAGATGTGCAGAGCGTGACATTCCTCAAGGAACTCATGGCTGCCTTAATATTGTTGTTTTATTAGAGACTAAAAGCCACCTTATCTTAACAATAGCTAGCCCTCCAAGGTCCTGGAGACCTGGCTTTCAACATGCACAAATTCCTTAGAGACTTATGTTACCCATAATCCCCACTAACTAAAAGTATATAATCAGTCACTCCTCACAATCCCAGTGCAGCTCTTTCTGCCCATGGGTCCTGTCCCCATGCTATAATAAAAACACCCTTTTCCACCAAAAATGCCTCAAGAATTCTTTCTTGACCATTCACTTGGCGGCTCCACATTAGTAGCATTTCTCAAACTGTGGTCCACAGATCTTTGGAATTATTCAAAAACCTTTCAAGGGATTCGCAACGTCAAAACTATAATGATAATACTAAAATGGTTTTTGTCCTTCCGTTGTATGAATATTTACATTTGCAGTGCAAAAGAAATAGGTAAAACTGCTGGAGCCTTAGTATGAATCAAGGCAGTAGCATCAATCTGTACTAGTATACACTGTATTCTTTACCACTAAGCACTCATTAAAAAAAAAGCCAATTTCATTTAAGAATGTTATTGAATAAGCAATAAATTATTAAATTTATCAGGTCTTCCTCGGGAGTACTTGTATGTTTAATATCCAGAATGGAAAGTACACATCAGGTACTTCTGCTGCCTTCAAAGTAAGGTGGTTAGCTTGAGAAAAAGCACTTTTGTAAATCTTTGAGTTGCTAGCTGAACCAACCCCGTTTCTCATGGAATATCATTTATACCTGAAAGAGTGACTGACATTGTGGTTATTCAGAGTTAGATATTTGGGCAGACATTTCTGAAAATGAATAAAATTAGCCTGTCACTTCAAGAAAAACAACAGACAATATGTGTTTCCAAAGATAAAATTCAAGGTTTTGGGGCGCCTGGATGGCTCAGTCAGTTAAGCACCTGCCTCAGGTCATGGGATCCTGGGATTGAGCCCTGTGTTGGGCTCCCTGCTTAGCAGGGAGCCTGCTTCTCCCTCTCCCTCTGCCCTCCCTCCCACTTGTGCTCTCTCTCTCTCCCTCTTTCAAATAAATAAATAAATAATCTTTAAATAAAATTCAAGCTTTTGAAGCAAAAATTAGAATTTTGAAAAACTTGTATCCGTCACCATGAACTTGACAATTTCTCCGTAATAACTGACTTTATTGATGAGACTGGTGGTCATATTAAAATGTGATTTTTTATATAGTACTACATTTGGAAAATATGCATAACTCAGCCAGGATTTTTCTAGTGACCAAAGCATAAATCATGCACAATCATGCATAAATAAAAAAGACATTCAAATTCCTAAACAGACTAGCCGATTTAATGTAAAAGAGTACTAAAAGTTCATTGGTGTGATTTTAGATGACAAATTTCAACTAAGAAACTACCACCTTTTGAATGTTTGTCTAGTAACAAAGAATATCCAATGATTGAAATCACTGTAATTGATCTGGAGTGATCTGAAAAGGCTATACAAATACTTTATTTTCCAATATATATCTTTGTGAGGTTGTTTTCCCCCTATATTTCAATCTAAATAACATATGGCAACAGTTTGAATGTAGAAGCAGATCTAAGAATCCAGCTGTATTCTATTAAGCTGGATATTAAAAAAGATTTATAATTTCATTCTTTTTTTAAAAATATTTTATTTATTTATTCGACAGATAGATGGAGAGAGAGCACACGTAGGCAGAGTGGCAGGCAGAGGGAGAGGGAGAAGCAGGCTCCCTGCTGAGCAGGGAGCTGGATGTGGGGCTCAATCCCAGGACCCCAGGATCATGACCTGAGCCGAAGGCAGACGCTTAACCAACTGAGCCACCCAGGAACCCCATATAATTTCATTCTTCTCACTAATGTTTTTAAATTTTGGAAAATATAGGTTTTTCATTTATTGAAAAGGTTTATTTATTTTAGAGAGAGAGAGCAAGCAAGCGAGAGAGCACTCACGTGTGTGAGCGAGGGGAAGGGACATAGGGAAAGAGAGAGAGAATTTCAAGCAAACTCTCCACTGAGTGCAGAGCCTGATGCAGGCTCAATGCCACAACCCTGAGATCATGACCTGAGCCTAAAGCAAGAGTCCGATGCTTAACTGACTGAGTCACCTAGGCACCCCAGAAAATGCAGGTGTTTTAATAGAAATATATGAAAAGTGTAAATATGTAATGGGTTTAACTTTTTAATGAATTAATAAATAAAATGTTTTAATTTTAATATGGTAAATATAGACATAACCCACATGAACAAAAGCTCTTCAGGGTCCTCAATAATTTTTAAGTGGGTATTCCTAAGGTCAAAAAGTTGGGAACCACTAGAATAAAGCATTGCTAGTACCCCTAGAAGATTAGTTGCCTGCCAGAAGCAAAGTAAATCCTCTGTAGAGGAAGATAACATTATGCAGAACCTCAAATTGTTGCAGTTTTTTTGTTTTTTAAATATTTTATTTATTTATTTATTTGAGAGAGAGAGAGAGCACAAGCAGGTGGAGGGGAGAGGGAAAGGGAGAAACAGACTCACTTCTGAGCAGGGTGCCTGATGCAGGACTTGATCCCAGGACCCTGGGATCATGACCTGACCTGAAGGCAGATGCTTAACTGACTGAGCTACCTAGGTGCCCCTGTTGCAGTTTGTAATATGCAGTATCCTGTGCTCTATTAAAAGTAACCTTGCACACACAAAAAAGTGGTGTGACTAAAGAACAAGAAAAACAACAGGCAATAGAAAGACATATAAGATCCAGCTAATGAAGTTATCAAATATAGATTTTTAAAACAAATATGATAATTATATGCAGAGGATTAAAAACAAGATCAAGACTTTTAGCCAGGGACTAGAACTATTGATGAAGCATGTGCTGGAAAATATAGAAATGCATACTACATTAACTGAGATTAAGGACTTAAAATTGGACTTAATATCAGTAATTGGACTTAAAATCAGACCTAGTTGACTTAAAATTGGACTTAAGTCAATAATTGGACTTAAATCAGACCTAGTTGAAGAGAGAATTAGGGAATTAGAAGATAATTAAAAATATATATATATAAAATTTCCACATCAAAGCAGAGAGAGATAAGAGGATAAAGAACACTGAAAAAGAATCTAAAACACAGTGGGTATGTTAAAAAAACCAAATGTAGGTATAGTTAGAGTACCAGACAATAGGAGGTAAAAAAATAGGGCAGAAACAACATATAAAGATACTTTGTTTAGAAATTTTCAAGCTGACAAAAGAATCAAGCAACAGATTTAAGAAAAACTATTAACAGCAAGAAGGATAAATAAAAGAAATTCACACTTAGAAAAGTCATAATAGGGGCGCCTGGGTGGCTCAGTTGGTTAAACGGCTGCCTTCAGCTCAGGTCAGGATCCCAGGGTCCTGGGATCGAGCCCTGCATTGGGGTCCCTGCTCAGCGGGGAGCCTGCTTCTCCCTCTCCTGCTCCCCCTGCTCACTCTCTCTCTCTCTGTCAAAAAAAAAAAAAAAAAAAAAGTCACAATAAATCCAATGTAAATCAAAGACATTGAGAAAAATCTTAAAGCTATCTAAAGAAAAAAATAGGTAAATTACCAAAAAGAAGATTATACGGCTATCAGCTGACTTCTATAGTAACATGGAATTCTACCTTCAACATGCTAAAATACATGCAAAGCTAGTATGATTATTTCTAGTGAAAATAACCTTTAAAAATGAAGGCAAAATTAAGGTATTTTTCACACAAAACCATAAAGGATTAGTTACCAGCAAACACCCACTGAAGGAAATACTAAAGAATGTTCTTCAGACAGAAGAAAATTATCACAGATGAAATTTGGAGATGGAGAAAGAAATAAAGAGCATCAAGGATAAACATATGCATAAGCTCAAATATTAACTGAACAAAACAATTGCTATGGGCTTATAAATACATATAATATTAAAATATTGAGAGAATAACATAATTTGGGTAGGAAGACAAATGAAGTTAAAGTGTTCTACACTTCCCTTTATTGCTTCAGAAAGTAGTAAAATTTCAAAAAAAGTAAATTTCTAATTTATATTAGACTAACTGATCCAAAATGCATATTGTAATAGCTGAGGAGAGCACTAAGAGAACCATATAAAAATATATAACCACGTATATTGTAATACTTTATTATAATGAAATAATAATAAATAACAAAAAGAACACCAAAAAAAAAAAAGAAAAAGGAACATATAACAGGATGGAAAATAGAAAGCAAATCGTATTTTAGTAGGTTTCAAGTTAACTACATTAATACTTATGTTCTCTATAATGAAATAAGTATTTCAATTATAAGATAAATCCGGCTGGATAAAAAGAAATGTACTATATGCTGCTTACATGAGATAAACATTAAACTAAAGGGTAAAGAAAATTTGAAAGTAAAAGGATGAAAAAGATGTCATGCAAACACTAAGCAGAAAGAGCTAGTACATAGTATAACAAAGTATAGTTCAGCTCAAGATACATAGCAAGAGATATTGATGGATATTTTGTAATGATAAAAGGTCTAATTTACTAGGAATACTTAATTCTAAAATTTGTACCTAATGCTAACCACATATTCAAGATAAGGTAAAAATTGTTAGTATTAAAGAAGAAATAGAGAAACCCACAATTATAGTCAGAGATTTTTTTTAAAGATGTTATTTATTTATTTGACAGAGAGAGAGACAGCGAGAGAGGGAACACGAGCAGGGGGAGTGGGAGAGGGAGAAGCAGGCCTCCCGCTGAGCAGGGAGCCCCCGATGTAGGGCTCCATCCCAGGACCCTGGGATCATGACCGGAGCCAAAGGCAGACACCTAGCGACTGAGCCACCCATGCACCCCTATAGTCAGAGATTTTAACATAATTTTCTTGGTGATTGATAAAATAAAGCAGATAAAAAAATTGAAAACAATATAAAATATTCAAGGAACACAATCTTTGTTTAATATATATACACACACATATAAACACTATGCCTAGCAACTGTAGACTACACATACATTTTGAGCAAACACTGAACACTTATAAAAATTGACTATATGGTGGGCTGACAAGCCAGTTTTACAAATTTCAAAGGGGTAAAAGCATAGAAAATATATCCTCTGGCCCCACAGAATTAAGCTAGAAATCAGTAACAACAACATAATTAGAAAACACCCATGTATTTGAAAATTGAGAAATTTATTTCTAAATAACATGGGTCAAAGAAGAATCTACAATGGAAATTAGAAAATGTTTTCAATGGAATCATATTAATATTATTATTAATATGAAATATAAAAATATTAAAATGTGACAAATTTATAATAAACATTATACATAAATATATAATATATAAAGATATAAATTTGAATATATTAAAAATATAAATATAATAAATATAACAAATCCAACATGTGATGCAGCCAAAGCAGTATCTAAGGGGGAAATTATAACATTAATGTATACATTAGAGAAGGAGAAAGACTAAGAATCATTACCTAAGCATCAAAGTTAAGATGTTACATTAAAAAACAGCTTATTAAACCCATGGAAAGTAGAAGGAAGGAAATACAAAGATAAGAATAGAAATCAATGAAATACAAAATATATAATAGGGAATGTAAAGAAAGCTGAAAACCATTGAAAAGGCTAAAAATTGATAAATGGTTGGCAGAAGTGATCAAGAAAAAAGAAGTCAAAAAATGAGGAATGAAAAGAGGACCTTATTAAAGATTGTAATGACATTAAAAAGTTATGAGTAACTTTATGCCAGTAAGTTGGAAAATTTAGACTAAAAGGGCAAATTTTTTGAAAACATAATAAAAATAATGCAAGAAAAAAGAGAAATGTCTTGATGGTCCCAAATCTGTTAAGAAATTAAATCCATAAATAAAACATTGCCACAATGAAGACCCTTGGCCCAGGGGTATCACTGGTGAATCCTATGGAACATTTAAGAAGGAAATAACACCCATCTTACATAAAGTCATCACAGAAATAGAAGAGAGACTGCTTCCATACTTGTACTATGAAAGAGCATAACCTTTTTTTTTTTTTTTTTTAAATAAGCTGAATGCCCAACATGGGGCTCAAACTCATGACCTGGAGATTAAAAGTCGCATGCTCTGCTGACAGCCAGCCAGACGCCCCATGAAGCAGCATAATCTTAAGAGCAAAACCTAAGGATGCTATAAGAAAGGAAAATTACAGGCCATTTTCACTCATGAACATGTACTTAAAAATCCTACGTAAAATGTTAATAAATAGACACTAGCAATATACAAAAAAATATACATTACATGTATATCACAACTGACTTGAGTTATTCTAGGAAGCAATCAAGGTAATTTACCACATTAACAGAATAAAACAGGAGTTATCAAACTATTGCCCAGGAACCAAATCTGGTCTGCTGCTGTGCCTATTTTTGTAAATAAAGTTTTACTAGGAAACAACTATGCCCATCCTTTTATGTTATTGCTTTCTTGTTAAAGTGACAGAGTTGTGTAATTGCAGGGGAGCCTAGATGGCCTGCAAAACCTGAAATACCATCTGGTCCTTTATAGAAAGTTTGCTGACTCATGAAATAGAGGGGAAAAAAATCCTATCTCAATAAATGCAGAAAAGCATTTAATAAAATCCACTGTCTCATAGAATTTTATTGACTCATAATCTAAGGATTGAAAGGAATTTCCTTAATCGGCTAAGAGGCTCTACAAGAAACCTCCAGAAAACATCATACTTGATGGTTAAATATTAGAACTTTTTTTCATTTGAGATCAGCAGCATACCTGAGAGTACCTGCTTTCTTCATTTCTATTTAACTTTGTACTGGAGGGTTTTTTTAAGTGGTATATGGCAAGAAAAAAAAAAAACTTCACTGGAAAGGAAGAAATGAAAATCATATTATTTTTAGATGACCTAATTGTATACATAATAAAGAGTTCAAAATAAAATATAGATAAATCGCTAGTATTAGTAAGTGAATTTAGGGAGGTCGACAGACATAATTGATATAAAATCAATTGTATTTTTATAAACCAAAAACAGATAATTAGGAAATAAAATATAAAAGATATCATGTATGTAGTATAGGAAATACATATAGACCTCTACACAGAAAAACCTAAAATATTATTGGAAGAACCTAAAGAAAATCTGGGTAAGGGGAGGTATATATCATATTTATGAGTTGGCAAACTCAAATTGATCTAGATATTCACTGCAATATCTACAAGAATGCCAACACTTTTTTCCTTAAGAAGTACTTTAATTAATATTTAAATTTTGTATAGTAGGACGAATTTTTATCAATGTATACACCTATGTATTTATGACCACAATAAAAATATAGAATATTTTCATCGTCCCAAAACATTCCTTTGTGCTCCTTTGTAGTCATCATATCCCCCCATCCTCATCCCTAGTCAACTGTTGATCTACTTTGTCACTATAAATTGATTTTGCCTTATTTAGATTTTATATAGATGGAACCAACAGTACTCTTTTGTGTGACTTTTTTTATGCAACCTAATGTTTTTGAGATTTGTCCATTTTGTTGCATATATTAATAGTTCAGTCCTTTTTATTCTTGAGTAGTATTCTATTATATAAATGTATCATAATTTATCCATTCACCTGTGTGGAATATTTGGGTTGTTTCTAACTTAACACTATTTTTTAAAGATTTTATTTATTTGCTTAGAGTGAGGGAGAGAGAGTGTGAGCGGCAGGGGGGGGGTGTGCGGGAGGGAATCTCAGGCAGACTCCATGCTGAGTGCCTGACTTGGGGCTGAATCCCACAACCCTGAAATCATGACCCAAGCCGAAATCAAGAGTTGGATGCTCAAGCGACTGCGCTACCCAGGCATCCCTACCTTAACACTGTATTTATTAAAAGCGCTATGAATACTCATGTACGAGTCTTCGTGTGAGCAATACATTTTCATTTCTTTTGGGTAAGGAATAAATACTCAAGGGTGCAATTGCTGGATCATATGATGAGTGCATGTTTAACTTTATAATAATCACTAGTTGTTTTTCAGAGTGGTTGTATCATTGGTATTCCCACTAGCAATATATGAATGTTCCTAGTTGTTCCACATACTTTCCAAAATGTGATGATGTCACTCTTTTTAATTCTGGCCGTTTTAATGGGTATGTAGTGGTTTCTCAATGTGGCTTTAATTTGCATTTCCATGATGATTAATGATGGAGAGCAACTTTTTGTGTGTTTATTGGCCACTTGTATGTCATCATTCTAAAATGTCTCCCAGTCTTTTGTCCATTTTGTTAATAGGGTTGTTTGTCTTATTGAGTAGTAAGGGTTCTTCATATATTTTAGAGACAAATTCTTTGTTTTAATGTTTCATAAATTCATATCTTTTCTCTCAGATTATGGCTTCTCTTCTCATTTTCTAATTATATCTTTGAAGAGCAGAGTTTTTAATTTTAATGAAAATTTATCAAATTTTTCTTTTATGCTTCTTGCCTTTTGTGTCATATCTAAGAAATATATGCTTCACTCAGGGTCATGAAGATTATTTGTTTTTTTGCAGAAGTTTTATAATTTTGCTTTTAAAATTTAGGTCTACAATCTATTTCAAGTTAACTGTTGTGTATATGTGAGGAAAAGGTCAAAGATAATTTTTAAAAACATGGATATCTAGCTGTTCCAGAACAATTCTTTCTCCATTGAAGTATCTTGGCATCTGTATTAGTTTCCTAGGGCTGCCGTAATTACCACAAATGTGGTGGCTCAAAATAACAGAAATTCTCTCACAATCTGGGGGCCAGAAGGCTAAAATCATGATGTCTGCAGAACTGTACCATAATATTATGCTATTATTTTTCTTTTAAAGTAAATATATAATAAATATGATTGCTAGGTTACTTTAAGAACAGTAGTTCATAACATACTGAAGACCTTACCAGTATTTTAGTGCACATTGCCCAAAATTCAACCATAAATGTTAGATGGGAAAAAACATTGTATTAGTTTCCTATTGCTGTTTTAACAAATTATGACTAATTTAATGGCTTAAAACAACAAATTTATTATCTTCGAGTTTTAGAGGTCAGATGTCTAAAGTGAACCCCTCTGGGCTATAATTAAAGTTTTAGCCAGCTGTGTTCCTTCTGAAGGCTCTAGGGGAGAATCTGCTTGCTTTTTCCAGCTTCCACAGGCTGCCCACATTCTTTGGCTCATGACCCCCTTCCATCTTCAAAGCCAGCTATGGCCAGTCAAGTCTTTCTCAAGATGCCATCTCACTGATTTTTTAACTCTTTAATTTCACTGTTCCCTATTTAAGGATATTTGTAAATTACACTGGGCTCACTCAGATAAGCCAGGAAAATTTCTGTATTTTAAGGTCAGCTAGTTAACCACCTTAATTCTGTCTGACACCTTGATTCCATTTTGTCACATAACCTATCATATTTATAGGTTCTGAGGATTGGGAGGTGGTCATCTCTGTGAGGATGAAATTATTCTGCCCATCACACCCATTCATAAGAAAGTTAACAATTCATAGGGAAAGCAGTATAGTTGACCCTTGAACAATGCAGGGGGTAGGGGTGCTGACCCCGCATGCAGTTGAAAATCCATGTATAACTTTTAACTTCCCCAAAGCTTAACTAATAGCCTACTTTTGACCAGAAGTGTCTTACTGATAACATAAACAGTTGATTAACACATATTTTACGTTATATGTATTATATAGTGTATTCTGTAGGCTAGAGAAGAAAATGTTAAGAAAATCATAAGAGAAAATACATTTATAGTACTGTATTGTGTCAAAAAAGTCTGCATATAAGTAGACTTGTGCAGTTCAAAGCCATATTGTTCAAGAGTTATTATAATCCTGTCTATAATTGTGAAGTCGTTCAATAACAGTTACTCTTTTACTACAGATACAGTAACCACACATCATATATTAGATCAGAGAACATGCTAAATAGGAAAAAATCCCATTTGATCTCTGTTTAGCCTGAAAAAAAAACATTTTTTTAAAAGATTTTATTTATTTATTGGACGGAGAGAGAGAGAGTACAAGCAGGGGGAGCAGCAGAGGGAGAGGGAGAAGCAGGCTCCCCCCTGAGAGGGAGCTGATGCGGGGCTCCTGAAGCTCGATCCCAGGACCCTGGGATCATGACCTGAGCCCAAGGCAGACTCTTAACTTACTGAGCTACCCAGGTGCCCCTAGCCCAAAAATTTCTTAAGGGTAGACTGCATATCCCTTACTTGTCTTGCAGTATATATTTTTCTCTTTATTAGATTATTAAGTTCAAATTTTATCCTTCTTTGGTCATTTACACTATGCTATGTGTTTTTACATATTTTACCCATTAAAATTGGGACAAACTTTTTAAAGAGTCCAATGTAAGATAATCACTTAGACAGTGGCTGTGCATAATAAATGCTAAATAAATAAACACTATTATTTCTAATAGCCTTTTAGATAGGGTGGCTATTTTTTAGGAAAGTGAATGAAATACAAAAATGACCTGTCCAGTATCATGCCATAAGGTGGAACTAGGAACTGCAAACATGTGCATTTGTCACAGTAAGGTTAAGATTGAATATAGCTTCACACAGAAACTTTTTTTAAAAAAGCAATACTTTCTTATAACATTATACCCCCAAATATATTTGATTAAGCTCCTCCTTAATTCATTCAATGTTTGATACTGTAAGAAGAGATGGAAATGCCCCAGATAGGCTTTGTTATAGTCTACTTTGAATGAAATCTTCTGCAGTATTGAAAATAAAGTCTTTTGGGGAGAATTGGGAAAGGTGATTTGTTTTTGCCTAGAATAATCATGCTGTTCTCTTTATAGTCTTGAAATCTGTGGAAGCCACAGCTCAAAATGACTCATCAAATGCCATGGAGGCAGTGAGCAGAAATATTTTGAAAGATACTACCTGAGGGGTTTTGCTCTGAGCCCAATTATGAGCAGACAGGCTTGGTCTATGCCTCCCTATGTATTCTTGGAATTTATGGCAGCACCGAGGCTTCAAATATCAGCAAATTTGATAGAATGGATATTCAATTAATTATAAAACAATACATATTAAAGAAATGCTTATATGAAAGTAATCTCAATTATCTATACATGTATGATGTATTTTTTGTGGATTAAGATAATTTTTAATGCCACGATTATAGTTTTACTAAATATTGAGGATATGCCTAGAGCACTCACTTTATTAGTTTGGTGAAATACATTTAAGGAATACAAACAAATTCATGTAATAAAAATTAAAAAACTAGAACATTTGAAAAATCAAACATGGAGAATTTTCTTACTTTTGTTAAATGTGTCTACATTCATTCATCAGCGTGAATAATCAAGAATGAATTGTTCATGCAGACTATTTTACTTATTCTAAACCACTGTATATGTTATTAGGATTATTCTAAAAAACCTTTCACCTCATTGTTATATGACCTCAATTCCTTCTTCAGATGTCTCAGTCCAAGACCAATGTAAATAATGGGACTGATTTTCTGTTGGGGAAATGGTTGTCTGGGTAGCTCATTTAAAAAAAAAAATTTTATTATTTTTAATTTTATTATGTTATGTTAATCACCATACATTACATCATTAGTTTTTTTTTTTTTTTAAAGATTTTATTTATTTATTTGACAGATAGAGATACAGCAAGATAGGGAACATAAGCAGGGGGAGTGGGAGAGGGAGAAGCAGGCCTCCCGCCGAGCAGGGAACCCGATGTGGGGCTCAATCCCAGGACCCTGAGATCATGACCAGAGCCGAAGGCAGACGCTTAACGACTGAGCCACCCAGGCGCCCCTCATCATTAGTTTTTGGTGTAGTGTTCTGTGATTCATTGTTTGCGTATAACACCCAGTGCTCCATTCAGTATGTATCCTCTTTAATACCCATCACCAGGCTAACCCATCCCCTCACCCCCCTCCCCTCTAGAACCCTCAGTTTGTTTCTCAGAGTCCATAGTCTCTCATGGTTCGTCTCCCCCACCGATTTCCCCCCCTTCATGGTAGCTCTTTTTTAAGTTCCTACAGTCGTTTCTGAGATTTGGGTCAACTTCCCATCTTCATTCCCTGTTTTCTCCTTAACTAAATGCTGGGTACTCTTTATTCTCCTTTTTCTCCCAAATCTGCTACCACTCAGTCTATACTTTGGGATTCCTCTCTCCCCAAAACTAATGGTCAAATGAGACAGGAAGGAAGCCTGAGAGTAACTTGGGGTTCCTTTCAAGTTTCTTTTCTTATGGAGATCATTTGATTTCTGGCTGGATCTTTACTCCAATACCCATGTGATGGACACAGAAAATAATGGTATTTTTATGGCACACATGCCATCACAGAAAAGGCTGTGGTTATTCATGCCTAGTACCCTAGGCCCCGACTTGCTACTCTGAAGGAATAAACACCTTGGGCTGACCTGTTACCTATTTTGAGTAAATTTCTTTTCCTATTGTTGGGGAGCTATAATTTAAACAAAGAAGTTACTTATCTTTGGGTAACTCCTTGGAATAGAAGTCTCCTTGGCACTCTTTTTTTTTTTGAACTGGAATATAGAAATTCAGACAACTATTCCCACTGGTTCATGTTATTAAGATTCCGGTGCTATCTTATCAGCAGATATGATTGGAGCAGTAGGATCATGTTTCATTTTTCCTACTGAAATATTGCTTTAACAATTAAGGTACCCTTTTTTTTTTTTAAAAAAAGATTTTATTTGTAAGTAATCTCTACTCTCTGAGATCGAGTCACATGCTCCACCCACTGAGCCAGCCAGGTGCCCCAAGGTGCTTTTGTGTAAACATCAAGACATGATGATGAAAGCCAGGTGTTAGACATAGTGTGTAATGGTGGACAAGACTTGTTTTTTTTTCCCCCAAGGCTTAGGGTAGTGAAACACAAGAATTCTAAGAAAAATTATTATTAGTAGGAGTATAAATTCTCTTCCTTTATTCTTAGGATGGCTTAAATCTTTCCATCCTTTAGATGTCAGCTTAACAGAGAAGGCTTCCCACCCTGACTCGTGACTGCCCATCATTCTGTCAGTTCCTTGTTGGCATCTAGTCTTTCTTAAAAGTTTACATATTTATATATTTGTTGTTTCTAATCTGTCAGCCCTATCAGAGTATAAACTCCCTGAGAGCAGGTTCCATGCTCACCTTATTCACATTTGTATCCTAGGTGTCTAGCATAAAGCCTAGCACACAAAATGCACCTATATTTCCTTAATGAATGAAACTTATGACCTCTTGCGAAAAGCATATATTTGAAACAAAAATTTTAAACATTTAGCTTAATTTTTCCAGTTCATTTTACATATAAACGAAGTGATTGATTTTTGAGTCTCATTACTGTTGGGTGGCATTTTACATAAACGTTTCCTTTGTGTCACATGGATGTCCAAATTTACAGAATAATAATAATTACAGCCCCGACCACTTCTCGCCCACCCCCCCACCCCCACCCCACGCCAACACATTACCCACATTTGCTCTTGTTCCTGCCATAATTCGAGAGCTTTGGGTTGGTTTTGTTTTGTTTTCCCCCTCACACTGATTTGAAGCCTGGCCGATCTGGCCTAATTTACAAGGCATTAAGTATATAATTGTAAAAGTGTGAGGGTGCTCGAGCTGAAAACTTAATCCCAGAGATCCATGTCAGACGAAATCGACGCACGTTTCTGCCAAGGGTTTGTCCCAAGAGGCGAACTACTCTCCAAGGGCTCTGTAGCCAAGTTGGCCGACTGCCCCTGAGTATTGGACACAGCCTTCGTTTCTTGATTTGGGGTCAGGCTTACTTTTCCAATTGTTAAGCATGCCTGTGTGTGCGTGCGAGACTTGTGGACTGTGAGGTGCGCCTTTGGGGCGTAGCCGGGCGGTTTAAACCAGCGAATCCGCGTTCACCTACACCTTCCACCTCTGCACATCTCGGCAGGCGCTCCACGGGTTTGCACGAACTCGCGGGTCCTGACCGTCCTTCCCTCTCCGCCGTGCCCGGACAACCCGGGGCAGCGGGGGGTGAGGATGAAGTTGGAAAAACTGAACCAGATCTAGAGCCGAGCGCCGAAACGCACTTGGAGGGAGGCTTCAGCGCGCTGGAGAGGGAGGCAAGTTGCACCCGCGCGAAAGGGGCGGGCCGGCTCGGGCCGCTCGCATTTCCTGTGACAGGGTCTGCCCCAGCCTCTCCTTCTCCCGCGGCGGCGGGACCATTTCCTGAATCGCTGAAGCGGAGGGAGGACTGGGGCGCGGCCCTACCACTAGCTCAAACGGGAGGGGGGGCGCGCCAGGAAAGGATGAAGGACGAGAGGTCTACCAAGAACAGGACCGTGCTACCGGGGCTATGGTTCCCCGGTAACGCGCCGAAAGAGGACTTCTATGGGCCAGAATAAGTCCTGTAGGCCAGGCCGGCCGGCCCTTCGTTCGGCGCCGGAGCATCCCCTCTCCCCGCATTCCCGAGGTGGTTCGGCCCGAGAGGCCGGCGTCTCTCCCCCAGTTTGCCGTTCACCCGGAGCGCTCGGGACTTGCCCGTAGTGGTGACGGCGGCAACATGTCTGTGGCGTTCGCAGCCCCGCGGCAGCGAGGCAAGGGGGAGATCACTCCCGCTGCGATTCAGAAGGTGAAGCCTCGCGGGGTCGGGGATGCCAGGCCCATCCTGCCCTCGGGAGCGCCACCGGGGGCCGGCCCGGGAGTCGGCCGGGCCGGGGGCGGAGGCGGGCCTGCTGGGAGGCGGTCGGGTGTGGGAACCCGAGCCGCGGGCTGTGCCTGAGTGGGTGGCGGGAGGCGGCGAACCGGTCCTCCCACGGAGTCCTTCACGCGTTTGGGCTCTTTCCTATAAGCACAAAAGCCCAAGTAACCGCCGCTGGATTTCTCTAGGGATGGGGCGGCGTTCGGGCGGCGGGGCGCGTGCGCCCGGCGGCAGCGGCCGCGCGGGGAAGGGCTGTTTGTCGGAGCCGGCGCCCCCCGCGGCCCCGCGCGTCGCTCCGGAGTTACTTTGGCGTCGCCCCGCCCAGCGCGCCGCGGCTGCTTCGTGCACGCCCGACCTCGGGTCGCGGGAGGCCGAGGGGAAGTCGGAGCGCTGATCGCCGCTCTCCGCCACGCTGCGCACTTTGGCCGACTTGGGGGAGCTCCCGGGAGAACTTGGGGGGACGCTGCAGGAGCCTGAGGGGCGGGCGAAGGAGCACCCTGTGGACTTCGGGGTTACCCTCGGAGTTCCCTTCTCCCTTCCGGATTCATCCCCTCTCCGTGTGCGTCTGCAGCAAATACTCATCGAGCGTCTGCTCTGGGTGCTGGGGCTACAGTGGTGAGCCATGGTCCCTGCCTTCATGGAACTTGGAGTCTAGTGGTGGAGACAATCTGATAATCATGATCTATTACAGAAGTCGTGATAAACACACGGGGAGGTGCGTCCCTTTTAGAGGATAGTTCAACCTCTGTCGCTGCTGTGTTACTGCCAGTTAGGGACACAAAGCTGCTTTATTGGCCGCTATCCCTTGCTGCCCATGAGCAAGGCAGTAATCTGAATTTTAGTCAGCCAGACTTTGAAAAGTTACTTGCTAATTGAGCAGTTCACCTTAAATATTTCGGTTTTGTTGTATACGCTGGGATGAAGATGAAAATTGAAGAAAAGTCAACTTTTCGTACCACTCAGGACACCATTGTATGCCCAGCAGATTATGTTAATGGGTTTCAGTTTACTGTCAGGTTTTTCCTAGTGTGGCATTTGACATTTGCCCAACTGTTGCTTTATTTTATGAATAAACCGGCTTGTCAGTGCCTGGAAATGCAGTGCTTTCATGTAGTGCGTTGGGCTAAGTCTGCAGCCTGGCAAACAGCTCCAAGTACATACACTGAAGATGTGTTTCTGGAGGGATTCATTTTTTATTTTTACTTTGGGACTGTAGAAGAGTCCTGAGGTTGGTTGGGTAGTTTCCAAAAAGAGTTTTTCCTACATACATGTTAAGATATTTATTATGAGTGCTTAATTCAGGAGCTGCAGATCAATTAGTTTTCATTCTCAGATGAGAAGAGAAAATGGATTCCAAATTAAGTGTCTTACTCTATACAGTGTGAGAGATTGATGTTAGAAATGAGACATATTCGGGCGCCTGTGTGGCTCAGTTGGTTAGGCGACTGCCTTCTGCTCAGGTCATGATCCTGGAGTCCCGGGATCGAGTCCCACGTCGGGCTCCCTGCTCAGCGGGGGGTCTGCTTCTCCCTCTGACCCTCTTCCCTCTCGTGCTCTCTGTCTCTCATTCTCTCGCTCTCAAATAAATAAAAAATCCTTAAAAAAAAAAAAAGAGACATTCTGTGGTGAAGTTTATTAGGTTGAGTAATTGAGGAGATATGTTGTGAAGTCATTAGATTGGACTAATGGATTTTAAAGACACATTTTTTTGGCATCCAGTGATTCTATTTAGGAAATAACCGCACTTTTCGGAAGAGCATGTCAATATATATATTTTTTTCCTAGCAAGTGAAGATTGTGATTTGTTTGTAGGAAGAAAATCACAATTAAGGTTAAATGGATTTTTGTTTTTAAAAGAGGTACATTAAATTATTGAGATAGAGTGATTATTATTATTATTATTTTTTAAAGATTTTATTTATTTGACAGACAGACACAGCGAGAGAGGGAACACAAGCAGAGGGAGTGGGAGAGGGAGAAGCAGGCTTCCTGCCGAGCAGGGAGCCCAATGTGGGGCTCGATCCCAGGACCCTGGGATCATGACCTGAGCCGAAGGCAGACGCTTAACGACTGAACCACCCAGGCGCCCCATGAGATAGAGTGATTATTGTATTATACTTTATTAGGTCTTAGAAAGGTGGGGCAAGTTCAGGAGGACCATCTACTTCTGTCCCTTGACCTTAAGATAAATCTGAGCCTCTGAAATCATAAGTGATTTGCACAGGATTGTGAAGCTGGCACTCAGACTAACTGGCCTTTTCATTGCTACATCAGTACTCTTTCCTCAATGCCATCTTACTTGGATGAGTTATTTAACCCTGAAAGCCAATATTGCTTTGAATTGCTTTAAGATGATAGAATGATAAATTGATATGCTTTTTGTTTTTAAACTTTTGGGACAACTTAATTATAAGGTAAGCTCATAAAGTGTGCAACAAATATACATGCTTAGAAGTTATCGTTTTTGATTATTCCATGTTTGGAGAATCACAGAACCATACTGTATAACACTTGGAAACTAGCCATCTATCTCCTCAAGCTTCATGGGCTTACGTTTTCATGTGTTCATTGTGGATAAGGACAAAATTTTTCTTTACTACTGCAAAGCATAAGAATGATGCAGAGTCAGCTTGGACCCTTACCTCTTAGTCTTAACGGGCTAAAGATTCTGTTACAGGTTGTAGAGGTAATAAAATGTTTGAATACAAACAAAACCCCTCCTTGGCTTCAGGTAATAATTCAGAGGGAGAATAAATGGAATACAGTTATTTGAAAGTTGTTGACTAAACATATCATTCCAGAGGTGTAGAATAAGACTTAAAAAACCAGAATAGATTCAGTTCCTATATGAATAAACATTTCTTAGAAATCTGAAGGATTTTTAAAATTTTACGTGATGCACTAGATTTACAATAAACTTTTTCTAATTTTATTTCAGATGTTGGATGAAAATAACCATCTTATTCAGTGTATAATGGACTATCAGAATAAAGGAAAGACCTCAGAGTGTTCTCAGTAAGAATGATAACGAAAAATTTTTTGTATTCATTTTTCTGTGTTGGTTAATTTTTTACTTTTCTTTTTAATAACTGCTTTACTGAGATATAATTCACATACCATGCAATTCACCCATTTTAAAGTTTATAATTCGAAGCTTTTAGTATATTCATAGAGTCGTGTTATCATCACTTCGGTCCATTTTAGAACATTTTCATCATCTCCAGAAGAATCCTATACCCATTAGCAATAACTTTCCATTCCCACCTCCTAATCCCTCACCCCCTGACAACCACTAATCTGCTTTCTGTCTGTGTGGATTGGCCTATTGTGGACATTTCATGTCAATGACTGTATAATGTGTGGTCTTTTTTGACTGAGTTCTTTTCTTTAGCATAATATTTTCCAAGGTTCATCAATGTTGAAGCATGTATCAATACTTCCTTTCTGTTGCTAAACAATTTTTTATTGTATGGTCATACCATGTTTTATTTATCCATCAGTAATGGACATTTGGGTTTTCATTTCTTGGCTATTATGAATACTTATATGAACATTAGGGTACAATTTTTTGTGTGACTTTTCCTGATTTTTATAAAAGAAAAATTTGTTCTTTGGGATGCAGTGGGTCTCTTTTTTTTTTTCTTTTTAAATACTTATCCTGCAAATTTCTGTGTACTCTGATTTGTGGAAAAGTTAGATTGTCACATTTTTGGATATTTAGTTACATCCATATATGTGGTTGAGAAAGCAAAGCATCTAATAAATAGAGAATTGGTTATCATAAGAACCAAACTTTTTTTTTTTTTTTTTAAGATTTTATTTATTTATTTGAGAGAGAGAGCATGAGAGAGAACACATGAGAGGCGTTAGGGTCAGAGGGAGATGCAGACTCCCTGCCGAGCAGGGAGCCGGATGCCAGACTCTATCCAGGGACTCCAGGATCATGACCCGAGCCGAAGGCAGTCACTTAACCAACTGAGCCACCCAGGTGCTCCCAAACTTGTTATTTTGAAGTGATGTGTCAGAAGTAAATGCTATCCTTAATAGAATGTGATGTAGTGGAACAAGTTGAATATTTCATCAAAAGTCTCTAGAGTAGCACTGTCCAGTAGAAATATATTGTAAGCCACATATATAATTCTACATTTGCTGATAGACACATTAAATAAGTAAAAGGAAGCAGAAATTAATATTATAATATATTTTACTTAAGCCGTTATTTCCAAAATAATATCACTTTAATACATAATCTACATAAATATATTAATGAGATAGTTTATATTCTTTTGTTTTATACTTAGTCTTTGCAGTCCCTTGTGAATCTTACTCTAATAACACATCATTTTGAACTAGCTGCATTTCATTCTACCTAG
Organism: Mirounga leonina; assembly: GCF_011800145.1. Lineage (NCBI taxonomy): Eukaryota > Metazoa > Chordata > Mammalia > Carnivora > Phocidae > Mirounga > Mirounga leonina. The sequence goes on from NW_023270854.1 coordinate 44,579,680, forward strand.
TGGCTACTTTATTGGACAGTGCAGCTCTAAAATATTTTATTCTCACCATTATTTTGTGACACACCTGTCTTTCCTAGAGCTCTCACTGGTCTGTTCTCAAGTAGATTTTTCCAACAACCCTGGTTCTTGCCTCTGCATGCACTTTCCTGCTATGCTGGACTTTTGCTATTACTTGATTCATCCTTTATCTAATTCTGAGTCTCTCTTGGTTACTTTGTCTTTTTTCTCTTTGTTTAATACCATTTTTGAAATGAAAAAGTCATGTAGGGTCATTGTAAAAAGAAAATCATAAAGTATAAAATTTGGTAGAGGTAAGAGCAAGTCACATTTCACTTTCCAATCTTAAGCTTCTCCTCTCCGCAGGGGTAACTACTTTTAATAGTTTACTACCTATCCTTCTAAACATTTCTTTGTGCATTTACACACATGGCACTCATATCTACATAAACACATTTAGATAAATGTTTTTTAATGGGTTAGAATTTTATAAATGGAATGGCTGGGTCAAAGACCATGCTAAATTGCCAAATTACCCTGCAAAAAGATTGAATTGGTTTGCTTTCTCTCAGCCAGATTTCAGAGCCTTGGTTTTCAACATCCTCTGCCAGCATTGGATTTTAGTCGTCTTTGAAAAATTTTTGCTCATCTGGTTGGTGAAAAGTGGTATCTTTTTCTAAAACTTTATTTTGAAATGATTTCATTCTTACAAAAAACATTTTAAAGACCGTATAAGAAATTCCTGTATGCCCTTCACTTTCATTTTTCTCCATATCATTCATTTCTTCTACATATTTCTCTGAAACATTTGAGAATAAGTTGCAGACATGATTCTTTCTTACTTTTAATTACCGCAGTGTGTTTTTCATAAAAACAGGCACAAATTCTTAAATAACCAGGGTATAATTGTTAAAATGAATAATGCAATGCTGTAATCTTCAGACTTGTTTAAAATTTTGCCAATCGTCCCATTAATGTATTTTTTTCAGGTTTAGGATCCAGTGCAGTATCAGATGTTGCATTTATTGTCACATCCCTTGAGTATACCTTTGATCTGAAACCATTTTTCAGTCTGTTATCTTTCATGTTGTTGATGTTATTGAAGAATACATAGCAGTTATTTTGTGTAATGTCCCTCATTTTAGGTTTGATTTGTGTTTCCCCTTGATTAGATTCGTGTTATGCACTTTTGGCAAGAGCATCACAAATATGGTGGTGTGTCCTTCTCAGTGCATTCTCAGTTAGCTGTATGATAGTGATTTGTCCCAGTACTGAGAATCTTAATCACTTAGTTGAGGTGTGGCCTGCCAGTTTCTCCACTGTAAAGTTACTATTTTTCTCTTTTTAATTCATATGTATCTTCTTGGGCAGATACTTTGAGACACATGTTGTTCCTTCTTGTACTTTTTTTTTTTTTTTAGCATTTATGTTAGCATCCATCATCCAATGATTCTTGACTGAAACAGTTATTACTGTGGTGGTTGCCAAATGGTGACTAAATCAATCATTCCTTCTACATTTATTTGAAATCCTACTCTAAGGAAACCATTTCTCATTCCCTGCACCCATTCACTCATTCATTTATTTATATCTGAACGGATTTATGGATTTTTTTTTTTTTTAAAGATTTTATTTGTTTATTTATAGGACAGAGAGACACACAGCAAGAGAGGGAACACAAGCAGGGGAAGTGGGGGAGGGAGAAGCAGGCTTCCCGCGGAGCAGGGAGCCCGATGTGGGGCTCGATCCCAGGACCCTAGGATCATGACCTGAGCCGAAGGCAGATGCTTAACGACTGAGCCACCCAGGTGCCCCGGATTTATGGATTCTTAACTGTATTCTTTAGGTTATAATGTTACTCTATTTTCTTTCTTTAGTTGTCCCCAATGTTGACCACTGGAGCCCTTCAAGCTGACTTTTTGATATGTATTCATTATTTTTTGAGCATTTTCTTATTTTCTTGCACCACAAAATGTTCTAGACTCATCTTGTTCTTTTTCCTGCCCCAGTTTGGAATTACCTGTTTCTTCAAGCCCTGGTTCTTTTTTTAGAGAATGATATTTAGAAACTTAGGTCTGAGTACTAGGATATTTTATTTTCTAGTCATTTGTACATTTTGCGTTTTATATGATCATTTCCATTACTTTTATATATATTGTTTCTTCAATGAGTCATGTCTGTTTATATTTCAAAATATTCTTTAAAAAATTAATTAGCTGATCTATTACCTTAGTTTAACTATGGATAATCATCAGTGGTAAGGAGATCACTGCCTCAGATCAGCCATGGGATAATAAAAGTTGACAGACTCTGATTAGAATACTTATTTTCATCTATGGCTTTTTACACTGCCAGATAGAGCCAAGGGATTTTTGTGGCATAGGTCTGGTTCAGTTTCTTAAAGGACCCAGCGGTACATGGCATGGATAGGATGTGTTCAGATCTAGAATCAGCCTTTCCAACTTGAGTCAACAAAAGCTTATACTGTTTTATTCTTTATATTCTTAGCTTTTTTGTGTATATATGATCATTTCCCCCTTCTCTGCATATTGGAATAGACCTCATCTTCTCACATATTTGGTGCAGATGGGGTTTAAATTGGTTTAGATGGAATCTTACATTTTACTTTTCCTGATGGATTTAATTTCATTCTTAGAGCTCTTTAGATTTTTTTTTTTTTTCAAGTTGTTAGTGTTGGTTTGTGAGTAAAGAGAAGAAAATTTCTCCTCTCAACCTTAAATGTTCTTGTTTCTTGCATTAGGAGAAGGAAAAGGAAAATGAAGAGGAACATCAATAAATGACAGCCATCTGGGAATTGATAGGTCAATTTTAATTAAACAGTTCCTTAAGATGTGATAACTGCCTAAGACAGTGTTTTTTTAATATAAAATAACTTTATTTTTATGAAAGTAGTATATGAATTGTAGAAAATTAAAAAGCACAGATAACATAAAAGTAAGATAACAAACACTATTCTCACCACCTAAAGATTTTCACTGGTAACATCTCTGTATATATTGCTTTATCTCTCTTTATCTACATATATGTGCACACACTCCTGTTATGCTCAATAAAAGTAAATCACTTGTGGAGCTCATATGCACAGATCCTCTTCCCTTTAAATTCTGATAACGTATGTGTGAGAATATATTATTGTTCAATTGTAGTGTTTGATTTGAGTATTTTCTAAATCAACTTATATTTTTACTTAAATCAACCCTTATTTTTTGTATTTCATCATGAGTGTGACTACTTCAGAGTGTCCTGTAAGTGGTTTTCGTGCAAAAAAAATTTGTATTAATCATTATGTAAAAGAATGTAGTTTTAAATCTCTAGTTAGGAAGATAACTTTTATTTTGTAAATTATATTTCTGTTACCTTATAAATATAATCTTCATAGTTTCTTGGTCAAGGTTTATTGTTAAAAATGAACTCTGACTTTTTCAGGTTCATTTTTTAATTATATCAATAAATTTAATAGTGGTTATTTGACCTTACTCCAGAAAATTGATGTAGTGGTTCTTAGTGGAATTTTTGGGACATGGAACTGCCTCTCATTTAATGGGTTCATAATTATGGGTGTTTGGAATATCTGTCAGTATTTATTAGGAAGTTACCATCGTCAAATGTAAAATGTTGAATATGTTTATATTTGTCCTTATCATATATACTCAGTTTTCTTTTGTTAATATAGACTGTTTTAGAGATAATAGACATGTACATTAAAAAAATAAAAGTATATACAGAATAAAGTTTCTCAGGAAAATATTTCTTTAATATTTGTAGAAGAATCTACTTTTTATTATCATTTCAGTAGAGTCAGCTGAAGCCAGGAATGTTTGCTTATTGCTGTTTAGGTGATGTATACACAAACTTGTAAAAGAATATGAATATATACTACCTTTTCTTTTTTTTTTTTTAAATATACTACCTTTTCATTAATATTCATCTTTGAGTCTTGAATGACCTTAGGGAAGCGTACTTGATGAATGCTGTAAAAATAATGCAGTTTACAAAAAAAGAAAACCTACTGAAGTTAGATAACATAGCTTACATTAGGTAAAAGATTTGGGGTTATTAGGACAATTGGAGTAATTTGAATGGGTTTGTGGATTACATGGTATTACTGTATCAATATTTGTTGTATTGTGGTTGTATATGGGAATTTCCTTGTTTTTAGGAAATTGACACTGAAGTATTAGGAGTAGTGGGATATTATGTCTGTAACTGACTCTCAAAGATTTTGAAAAAAAGTGTGTGTGTGCTTGCATGTGTGTACATATTGGTGTGTGTGTTTAGAGATGGGTAAGACAAATGTTGTGAAATGCCGACGATTGGGGAGTGTGGGAGAAAGATATTTGGGAATTCTTCATGCTATTCTTAAAACTAAGTTTAAAATTATTTCAAAAATTAAAAGTTAAAAAGATTTAGGTTGGGGAAATGTCTTAAAACTAAAGTACTCCATAAAAGTTGCTGTATTTATCTATGTTTAGAACCACAAGGGACTTTGGAGATCTACTTTAACTCCCATTATTTTACAAATGAGGCCTTGAGAGCGTGGCAGATTAGATTTAACAGTATTCTAATGTGGACTTGTTAAGTACTAATCAGCATGACTACAGTTTTTTCTTAAAGGGTCATGAGGAAGCCATAGTCTCTTAGAAAGGTTTGTTATTTTTATTTTTGCAGGGTGGTCAGCAAACCTCATATCTGAATATATTAAAGCCATATTAATACTCAGAGAAGAAAAGAAAAACTTCAAGGAGTAGACTTTGAAATGGGTTATATGTATATTTTGAAGATTTTATTTATTTATTTGTCAGAGAGAAAGAGACCACAAGCAGGGGGAGCGACAGGCTGAGGACGAAGCAGGCTCCCCGCTGAGCAGGGAGCTCGATGGGATTGGGTGGGGGCCTCGATCCCAGGGATCATGATCTGAGCCGGAGGCAGACGCTTAACTGAATGAGCCACCCAGGTGTCCCCCTGGGTTATATGTTCTAATTAAAAATGGCTGGCTGGTGGGGCACCTGGGTGGCTCAGTCGTTAAACGTCTGCCTTCGGCTCAGGTCATGATCCCAGGGTCCTGGGATGGAGCCGCGCATCCGGCTCCCTGCTCCGCGGGGAGCCTGCTTCTCTCTCTCCCACTCCCCCTGCTTGTGTTCCCTCTCTCGCTGTCTCTCTCTGTCAAATAAATAAAATCTTTAAAAATGGCTGGCTGGTTTTAAAAAATGACAAGATTTTGGAACCCTGTATCCTAAATTCCATTCAAGATCTTTACAGAATAATAAAATAGTTCCAGCTAGTGTTTCCTGTTAGTGCGGTTTTAAGAATTTTGACAATGTAATTAAGCATTATGGATAATTCAGTACAATATAATAATTCCTCGTCTTCTTTTGTCTAAGGATCACTGTAACAAACATTTTATCATGTCTGATTGAGCAACATAGTGTAATATGTGAGGAGGAGCATTAAGAGCCTAAACTTGTTTTTAAACTACAAAAACAAAAAAGGAAACAAACTTTGGGAAGTGTTGGTTATGTCTGTTACCTTGATTGTGGTGATGGTGTCACAGGTGTTTGCATATGTCCAAACTCATCAAATTGTACAAGTTAAATATGTGTGGGTCTTTGTATATTGGTTATACCTCTAATAAATCTGTAAAAAATAAACAAAAAGCATAAACTTGTTAGTGAAGAAAATTGAAGGTCAGTGAGAAGTAGGGTTTTTTTCTTTAGTAAGAAAAAAGTAGTAAAACCAGTTCTAATAGAAAAAAATAATGCAGCAAAAGATTTCCTAGGATTCCTCATATGGTGTGTAGAGAACAACTTCATCTGGGATCTGTGTTAGAAGACTTTATTTAGCCGAATAAAGTTCTTTTATCTTATTTTCATTATTTTAATTTGTATTTAATATTTCTAGGTAAACAAAATTCTGAAACAGTGTAACAGTTTGGTAATAGGATTTATAAGTTTGTATTTGGAGGATTTAAAGCACTAGTAACTGGATCACTACCAATTTGCAGAGAGTTAGCAAAACTAATTCCTAAGATCACAGTGAACATGCTTAACCACTTCATTGCACTAGTGAGAATTTGCTTTGTTTTATAAAGTTAATTCTTAATGGTATTAGTGCCCTATTATTTTCTGTCTCATATATGTCTCAATAGTGCCCTATTATTTTCTTTACATACATACATATACATATATATATGTATTTGTAAGTGAAGACACCTATTCATTGTTTTCTCTATATGTTGAGCCCTAACAGATGGGCAGTAGGCATAAATTGTTGGTCACTGCTGCCGGTAAAAGAAAAGTTGTGTGATTCCTGCCTCCTTCCTGACATTTTCAGCAGAGCCTGTTGCCTGGACTTGGGTTTGAGGTTTTTGGCAATATGAAAATGGCAGGGGGAAGGGAATAAGCATGTCAGTTTTGTTGAATTCCTTCATTCTAGATCTCTTTTTAGAAAAGACATGTACTATGTATAGAGCTAGTACATATCTCAGTAATTCCATTTCCTGAGCTGTGCAAATATTGTACATGTTATTGACCTTTCTAAACCTCAGTTGCCTCATCTGTAAAATGGAGAAAATAAGCACTTTTACCTCATAGCCTGGGTTTGAGGATTGACTGCATATAGGGGTATATAAAACAACTATAGCAGTATCTAGCACATGATATAATCTCTGTGTGTGTTATTATCTTTGAATGTATCTATTATTTGGAATTATTTTGCAGAGGAACTAGGAAAAAATTGAAGTGCTATTGATATTCAGGTAACATAAATCTTTTATTAAACTGGAGAAATAATTAGAATGCTATTTGTATTTAAGCAGATAGGAAGAAAATTATTTTTAATATTGGTATTTGTTTTGTTTCAACAGGTATCAGCAGATGTTGCATACGAACTTGGTCTACCTTGCTACAATAGCAGATTCTAATCAAAATATGCAATCTCTTTTACCAGCAGTAAGTACCTTTAAAATTGTGTGAAGTAGACAAAATCTTACATAGAATTATGTACAGGATAACACATTTTTGTTTAGTGATTTTAAAGTTTTGTTTAGTAAATTCTGCCCTCTGAGAACATGAGGGTATTCTATATGATGTAAAAGCTTCATTGTTTTGCCTTCATATTTAATTTGAATCAGTTCACCTAGAATTGTTTCCCTCCCTGAAGAAGTTATATCCATTCATCCATTCACCCACATAGTCACCCACCTTCCTACTTATTTATTTATTTTAATTTGTAATTGTACATATAACTTATGAATAACTGTGTAGTATTTCAAAGCAAATCCCAGGCATCATATACTTTCCCTGGTAAATACTTCAGTATGCATTTCTAGCAGAGAAGCAGCATTATTCCACCCAACAAGATTAACCAAAATTTCTTAATGTCTTATTATACTCAGGCTATCTTCAGTTTTCACTGATTATCTTAAAAATACCCAAATGTTTAAATGATTGTTTGCTGCAGAATCCAAACAAGGTCCACATGTTGCATTGGTTGGTATGTGTCTGAAGTCTCTTTGAATTTATATTAGTTTACCTTTTTTTTTTTTTTTTAAAGATTTTATTTATTTATTTGACAGAGAAAGACACAGCGAGAGAGGGAACACAAACGGGGAGGGTCAGAGGGAGAAGCAGACTCCCTGCTGAGCAGGGAGCCCGATGCGGGACTCGATTCCGGGACTCCAGGATCATGACCTGAGCCGAAGGCAGTCGCTTAACCGACTGAGCCACCCAGGCGCCCTAGTTTACCTTTTTTATTCTCCATTTATTTGTTGAAGAAACTGGGTCATATATTTTTTAGAGTTTCTTACATTCCAGATTTGGCTGATTGTATCCTCATGGTCCTTTAACATGTTCTTCCATTTCATCTCTTATTTCTTATAAACTGATAATTAGGTAGAGAGGCTTGATTAGAGTTAGGTTCAGTTTTGTGTTAAGAATATTTCACTGAAGGGCCCCTAGGTGGCTCAGTCAGTTAAGTGTCTGACTCCTGATCTCAGCTCAGGTCAAGATCCCAGGTTGTGATCCCAGTCCTCTGTTGGACTCCACTTAAAAAAGAATATTTCATTAATGGTGCTGTGTATTGTCTATTGTATCATATCAGGAGGAACATTTTGGTTGTTCCATTTTTAGTAATATTAAGATTGATCAATGGGACTGGCTGGCTCAGTTGGTAGAGCATGCAACTCTTGATCATGAGTTCAAGCCCTAAGTTGGGCGTGAAGTCTACGTAAGGAAGAAAAGAAAGATTGATCGATGGGTGCAGTTGATACCACCCTGATGAATCTATTAGAGTTCCCCATCAACCTTTCACTTAATGGTTTTAGCAGTCATTGATGCTTGTTGACCAGATCTGTTATTTCATATTGGGATCACAGAATGATGAATTTCTAATTTTACAGTTCCTTCTGTATTTATTAGCTGTACTTCTTTTAAAAAAGAAAAACTTCCTTTCATCAAGTATTTGGTTATCCTGAGATAGAGAGTCCCTATATGGGAATCACGATTAAAGGCTGGTTTCTAGCCTCTTACCAGTTTTCAGAATAACAAGTTGGCCCCTAGCAAACTGTGAAGGTGACCAGTGATTTTTTTTTTTTATTATTGTCATCTAAACATACACGTTTTTATATTTTTAATGTGTCCATTGCAGTCATTCTTTCTGATACTTCAGATTATTTCCTCTTTGGTCACTGAGAGCCTGTTCATTTGGCTGCTGTGTCCATCTGACGTGATTCAAGTATTCTTGTATAGCTTCTTTTCTTTCAGGATTTGAGAGCTGTCAGGCTGACTATATTTTCTTCCCCAGAACTATTCTGCCTTGGCTATTTTTTCAGGCAGCACTTTTTCTTTTCTTTTTTTTTTTTTTAATTTATTTATTTGAGAGAGAATGAGAGATAGCAGGAGAGGTAAGAGGGTCAGAGGGAGAAGCAGACTCTCTGCTGAGCAGGGAGCCCGATGTGGGACTCGATCCCAGGACTCCAGGATCATGACCTGAGCCGAAGGCAGTTGCTTAACCAACTGAGCCACCCAGGCGCCCAGGCAGCACTTTTTCAATGGGAATTGATATTGACCATAATTTGGATGTTTGGGGCATTCATTATTACTGGGTTTTCATTGTTTCTAGGTATTTTTTTTTGGTGGACAGAACTAGTAAACACATTTTTTAGAAAAAGAAATAAAGTGTTGAATTAGTGCTATTTCCCTTCTGGAAAGGTTTTTTACTTAGCTTTGATTTTATGTATTATCTCTTCTCTCTTATTCTAAAACTCTCTGTTGTTCCATTTTTAGTAATATTAAGATTGATCAATGGGACTGGCTGGCTTAATGACATTATTGTGGTTGTTTATTTACTTTATACTACTACATATATGAAGTAATTTCAGTATAACAATACCAAGATTGCCACTAACAATAAGATGTTTGTCCTTAAGATCTGTCCCACTAGGAATATATAATCAATACATTTCTTTTTGACTCTGAAATAATTCATGTGGTTATTATTTTGAACTTGATTACCAGCTAGGTGGAATTTATTTTTGTGAATGGTGTGAGGAATGGGTTCAATTTCAATTGTTTCCATATGGATAGATTTCTGTTCCAGCATTATCTCTTGGAAAAACAAAATGATAACTTTTCTCTGTTTTGTCATGCCACCGATTTCATATATCAAGTGTCCATATATATGTGGGTCTCTATTCTGTCTCACTGGTCTGTTTTTATAAATTCCACTATCTTTTCACACTTGTCATAGTCTTATAAATCTTGATGTATGTTAGAGAAATTCTTATGTTTTTCAAGAATATCTTGGCTATCTTGGTCCTTTGCATTTCCATATATGCTTAAAAATCAGCATGTCCAACATAATCCTGTTTGATTTTTATTGAGATTATCTTGACTCTTGGGGAGAATTTATATCTTCACAACATTGAGTCTGTCAAATCATGATCATTGCATATATTTTCGTTTATTTAATCCTTCAAATATCTTTCAGTGGAGTTTTATGATTTTCCCTGCAGAGGATTTGCACATCTCTCATTGGACTTATTGCTAGGCACTTCATATTTTTTGAGGCTATTTTAAGAGTCTTTGTTTTTTAAACAAAGATTTATTTTCTTATTGCATTTGCTATTTACACGGAAATGCAACTGATACTGAATTTCAGTCTTGTTCAACTCTTATTTCTAACAATTTTTCTGTAGGTACCTTCTGTTTCCTATATTCACGAACAAAGTTGTGAATAATGAGTTTTGTTTCTTTCTTGCCAATCCTTACACCTTTTATTTCTTTCTCTTGCCTTACTTCTCTGGCTAGGACCTCCACTACATTCCCGAATAGAAGTGGTGATAGAGGACATCTTTATCTTGTTCCTGATCACAAAGGGAAAGCTTTCAGTGTTTGACCATTAATAAGTATGATGCTTGCAGTAGTTTTTTGTAGATGCCTTTTATCAGATTAAGGAAGTTCCCTTCTGTTTCTGTTGTGCTAAGTAAGAGTTTATATCTTGAATGGATGTTAAATTTTATTAAATACTTCTATTGCATCTAATGAGATGATCATAAATTTCTTCTTTTTTAATCTGTTAATGTGGTGATTTACATTGATTTACTCTTTAATGTGCAGTCCATCTTGCATTCTTGTAATTAACCTACTTTTTCATGACCCACTTGGTCATGGTCTTTGGTTTGGTTTGGTTTGGGGATGGTCTCTTAAAAAAAATGGCTGTATTCAGTTTGTTAAAATTTTGATCAACATGTTTATGTCTTTGTTCTTGAGTGTAATTGACCTTTAATTTTCTCTTCTTATAATGCATTTGTCTGGGTTTTATTTTGAGGTTATGTTGGTTTTATAAAATGAGCTGGAAACTTTTCCTACTTTTTCTTACTGGAATAATTTGTATGATAAAGCTACCGTTTCTTAAATGATTGGTGTACTTCTTTAGAAAAGCTGTCTAGGTCTGGAGTTTTCTTTGTGAGGCAGCTTTTGTTTACTAACTCAATTTCTTTATTGGTTACAGGACAATTTATAACATATTTTATGAGTTGCCTATTTTGGTAAATTGTGCTTTTTAGCATTTACTAAATTTTCAGATTTATTAACATAAAGTTCATGAAATAATCTTGTCTTTCTAATGTCCCCAGGATCTATGGTGATATTTTCTTTTTTATTTTTAACGTAGTTTATTTATGCCTTCTCTTATAAAATGTTTTTGATCATTCTTGCCAGTTGTTTATCCTTTTTTTTTTTTTTTTTTTGGTCTTTTCAAAGAATCAGTTTTTGGCTTTGATTTTCACAGTGGCAGCATTTCTAGAACTTTTTGTTCTCAGAACCCCATTATACTTAAAAATTATTGAGGACTCTGAAGAACTTTAAATGGGTTATATATATTGATATATTTGTAAGTATTCCTCAGTTTTAAGATTAAGACTGAGAAAATTTTTGAAGTATTTATCAGCTCATTTAGAATGAACAATAATAAACCCATTGCATGTTAAAGTAAATAACGTTCTTTAAAGGAAAAAGAACTGTATCTTTTAGAACAGATTTAGTGAGAAAGGAATAGCATTGTTTAGTAATTTTGCAAATTTCTTTCACATGTCTGAGTTAATAGAAAACAGCTGTATTCTCATATCTACTTCTGAATTCTAAATTTAGTGTAATATGTTTTAGTTGAAGTAGAACAAAATCCAGTTTCGCTCAGATATGGAGTTGGAAAAGGGAGGACTGTTTTAATAGCCTTTTCAGATTGTTGTACAATAATCTTCTTTGATAGTACAGAGGATCTCAACAAGTGTTTTTTTTAAAGGTTATTTGCAGTATGGAATCTGAAGCAATATCAATAGATTTTTCTTATTCTGGTACATTGGAGTTCATTGGTCTGTCCTGCATTTTGGATGGATCTTCTAATCATGGATAATTTTGTAACATGTTTGGTCATTTGGGAAATAGAAGTGCATTGAGTCATGTACATCCCTAAATATTGACATATTTCACTAGATGAGACTAAAAACCACATTTGTTGAAATCACCACCAGTCTCATGAGAAGTTAAGTATTAGGATGCTGTCCAACTCAAGATGGTAGATATTCCCATTTTCTTCCCGATTTTTCCTTGAAAGGTCAAGTTTAATCATTGGCAGCAAATGCTGTCGGTTGTTTTCCAGGCTTACTGTGTTCATTTTTGAGCAAATGTCTGCCAGATACCCAAGCCTGGTTTGTCTAGCAGTTGTTCTTTCAATTAAAAATGGTGTTCCATGAAAACTGCATAGATCAGCAAGCAACTCAATCAGAGTGCTTTCATCTTACTTTGATTTGCAACAGATATATTTATTATTTTCTCATTTTGTCCCAGAATATTTAAGTAATTTTTACTGTTTCATCAAGGACATTCTTAAGTGAAGTGACTTTTTTTTTAACTGCCAGTCTGGCAATCAGTAATACAGTGATTTACTGTAGAGTTTGGTGCCTTGATTCATGCCAAGGCTCTAGCAGTTACACCCACTCTCTTACTTTTGCACCATTGCTTTAAATATCAACATGGCATAAAAGTCTTGTTACGGAAATATTTTGACCTTTTGGACTCTTAAAAGAGTCTTGAGGACCACATTTTGTGAACTATTGCTCTTTTGTTTGAGTGTGATTAATTTCTGATCTTGTCTTTATTATTTCCTTTTACTTTCTTTTGCTGTATTTTGCTGTTCTGAATTTTGAGATGAATGCCTACTTCATCAGTTTTCATTTTTTAATACGCATATATGCACTTAAGGGCATAAATTTCCCCCTAGTCATAGTTCTAATATGTAGTATATTCATATTGATTCAGTTCCAAATATTTTCTAATTTCCAGTATTATTTCTTCTTTACACATGGGTTGACAAACACACTTTTTAGTTTCCAAACATACGGAAATTTTATCATTTTTTTATTAATGATTTCTGGCTTTATTGCATGTAGTTATATAACATTTTATATGATTTAGTTCTCTGGAATTCTTTGAGATTTGTTTTCTGTTGCAGCATATGGTCAGTTTTTACAGATGTTCTATGTATACTTAAAAAGAAGGTGTATTCTTTAGCCCCTCAATGCCTGTATGTATTTATTGGATCAAGTGGGGTGATCTAGTTTGAATCTTCTATAGCTTTACTTTTTTTTTTTTTTTTTAACCTTTCTGATGCTTTGTTCTAGCAGTTACTGAGAGATGTATGTTTAAAATGTATAGTTGTGGATTGTCTCTTTTTCCTTACAACTCTTCAGAGTTTTAGCTTAATATGACATTTTGAGGCATTGTTAGTAAGTGCACATATATTTTAGAATATTACAGGTCTGGTTCTTTGTAACGTTGTCATTATGAAGTATTCCCCTCTTTCTGTCTAATAATGCATTTTGTCTTAATGTCTATTATCCAATATTAGAATAGCTCAGTTGGTTTCCTTTAGTGTTTGCATGTTATATTCACCTTCCATTCCCTTGTGTTAGAGATATGAACGGCATGTAGATTTTTTAAAAAATCCAGTGTAGCAGTCTTTTAATTGGAACATTAAATCTATCCATTTATATTGAATGTAATCATTCATGTATCTGAGTTTAAAGTTACCATCATACAATGTAATTTCTCTTTGTCTCATCTGTTGTATATTCCTTTTTTCTGTTCTTTTTTGCCGCCTTTTAATTATTTTTTTATTTCTCTTTTCTAGTTTGGAAATTATGTACTTATAAAATTAATATTCTTTCAGTGGTTATTATATGTTTGTAATGTGCATCTCAGACAATTCATGGACACTTGGATACTTTATTTCTATTCATTCCTCAGTGACTCATTTATTGTAAGGCATTTTAAATCTTTACATGTTTACTCACAAATGATTTTTTAAGTTAGTGTACATTAGAGTTATCATCATTGTTACCATTTGTGATGCTTTTAATTTCTCCCTTCATTTACAACCTTTTTTCTCAGATCATTTTCTTTTTCCTCCCTGTAGAACATATTTTAGTATTTTCTTTAGGACTGGTTTGCTTATGACAAATGCCTTCAGGTTTGTTTGTTGTTTGGTGATCTGAAAATGCCTTAATTTTACCATTGTTCTTACAGAATATTTTTGCCAGGACAGATTATTGTTTTCCAGCTTGTATCTATTGGAAATATAGTTGTTGGTGTTACTATTTTTTGCTTTCTGAAGTCTTTTTCTGAAGTCTTGCTGTACTGTCTGTAGGTGTGGAGTTCTTTGATGTATCCCACTTGGTGTGTGTTGAGATTGCTGAAATCTGGGAATTGATGTCTTTTATCAATTTTGGGAAATTATCAGCTGGCTTTATAGATTGGCTAATACGTCCATAGCAAATGTTACCTGCCCCCCCCCACCCAAGTTTGGGCCCACCTCTCTGGATTTTCTTTCTTCTTCTGAACTTGGCCTGATCATTTTTTACCTTTTTGTCTGCTCTTCCATATCTTTAAACATATTTTTAAAATATTTGTGAGCTTTTTTTGTTGTCTTCAGTGGAGAGTTGTTTGAATCCTAGTTTGCCATTACCTTAGATGATTCTTTTAAATATTAGAATTGTATTCTGTTTTGCTGTCCATGGAATAGCTAAGAGAATATTAGTTACTTTTATGGATTCTCAAATATAACTGTTTCTTTGGAGAGGGAACAGACACTTGCAGAATGACTGCTATGCATTGACTCCCTTCAGTATTTCATCCTCAGAAGCCTTTAGGATATTAGTCCCATTCTATAGTTGAGGAAATAGAGTCTCAGATAGGTTAATTAACATGCCTAGGGACTCATAGTTGGTAAATGGCAGCATGGGATTTGAACCCTGGCCTTACTGAAAGCAGTTTGTGCATTATGCTACCGTGTCTTGTTGCTACTAGGATGGAAAGGAAATAAAATCCTGACCAATTTGCTCTTAAGGTGGTGTATCAGGGTAGAACTTGGCTAGGTCTTCATAGAGTTTGAATCTGAATTTTACAACCTGCAGTGTCTTTATTGTTCTGTTATGTTGTTATGGAAATGAGTGCCTTTATCATTATCGGAGTTTTTTTGGTCTAGCATTATTCTTGTACTTAGGTGTTAATTTTTTTTTTCTTTTTTTTTAAGATTTTATTTATTTGCGAGAGAGACAATGAGAGACAGAGAGCATGAGAGGGAGGAGGGTCAGAGGGAGAAGCAGACTCCCTGCTGAGCAGGGAGCCCGATGTGGGACTCGATCCCGGGACTCCAGGATCATGACCCGAGCCGAAGGCAGTCGCTTAACCAACTGAGCCACCCAGGCGCCCTTTAGGTGTTAATTTTTAAAAAATGTTACGTGACTGGGTTCGCTTTTAGTTTGGGGACTAAATTATAGGTTAAAGTGGCAGGTTAAGAATTTAGCTTATCATCACCATGGTGACCTGTAATTAAGTGAGTCTTAACTTAGTTCCCCTGTTCTAGCACATCTGAAGATATGATAGATTCTCAACATGTTCTCATAACAACTAATTATGGCAGGGATTCAAGTCTCAGGGCATTGAGGGTGGAAAGGGGGACATTTCTCTTTAGGTAGTCTTATTTAGAATCTTGTGGGTAGTTGGGAACTGGTACTTTGCAAAATGTCCTTTGCTGATTCTGTATCCCTTCTACCTAGCCAATTGAAATTCTTTGTGTAACTTATGATACTGTGCAAACTGTGGATTTTTTCAGTTTGTCTTAATTTGAAATATTGTTTCCATAAAACGTAGAAATGTCTTAAAGCCTTAAACATTACTGCCTCTCAGATATGTCTCATGTTCTCTCTAGCTTTTATGTAGAGTACAGAAATGTTTGGTCAGATCATGTATCTTGAGATTTAGTTACTCGTTTCTCTTGCCTTTTTTTAGGAAGGTAGTAATTCTTGAGATGCCAATGTGATAAAAATGAGCTTATAGAAATTCAATTTGGTACAACAAAATCTCTTAGAATTTGCTATTCTGTTTTCACCTGTTGTGTTATAAATTCTGAGTTTTTTGTATTTGTTTTTTTAGAATTTACATTTTTCCCTGTAGATTAAATAGGACAGTAAAAATTATTACCACTTATATTCAGGGAAAGTATTATATTATTTTGATCACCACCTGATTAAGAACCATCACAAAGGAAAGAGACACATTTCATTACTAACCATCTACCATTATTTCACTGTTTTAATATGGGGTCACCATTTTACATCATATTTTCCTAACGAATATAAAAACTGCCATTTGTATATTTTGGAATAAAATTTTTGCCTCCTAATGTTGATCAAGGTTTAATTTAAAATACATGGCCAAATTTTCATAAAAAAATATGAGCATTTTGGAGATCACATTGCTTGAGAAGTTAACGAAGGAGGAGGATTTTTTGAAAAAAATAGAAATAAATATATCCTCATAGTAGAAGGAATAAGAGAGAATTGATCGAGTAAAGTAAAGTGGGGCTTGAGAGAGGGAAGAAATCATTTAGAAGGAAAGCAGTTGGGATTGGAGGTGAAAGAGGAAGTAATGTCAATTTGGGAAAACTAGAGTAACAATACAAAATGGATACAGTCAGTCTGACAAAAGGGAGAATATACTAGTTCATAAGTATAGTTTGAGAAATTTTGATCCTGAAAAAGAACTGTATGTTTTGGGGTAAAAAGTTTTCCAGAATGGAGTTTTTCACTTCATTAAACTAGTTGTGAGAATTGGAAATATGCTGATAATTATATATAGGTTTAACTTTCAGTTTTTTTCATGTCCCCCCAAAAGAGGAATTATGTATTTATAGTACTATTTCATATATCTGGAACTAGGCTACATCTAGCAAGCTTCTCCTGTTTGAAACAAAGTCAAGAATTAAAAAATCAGGAATAAATGGAAAAAGATCTATAAGGAAAAAAGTAACTTATAAAGTCAGTGCACTTCACTTTTTTGTTTGGGCCCTATGTATTCTTACTACAGAAGCATTATAAGTTCAAAGCAAAGCTGTTCATTCTTAACCTTATACATATTTTAGCAAGTTTGTTTCTTTAATTTTAAACCTGTAGCTTGGAAGCAACAAATCAGAAATGGGGAGGTACGGTCTCTAGGCAGGCATACATACACGCAGTGTAACCAGCAAAGGTGGCGTGGAAAGAGACCAGATGGTTATAAAAAGCTGACGTAATTGAAAATGTACGCTGGTCTGGCTCCTATAGTATATGCACTTGGGGCCCTGTTTATCTTAGTAAACCTTGGAGGCGTCATTTGAATAGTGGTTCTCAGGGTTGGTATTTACTTTCTGAAATAGCATAACCCATTGAGGTAATTATTTTCATATATAAACTAGGAACATTTTACCATTAGAAAATATGACTGTGTTATGTGTAAGTCTTTCCTTCTCCTTGAAAAAATTGCATTTTTTAAAGTTTTAGCCTAATATTAGTTATTGTTCACTTATTTTTGTCATCTGGTGGTATTAATGTATACAAACTGGTAGGCCCCATTGGTTTAGGAAATAATTATTAGAGAACAGTTTAAATAAAACAAAGTTTATTTATTTATTTATTTTAGAGAGAGAGAATGTGAGCACCTATGTGCATGAGTGGGAGGGGCAGAGGGAGAGGGAGAGAATCTCAAGCAGATTCCATGCTGAATGCAGGACCCGATCTCACGACCTTGAGATCATGACCTGAGCCAAAACCAAGAGTCGGACACTCAACCAACTGCACCAACCAGGCACCCCAAGAAAAGTTTTTTTTTTTAAGATTATTTATTTATTTGAGAGAGAGCGTGCACTAGCGGGGGGGAAGGGCAGAGGGAGAAGCAGACTCCCCACTGAGCAGGGAGCCAGATTAGGGGCTTGATATCAGGATACCGAGATCATGACGCTTAACCGACTTGAGCCACCCAGGTGCCCTCCAAGAAAAGTTTTTATTAATTTAATTTTTATTTGGGAAAAAGTGGGGAGTAAAGAGTCTTTCTATTGTAGTTCATTTTAAGACATACAATCTGGAAATATTTCTACAGAATTAAAAATTTTAGAGCTAGGAAGAACCTGGATGATCACAGTCTAGTGGTTCTCTACATTGGCTGCATATATTAATAGCTTCTCAGGTGATTCTAATGTGCATCTAGGATTTGAAGACCTTATATTTCCAGGCTTTTTAAATGAAGTATCCAGTGACATTCTGAGGATATGCATATTAAGGAAAATATTCCTATTCTGGTACTAGCAACTTCATTTGATGTTGTGTACCATGAATCATTTTTACAACATGAGAAAGATAATACTTATTCTATAATGTTGTTATGAGGATTAAATAAAATAATTCACGATGTAATATGGAGGAGGTACCTAGGAAACATTGATGATAATGAAGATGAAGGCAGTACATAATTGGAAAGTATAAACCGAAAGAGAAGTCCTATTAAGGAGTATTTGAAGTAAGACTAGCAGGACTCAAATTACTGAATACATATGAAAGGTAAGGGAGAGAGTTTGGAGACTTGACTGACTGACTGACATTTCCTGAGATTGAGTATATGAACATGTCTCTTAATTTTAAAAGAAGGTCGAAGGCTAATAGGAATTGCTTATCCTGCTTTTCACTTAATTCATTATTAAGTTTTTATTTTTTATTTTATTTTTTTTAAAGATTTTATTTATTTATTTGACACAGAGAGAGAGAGAGCGCACAAGCAGGGGGTGTGGCAGGCAGAGGCAGAGGGAGATGCAGACTCCTGGCAGAGTGGGGGGAGCCTGATGTGGGACTGGATCCCAGGACCCCAGGATCACAACCTGAGCCGAAGGCAGTCGCTCAACCAACTGAACCACCCAGGCGCCCCTCATTATTAAGTTTTTAGAAAATTCCTAAAAAAAAAGTTAAAAAAATTCTCCAATTTAACCAGATATACTTCTTGAATTTTAAGCTTATTAAAGATAGTTTTTGTTTATTAGGTGTTCTGTACAAAGAATAGATGTTAATAATTTATTACTAAATTATTAAATTAAACTATTAATAAAAATTGATTTAGAGTAAGTACAGTAGTCTTATGTTTTATATTTCCTAAGTTGCATTTTTTTTTTGGTGATGCACACTCGATGTTCTCAGCAACCCTTGGGCAGCACTTGATTAGCCTTTCATTACCCAAGCTTCAGTAAAAGTGATAATATGTAGTCTTTAGATACAGTGCTGATAAAGCATCTATTAAGGTAATTCATTGATTAAAATTTGGTATTACAGAATTCACCGTTTGCAGATTTGATCCACCCTAAGTGAAAGAAAACATGCTTAGAGCTCTGGAACATCTTACGTATTAGCAGAGTATATTTCATTTATAAATTTTACCTTTACATTCAGCGTAGGTAGTACTGTGATATGGTTAGAACATCAAAAACTACAAAAGATCATACAGAAGCCCACTTCCATATCTGTCTTAGATTGTTTAAATAAAAGCCAGTATAAATACATACTTTCCCCTTTTCTGTGCACGTAGAACCTTGCCATATACTGTTGTGTTTTTTAAATTACAGTTTTTTAAAAATGAAAATGTTTACATTCTTTTTGGAAAGAACTTTGCTAAATATTGGCATCATTTTAAGAATTTTTAAGAGTTGAGTGTTTGATAAACATGATAATGTGTATTTAGTCAATATGATGTTGACTTTTTTCCTTCTTTGAAACATTTGTTTGATTTCTGTGGTAGTTTTCTTTTTACCTTTCTAGCTATTCAGCTTCTTATCTTTAACATGCCCATTAATTGTTGATGTTCTCTTCTTGAACATTCTTTTACCATATACACTCTTTCTGGAAGATTTTATCCATATTCCTGGTTTCTTATATTCCTGACTTCAGGTTCCACCTATACTCAATGGCTCCCAAATATGTATCTTCTTGCCTGAGTGTGAAACATGAATCCAGCTTCCAATAGACATATCCATTTGGATATTCTACAGGTCTCTCAGCACGATGTGGACAAGACATCATTTCCCTCAGCTCCCCCTCTGTTCTTTCTTTGCTGTTAAAAGAAAAAAAGCCCACAAGCTTGAATTTTATATTTCCTATCTCCAGTGAGTAGTATAAACACTGAGTTCTTTTAGTCAGAAATATAGTGGTCGTCTGTGATTTATTCACAGCTACTTTCCAGGTCTTCCTCTTGTACATAGTATGGTGCTGCACAATAAGAGGTGTCTAATTAAAACATTTTGGAATTAAAAACAGAAGCAAGACCATGAGTGAAATGTCTTAAAGTCTGTATTTGTATGAGATTTAGGATAAATTAAGGCATCAGTTATTTATCTGATTTTGAGGTAAGGAAGACTTCCTTGAGAATGAAAGCAGAGGAGAAAACTATAAAGAAGATACTGATTTTATTCTTTTAAAAATATAAAATAAAACTTTTTATATGCCAAAAAGTTCTATAAATGAAATTGAAGACAACAGATGGTAATAGTACAGTGTAATACATGTTATTTTAGAAGTACTGGACATTTAAAGTACATTTTACATAGTAAAAGTGATTAGTTCTGCTGTTTAGTATTAGGAAAAGTTTCACAAAGGAGGTAACTTTGTATTTTGTAGAGAATTGATTTATGGGGGCCCATTTCCCTGGATTAGTATATTATAGGGAGCATTTTGCAGTATCATTGCCTATCATGTCTTTTCAGAATTCTAGAAAAAAATCATGTTAATTCTTTGCTGGACAGTATATATGAAATTCAAGCACTGTCTAATTCAATCCAGATATGGAAAGAGATTGGTTATATCTTACTGCGAGGAATATAAATATTTGTGTGTATGTATGTTTATATGTGTGTGTATATACATTTTTTGGGCAGAACTGTATTATTAAATCAGTGAAAGTAGCTTCTACATTTACTAAGTAAGGAACCTAAAGATTGTGTCTTTGTCATAATTGAAAATAATGTATCTACTTCACTTCTCTAAGAAGAAGCATTTCTTTGACTTAAGAAAAAAAAAGAACCTAAATGTTGGAAATTAAGTAATTCACTCTTAATTTGCACAGAATAAGTACAGAAAAGTATTTGTATGGGACTGTTTATTTATTTTGGGGGGACTGTTCATTTAAACATTGTTTATATTAGCAAAACAAAAACAAACTACGGAACTAGTCTCAGTATTGAGGGTGGGTTAAAAATTTTTATAGCTTATATAGCTGAGTTCTACACTCTTAAATGGGATTGAATTATATGTCAATAAAGAATAATACCTAGAGTAGAATGAAAGAAATCACACAATAGTGTGACCCTACTTTTAAAAACTATACTTGTGTGTGTGTGTGTGTGAATAAATTTTTAAAAAGTTTCTGGAAGTATATACATCGAGTTTTTAGCAATGATTCCTATTTGCATTATTTCTGTTTTTGTAATAATTACACATTACTTTGTAATTTAGCCAGATTGGTATAGATGTAAAAATAATAAATTCAAGATTAAACAAATACATACATTCCTGTTTCTTAACTGACGGTATTATTACAAACTTAAGAAAGGCTTAGAGTCCTATCTCCCCATGTTTTAGGAGTGGATTAGTTGTTTTTTTGGAAGTATATTCCAGAGAATTCTGGTCTGGGAAGAGGACAGTTATTTAATTCTCTAAGATTATATGGATCTGGAGTGACTATTTAGTAATTAACATATTAGGGTTAGGTAGACTTAGTTTTTCATAGTGGAGATAGTTTCATGTTGGATTTGTTATGGTGGGAGTGTTTGCTATTTCAAAAATAAAGGTTGAAGTTCTGGGGAACCTATTACTAGCTGGGGGGAGTATTGTTGGTAAGTGAATCATTTGGGAGCCTAACTCCTTAGGAAGTTGGGAGAATCATCATGCTCTGAAAATAGGTGGAAAATGTTATTAGTTATGAAAGTTCAACTGGTCAGGTTTTATAGTAGGACTAAATTCTGTATTAGCTTGGGGACCAGATGACACAACAACTGATGAGATTATTATTTTTTAAGATGATTTAATTGAGGAAATCATTTGGTAAGATAAAAAACCTGCATCAGTTCAGGCTACCCATGATGGCATCCTGACTTTTTTTGTGGAATTAGTGAGGAATCAATGAGATCTTTCTGAACTGTTTCAGAGATGTGTAGAACTCATTTTTGGTGAGACTGACATAGGTCTAGGAAGCAAGGCAAATGTAATGATGCAGCTTTTGGATCCATTCTTGGTTGACCAGTCAGACTCTTTCATTTGTGTATGTATTGTCATCTATCAGCTTTTGGCAGTATTTTATATATGTATGTATCCCTCCTGTTTTACATAACACTAATTTTTAAATCTCCTATTTCTATGTGTCATTTTAGTGCCTCCTTGTGGGGAACTATATTAATGACAGTTATATGAAAGTTACACAGAGGAAGGATTATTAAGCTAAAAATTATATTTTACAGTGATATTTTTATATTTTAAAGAAACAAAGATAATTTTATAGTCAGAATTATTTTTAATTTTATACTAAATCATTTAAGTTTGAGAGTTCATTTGTTTACTAAACATTAAGTGCCTACTGTGTGTCAGGCAATAGGTACTTTTTGGAACATGAGTTAACAAAGCAAATGAATATTCCTCCTGTCTTGGGTTTTACATTCTAGCAAGCAAGGCAGGTATAATAAATGATTAAATCATATAGTTTATTAGAATATGTTAAGAGCTATGGAAAAGGAAAACAGCAGGGAGAGATGTATTAGGAGTGCTGCAGGTGGGGGGTGGAATTTGCAGAATGTAGAGTGGTCTGGAGAACTTCATGGAGAAGGTGACAGTTGAGCAAAGACTTGAGGAAGAATGTTTTAGGCAGAGGAAACAAGCAGTGGAAAGGTCCTGAAGTGAAACTATGCCTAACTCTTTCAAGGAACAACATTAAGTTTGTGGCTGGAACAGAATAAGGTAAGGAAGTTGTGTGGACAAATCCTATCTTGTAAGCTATTGTAGGGACTTTAATTTTTACCTTGAAATTGGAAGCTCTTGGAGGATTTTGAGCAGAAGAGTGAATTGACATATTTTAATAAACTCATTCTGATCACCATGTAGAAAATTTATGATAGAGGAGCATGAATAGAAGCAGGGAATCCAGATAGGAGGCTATTGCAGTAATCGGCATGAGAGATGTGATGGTGGCTTGTTACCAGCATGGTAGCAGAGGAGGAGGTGGAAGAAATGGTCAAATTGTAGGTATATTTTAAGGGTAGAGTCCCAAGGAGATGCTGAAAATTGAATATGGGAGTCAGAGGGTGAGAATAAGAGACGTGTAAGGAATGACTCCATGGTTTTCAGAGAGCAACTGGAATGATGGAATTACCATCAACTGAGATTGTTGGGTAAAGGGATTTGGGTGGGGGTGGAGATGTCGGGGATTCATTGTTGCAGATTTCAAGTTCGAGATGTTGCTTCCAAATGGTGATGTGGAGTATAGAGAATAAGCAGTTTTAAAATCAAGAACATGAAAGTTATCACAAAAATATTGGTCCCTAATTGAATTTGATATGCTGCTTATATTTCAAAATAATTTTTTTCATTTAGTGAATATTTGTTGAGTACCTCTTTTTTTTTTTTTTAAGATTTTTATTTATTTGAGAGAGAGAGAGAGATTGAGAGAACTAGTGGGGGGAGGGGCAGAGGGAGAAGCAGACTCCTTGCTGAGCAGGGAGCCCGATGTGGGGCTGGATCCCAGAACCTTGGGATCATGACCTGAGCCGAAGGCAGACACTTAACAGACTGAAACACCCTGGCGCCCCCTTTACACAAACATTTTAAATGACAATTGTAGCAGATGCTATGAAGGAAGGGCACTTAGGACTATAGGAGTTAATGGGGCCTGATTATTCTGATAGGGAAGGCTTTCTTGAAGAAGTGTCCTTTGAGGTATAATTCACATAAAATAAGATTCACTCGTTTTAACTGTATAGACAGATGAGTTTTTTAAAAAAGATGTTATTTATTTATTTGACAGATAGCGAGAGCAGGAACACAAGCAGGGGGAGGGGGAGCGGGAGAGGGAGAAGCAGGCTTCCCACCCAGGAGTGAGCTTGATACAAGGGCTCGATCCCAGGACCTTGATACCATGACCTAAGCTGAAGGCAGTTGCTTAAAGACTGAGCCACCCAGATGCCCCACCCCACATCTTTATCCATTCATCAATGGACACTTGGGCTGCTTCCGTATCTTGGCTATTGTAAATAATGCTGCTATAAACATCAGGGTGTATGTTTATAGCAGCATTTGAATTGGTGTTTTTGTATTCTTTGGGTAAATACCCAGTAGTGTGATTACTGGATTGTAAAGGTAGTTGTATTTTTAACTTTCTGAGCAATTTCCATGCTGTTTTCCACAATGGCTGCATTAGTTTGCATTCCCACCAATAGTACAAGAGGGTTTCTTTTTCTCCATATCCTTGCCAACACCTATTATTTCTTGTGTTGTTGATTTTAGCCATTCTGACAGGTGTGAGATTATAGTTTTGATTTGCATTTCCCTGATGATGAGTGATGTTGAGCATCTTCTCATGTGTCTGTTGGCCATCTGTATATTGGAGAAATGTCTGTTCATGTCTTCTGCCCATTTTGTAATTGGATTATTTGTTTTTGGGTGTTGAGTTTTATAAGTTCTTTATGTATTTTGAACACTAACTTTTTATTGGATATGTCATTTGCAAGTATCTTCTCCCATTCCATAGGGTTGCCTTTTAGTTTTGTTAATTGTTTCCTCCTCTGTGCTGTCTTCTCTCATTTTGAAAATTCTGTTTTTATTCTGTTTATGGTATTTTTATTTGAACAGTTTCTAATTGAAATGAAATCCAGTTTATTGATCTTGTTTTTCTTTCTGTATCTTGTTTGAAAAATAGTTTGTTATATCAGGGTCATGAAAATACGCTTATGTTTTCTTGTAAAAGTTTTTATCCATGATCCATTGCAAATTAAATTTGTGAATGATCTGAGTCTAGCAGTCAGGGTTCATTTTTGTTCATATAATATTCCATTGATATAGTACCATTTATTGGAAATATCATTTTTACCCACTGAATATAAGTTGTTTTGTTGTAAGGTGACTGTATGTGTGGATCTGTTTCTCACTTCTATTCTGTTGTCTCTTTATCTATCTTTGCACCAACCACGTATCTCAATTATTGTAGCAGTTAGCAGTGTGTTCTTTTTCAAGACTGTCCTGGCTATTCTAATTCCTTTGCATTTCCATAAAAATTTTAGAATCACCTTGTGAATTTTCTTCAAAAAGCCTGCTGGGATTTTGACTAAGATTGTATGGAATTTCTAGGTCAGCGTTAGGGAAACTGCTATCTTCACTATATTGAGTCTTCTAGTCAATAAAAATGGTATATCCCTCCATTTAGTAAATTCGTTGAAATTTCTTTCAGTGGCGTTGCAATGTAGAGGTATTGCATGTTTTGTTAGATTCATTTCTAATTATTCATTTTTTTGATGCTATTATATATGCTATTATTTTTAAAATTGCATTTTTTATTTTTTTGAAATATATACAAATACAGTTGATTTTTATATATTGATCTTCTATCCAGTTATCTTTTTTTTTTTTTAAGATTTTATTTATTTATTTGAGAGAGAGAATGGGATAGAGCATGAGAGGGGGGAGGGTCAGAGGGAGAAGCAGACGCCCTGCTGAGCAGGGACCCTGATGCGGGACTCGATCCCGGATCTCCAGGGTCATGACCTGAGCTGAAGGCAGTCGCTTAACCAACTGAGCCACCCAGGCGCCCTCTATCCAGTTATCTTTTTTTATTTTTAATTTTTTTATTCTTATGTTAATCCCCATACATTACATCATTAGTTTTAGATGAAGTGTTCCATGATTCATTGTTTATGCATAACACCCAGTGCTCCATGCAGAATGTGCCCTCCTCAATACCCACCACCAGGCTAACCCATCCTCCCACCCCCCTCCCCTCTAGAACCCTCAGTTTGTTTTTCAGAGTCCATCGTCTCTCATGGTTCGTCTACCCCTCCAATTTCCCCCGCTTCATTCTTCCCCTCCCGCTACCTTCTTCTTTTTTTTTTTCTTAACATATATTGCATTATTTGTTTCGGAGGTACAGATCTGTGATTCAACAGTCTCACACAATTCACAGCGCTCACCATAGCACATACCCTCCCCAGTGTCTATCACCCAGTCACCCCATCCCTCCCACCCCACCCCCCACTCCAGCAACCCTCAGTTTGTTTCCTGCGATTAAGAATTCCTCATATCAGTGAGATCATATTCTATCCAGTTATCTTACTCAAATTTTTTTATAGATTCTCTTGGTTTTCTGTGTACTAAATCATGTCATATGTGAATAATGACAATTATATGTCTTCTTTTCCGATCTTTATTATTTTTTTTTACTTTTTTTGTACTTTATTTCTTTTCTTAATACTACTGATTTGTTTCTGGGTTTAATTTTTATGTTGAATAGATACCGTGTTAATGGATATTCTTGTCTTATTCCTGAATTCAAGGAGAAAGTCTAATATTTTATCCGTAAGATGGTATTATCGTAAATTTTTTTTTTTAAGATTTTATTTATTTATTTGAGAGAGAGAGAATGAGAGACAGAGAGCATGAGAGGGAGGAGGGTCAGAGGGAGAAGCAGACTCCCTGCTGAGCAGGGAGCCCGATGTGGGACTCGATCCCTGGACTCCAGGATCATGACCTGAGCCGAAGGCAGTCGCTTAACCAACTGAGCCACCCAGGGGCCCGGTATTATCGTAAATTTTTTGTAAATTAGATTTATTATATTAAGGACTTATCTCTAAATTTTTAGAAGTTTGTATTATGGGTAGGTGTTGAATTTTATCAAATAATTTTCTTTATATATTGAGGTATTATATGGATTTTATTTCAGTAATTTGGTGAATTATACTGATTGCTTTCCAAAAGTTAAACCAGCTCGCATTCTTGGAATTAACACCTTTGGTTGTATAACGCATCATCTTTTTTTTTTTTTTTTTTAAAGATTTTATTTATTTATTCATGAGAGACAGAGAGGGAGAGAGAAGCAGGCTCCCAAGGAGCAGGGAGCCCGATGCGGTACTCGATCCCAGGACCCTGGGATCATGACCTGAGCCAAAGGCAGACGCTTAACCATCTGAGCCACCCAGGCACCCACGCATCATCTTTTTAATACAGTCTGGATTTGTTTGCTAAAATTTGGTTTAGCATTTTTGTGTCTATGTTCATGAGAAAGTTGGGCTTGTAGATTTCTTTCTAATAATGTCCTTGTTAGGTTTTGGTATCAGAGTTTTGTGACCTCATAATAGAATTGGGAACTATTGGGGCACCTGGGTGGCTCAGTTGGTTAAGTGTCTGCTTTTGGCTTGGGTCATGATCTCAGGGTCCTGGAATTGAGCCCCCCACATTGGGCTCCCTGCTCAGTGGGGAGTCCACTTCTCCTGCACCTCCCCACCCCCATGCTCTTTCTTTCTCTCAAATAAATAAAACCTTAAAAAAAAAAAGGATTGGGAATTGTTCTCCTTTTTTTGTGTTTTCTGGAAGGTTGCCTACAATTTGTTGAGTTTTGTATTCATCTATGTTATTTCCTTCATTGTACTACTTTGGGTTTGACTTGCTGTCTTTTCTAGCTGCTTGTAGTGGAAGCTTTTATTATGAGTTTTTCCCCTCCCCACTGTGTGGGAGTGTGTGCTGTCTCTCAAATAAATAAATAAATCTTCCCCTCCAAAATCCAACCATTATTGTGGATTGTTCTGTTTTTCTTTTTGGTTCTGTCAACTTTTTTTTTAAGATTTTATTTATTTATTTGACAGAGACAGAGATAGCGAGAGCAGGAACACAAGCAGGGTGAGTGGGAGAGGGAGAAACAGGCTTCCTGCCAGGCAGGGAGCCTGATGTGGGACTTGATCCCAGGACCCTGGGATCATGACCTGAGCCGAAGGCAGACGCTTAACGACTGAGCCACCCAGGCGGCCATCTGTCAACTTTTTTTTTAAAGACTTTGAAGTTGTGTTATGAGATGTCTAAAAATTTATGATTGTTACATATTCCTGTTGGACTGATCTTATCATACTAAAGTATTCCTCTCGTATTTCTTGTAGTGCTTTTTCATTTAAGTCAACTGTCTGATATAAATATAGTGATATCACCATACTTTTATTAGTGATTAGTGTATATTATCTTTTTCTCTTAACATGTATGTGTCCTTAAAGTGGATTTTTTGTAAACAAAATATAGTTGGGTGTTTTAAAAATCCATTCTAATAATATTTGTTATCTAATTGAAATGTTGGGTCCAGATACATTTAATACAGACCTTGCATGGTACAGTAGAATTTGAGAATATCAACCTGGTATTAGTTTTCTATTTGTCTCTTTCTTCACTTTTTTTGAACTAATCAAGCATTATTTTTTCCTCTCCACTTGTTTTTTTAGCTGTACATTTTTATATGTGTATGCATTTTTAAGTAGTTGCCTGTGAGGTTACAGTGTGCATCCTTGGTTTATTGGGTTTCAGTGTAAATTTGTAGATTCAGCACTTGATGAAAAATGCAAGAGACTTATAACAGTGTAACTTCATTTATCCTTTTTGTATTTGTCTTTTGTGTTAGTGCTGTCATAAATTTTATACTTTTATGTCTGTTTCAACCATACAAGTCACTGTTACAGTTTTTTGTTGTTGTTGTTGTTATGGTTATTTTAAATATCAATTTATATTTGTCTAAATATTCACCTTTCCATTTCTTTCTATTAAATCCTCTAGTTCTGTGCTTTCATCTGGAGTTGTCCTTTAGCTTGATAAATTCCCTTCACTTGTAACAAGTTCTCTCAGTTTTTGTTTATCTGAAACATACTAACTTATTTTCTTGTTGGAAGATATGTTCTCTTATAGAAATCTAGATTGGTTGGTTTATTTTTTTGTTTTGTCTTAGCATTTTATTTTATTTTTTAAAAGATTTTATTTATTTATTTGACAGAGAGAGACACAGTGAGAGAGGGAACACAAGCAGGGGGAGTGGGAGAGGGAGAGGCAGGCTTCCCACCAAGCAGGGAGCCTGATGTGGGGCTGTATCCCAGAACCTTGGGATCATGACCTGAGCCAAAGGCAGACACTTAACGACTGACTGAGCCACCCAGGTGCCCCTTTCTTAGCATTTTAAAAATGTCATTTTATTGTCTTCTATTTCTATTGTTTCTGATTAAAAAAAAAAAAGTTTGTTAATCTTATTGTCCTTCCCTTCAATGTCTTATTTTTTCTGGCTACCTTTTTTTTTTATGATTTTTAAAAGAAGATTTTATTTGTTTATTTATGGAGAGAGACCTATTAAGGGTAGAGGGAGAAGTAGGCTCTCCGCTGAGCAGGGAGCTTAGTGTGGGGCTCGATCCAGGGACTCTGGGATCATGACCTTGAACCGAAGGCAGAGGCTTAACCAGCTGAGCCACCCAGGTGCCCCTTTCTGGCTACTTTTAAGATTTTCTGACTTTGGTTTTTAAGACTTTGACTCAGGTATGGTTTTCTTCATATTCTGCTGAGGTTTATAGAACTTTATATGTTTGCTTAGAGACTCATATCTTGTGTTAGCTTTGGACAATTTTTGACTAGTATTTTTCAAATACTGCCTGTTTCATTTTCTTTACTTTTTTAACTCTAGCTAGTTGTGTGTTAGATCTTTGTAGCATGTTGTATATGTCTTTTTGCTTTTTTGGGGGTATAGTCTCTCCTTTATATCTCTTGGCGTGTCATATTTTGTGTACATTTCTTCCAGTTTACCAAGTCATCTTTTTTACTGTTTCTAAATTAGTGAGTTCTTAATTTCATTGACTATACATTCCAGTTCTGGAATTTCCATTTGACTCTTTTAAGAATTCTAGGACTTTGCTGAAATTCTCCATTGATCGTACTTCTTTTTTTTTTTTTGCCCTGAACATACCAGTTATTTTAAGTTCTCTCAGATAGCTCCAAACTGAATGACCTGTGTGTCTTTTTCTGTGTTCTGTTTCTTCTATTTCTCTTAGTTGTTCATCTGTTTTTTTTTTATTTAGATAAAATTCACAAAAGTCACCATTTTAACCCTTTAAAGTATATAATTCAGTGGTTTTTAGTGTATTCACAGTGCTATGCAACCATCACCAGTATCTAATTCCAAAACATTTGCATCAGCTCAAAAAGAGACCTCATAATTGTTGACATTCAATCCCAGTTCTTCCTCTGCCTACCCCTTGGCAACATCTAATTAATCTATGTTCTTTCTGGATTTACCTCTTCTGGATATTTCATATGAATGGAATTATATGATGTGTGGCCTTTTGAGTTTGACTTCTTTCACTTAGCATAGTGTTTTCAAGATGCATCTGTGTTGGATGCCTGGGTGGCTCAGTCGGTTAAGCATCTGCCTTCTACTCAGGTCATGATCCTAGGGTCCTGGGATTGAGTCCTCCATTGGTCTCTCTGCTCAGAGGGGAGTCTGCTTCTCCCTCTCCCCCTCTGCCCCATCTCCCTGCTTCACTCTCTCTCTCTCACAAATAAATAAAATCTTAAAAAAAAACCCTCATCTGTGTTGTAATATGTATCAGTACTTCATTTCATCTTATGACTGAAGAATATTCTGTTGTATGGATATTTTTGTTTATTCATCAGTTGATGGACATTTGAATTTTTTCTATTTTTTGGCTATGATGGATAATGCTACTCTGAACATTTGTGTGCAAGTTTTGTGTGAATGCATGTCTTCAGTTCTCTTGGGTCTATACCAGAAGTGGAATGGCTCTGTCATATGGTAATTCTATGTTTAACTTTTTGAGGAACTGCCAAATTGTTTTCCACAGTGGCTACACCCCTTACAATCCTGCCAGCATGTATGAGAGTTCCATTTTCTCCACATTCTTGCCAACCCTTGTTACTTTCTGTAGTTTTTTTCTTTCTTAAATTATAGCCATCTTAATGAGTGTTGGCTGTTCATTCTTATTTTTTAGAATGCTTTGTAATTTTTCACTGAATGCCAGGCTACAAATCAACAATTGCAGAGGCTCTACTTGATGTTACGTTTCCCTTTGGAAGTGAAGTACTAGATTACCTTGAGCACTGAACGTTGACTATAAGATTTGTTAGGGCTGATATATTTCCATCTTGACCTTAATCTAAGGAGAGCCTTTTTGAAGTCTCAACAGAGAGCTTGAGTTGTTTTTGAAGGCCTTTCCAACTTGGTAGAGACTACACTCCAGTCTTTGTTTCTCTAGCACTGGGCAGAAGCTGAAATATTCCACTCAGCTCTTCAGCTTCTGGACTGCTGTGTTATGCTAGTTTTCTTGAGTTTTTGTCCTTTTTGTGGTTCTTCCACTCTGGGACTTTGTTCTTTGGTTTCTAGCTTTCTGATAGCCCAAAACTCTATCTTCTTCTCAGTCCAGTAGGGCTGCTACTTCTTCTTGGGCTCTATTTTCTGTTATATAGCAAATTCAAGGACAAAGCAAAGGTGCTTGTGGAGCTGATCTTCGGTGCTTCCCTTCTCTTAAGAGTTGTAGCCCCTCCTGCTTCTCTCTGCGTATATTGCTCTTCAGTGTCTTCAAACAGTTTTTACATTTGTCCAGATTTTATAACTTTTATTAGCAGGAGGGTTAGTTTGATACAAGCTACTCAATTAAGATGGGTATCTTGAATACTGATGTTTCATTAAGTGCATCACAAGAAAATGAAGAAACTGGTATCTTTTGAGAGTGAGAACGTAAGTTTTCAGCAGAAAATTTGGACAAGAATATAGAAGGAAGGATTTTTATTTTCAAATGAGAGGGTCACGGTCAGCCGTGTTTGAGGGATAATAAAGTATCATTGCAAATTGCAGTAAGATGTGTGGCACTGAGTTGATGTTTGGTAATTTAAAAAAAAAACTGAGCAGAGTCGTTAAGTGTTTAAAGAATCCAAAGTGGATAAAAAATTTAAAATGACAGTTGAAGAGGAACTATTTAATAAAGAGCAATTATTTTCTGGATATAGTAGTGAAGAAACCAAGACTGTGACTTTATTTATTTATTTATTTATTTATAAGATTTTATTATTTATTTATTAGAGAGAGAGCATGAGTGGTGGGGAAAGGGAGAAGCAGACTCCCCACTGAGCAGGGAACCTGACTTGGGGCTCGATCCCAGGACCCTGGGTTCATGACCTGAGCCGAAGGCAGACACTTAACCAACTGAGCCACTCAGGTGCGCTAAGACTATGAATTTTAAGTGGTTGCTATTAGAATAGTACTTGGTTATTTGCGTAAATGTTAGTGATTATTAAATGGTTGGCGATTTGAATATTTACATGTGATGGCTAAAAGACAGTGTTTATCTGTTAAGGGTACCAGAGAGGATTGTGTTCACAAAATCTGGATGGTACAGAAATGCTAGCCATGTAAAAATGTGGGAGGAAGAGGGGCGCCTGGGTGGCTCAGTTGTTAAGCGTCTGCCTTCGGCTCGGGTCACGATCCCGGGGTCCTGGGATCAAGCCCCGCATCTGGCTCCCTGCTCCGCGGGAAGCCTATTTCTCCCTCTCCCACTCCCCCTGCTTGTGTTCCCTCTCTTGCTGTGTCTCTCTCTGTCAAATAAATAAATAAATAAAATCTTTAAAAAAAGGGTGCCTGGATGGCTTAGTCCCTTCAGCGTCTGCCTTCGGCTCAGGTCACGGTCCCAGGGTCCTGGGATCGAGCCCCACATCGGGCTCCCTGCTCCGCGGGGAGCCTGCTTCTCCCTCTCCCACTCCCCCTGCTTGCGTTCCCTCTCTCGCTGTGTCTCTCTCTGTCAAATAAATAAATAAATAAATAAAATCTTAAAAAAAAAATGTGGGAGGAAGAGAATGACTAAAGTTATAGGAGTAGACGTTATGTTTTTTTTTTTTTTTTAAGATTTTATTTATTTGACAGACACAGCGAGAGAGGGAACATAAGCAGGGAGAGTGTGATAGGGAGAGCAGGGAGCCCGATGCGGAGCTCGATCCCAGGACCCTGGGATCGTGACCCGAGCCGAAGGCAGACGCTTAACTACTGAGCCACCCAGGTGCCCCTAGACATTATGTTTTTAGAACATGGAGAAATAGAGAGAGAAGGCAGAAATAGATGTGTAAAGAATATAGCTCCTTCTCCTGTAGGCTTAAAAATGGGGGTTTAGAGAGCAGCTAACCATTTGCTTTCTTCACCAAAATAGCCCTAAGAAGGGAGCCAGGTGTTGCAGACGGCCTTGTATCTGTGTTTTTCCTTTCGCCCTTTTGTGAACTCTCAAGGTTAGTCAGTGATTTTCTTCACACTTTCATTAGGAAATTTGCCAAAGGCATCCTTTTGAGGCAGCTGTCTCTGTACCCTTGGAGGCCATCAGTAATGTTTCCGATCTATAGGAGTTGTCGGCACAGAAATGTTGGACTGCACTGAGTCTTCGTGGTTTAAAACATTCCCTTGCCAAAATTACTTTATTTCCCCCTCGAATCGTAGTACAAAGTATATCACATTCTGGGACTTCTGGTCCTTTTATAGTTTTTTGTTATTGTATCTTTTCAGGTAAAATCCACCATTAATAGTAAATATATCTAAATATATTAATAATGAAAGGAGACTTAGGTTTTAAAACATAATTTAACAATAGTGGATACATTAAAAATCCCTATATATAAATAAATGTGAATTTTTGTATAGAATGTTTAAAAATTTTATTTTCACTATTTAGATTTTGTAAAGTAAATTGGTGGTATTCTTTTGGTCTGAGGTGGTCAGGTGATATCTTCATACTAAGATAAGTTTTTGGGGCATATTAAATTTGATGTAAATAATTAGTCTATGATTAAAATGCATTTGTGTTTTTGTTTCTATTCAGTTTAATAATATAGGCAACTGTTATATGCATCTTTTAATATATTAGTCTAACTGTTTCTCTTGTTTTACTAAACTGTCTTCTTTCAGCCACCCACACAGAATATGCCTATGGGTCCTGGAGGGATGAATCAGAGCGGCCCTCCCCCACCTCCACGCTCTCACAACATGCCTTCAGATGGAATGGTAGGTGGGGGTCCTCCTGCACCACACATGCAGAACCAGATGAACGGCCAGATGCCTGGTAAGTTTTTCTCCTCTAAGACATTAACACCAGAGTTGCTTAGCAACTGAAACGACATGGGGGCTCAAGGGATACTAGATTGTTGATGACAAAACTGCTTTGAATGCCCCCGAGTACAAGCTCTCTTAGAGTTTGTTAGCTACAGAGCTACGTGACCTGTATTCAGTGTTTATCAGGCTGCCCTTGGGCTTTGATGTAGCTGACACACAGCATTCCTCTGATGAACAGAACTGGCTAAATTTAGTCTGTCTGAAACTATGCAATACAGCTGGCTTTAGAAGCTTTTTGGAAAAAAAGGCATTGCGCCATGACTTAAGAATTAAAATCTCTTTATAGATTATAAAGGTACTATAACATTTCCTTGGGTTTGGTATTTACTTAAAAATTTACTGGTCCCAGAAACAGTATTGCTGGAAAAAACACATGGGGAAAAGAAAGAAAATCTGTAAAGTGCTAATATATTTAGTATTTCCTCATTGATAATATTGAAGCTGAGTATAGATTTTTATGAATACACATGCTTATAGCATAATATAAATATGGAAATTGATATTAAAGCAGATTTAAAAGAAGAAAAATAACGTCAGATGTTTTATATAATGAGATATTCCCTTTACTACTTACCCATTTTCAGTTTAGAGCCACTTAGAATATCTTCTATGTCATTGGATGCATAATTAGTTACCTTTTGCTGGTTTGAACTTTTAATCTGAGAAGTATCTTTAAACTGTCTTGTTTTTGTAACAATAGCTACAACCCATACCCATAATTTTTGGTGGGTTGTTTTCTGCATTTCGTATGAGAATATTTTTACTTTCTAAAGACAACGGCTATTTTCATTAACTAAAAGGAAGTATTATACAAATAGGAATAATGAAGGTAAATTAAAATAACAAAACAGTTCATTTTTAAAATTAGTAATTAGCATCCTTAGGATAGTGTTGTCTTACCTGATTGTGTTGGTTGGTAGCATTGGTGTCCAGAGACAATGGGTGTAGAAAATGAGGTGAAGGAGAGCACAGAGCAAAAGAAGCCAGGTAGCCTGGTTTATAGAAGACTGATGTATGATTGATTGATCCTGTAGGAGGTTGAAGGATAACTAGAACCAATGACTCTCTGGAACAAAGTCTGGAGGCAGGGGCCATATACCCTTCGGTACCTTTTGACTTTGGTACCACAGATTTATTATTATCGAATTTTTAAAAAATCAGTTAAATGTTTTTAAAAAGGAACGTGAAACTGTGGTAGAAGGAATGTGGTATTCATTTGGTGGCCATCTTGTTTCTTGCTGAGACTTGCCACAGTCCATGGTCCCCACAACCCACACCCTGTGTGGGGGTGGGAATAAAGATGTAACTTACTTGTTAGGTTGTAGTCAGGAGGATGTTTCTTGCTGAATTCACATTTAGCTCATCAGGACCTGTTGTTACTGAACTGGAAGGGTAGTGCTAATGCATGTTAGCAAGTTAGGAGTTTTGTGACTTTTTATGGTGGTACTGTTAATGTTAATTAGAATTTTGACTTAACTTCTCCATGTAACACTTGAGCCTAAGGCCAAAGAAGCACTTGAGCAGCAATGTAATTACTGTTAACTTGACATTTGGGTTTTTGTATATGGCCATTTGGAGTAATTATATTTTTTATAAACCAGAGATTTTTAACTAGTTATGACCTACGTTGTCCAGAACATTGTAGAGCTTCCAAAACAACTCTCTTAGAAAGAGTTCTAGTTAGGTGTAGAAGAAATTGAAGTCCAGGTACTTTGTTTCCTTTATGTAATAAGCTCCTTAATAGAGCTTAGCCAACTTTTTTATCCACACAAATTGGTATCTAGGCTTTTAATTTCCTATTTTAGTTTTGTTTTTTAATATTTTCTTTCTTTTTTTTTTTTTTAAGATTTTATTTATTTGACAGAGAGAGACAGCGAGAGAGGGAACACAAGCAGGGGGAGTGGGAGAGAGAGAAGCAGGCTTCCTGCTGAGCAGGGAGCCCAGTGCTGGGCTCGATCCCAGGGTCCTGGGACCTGAGCCGAAGGCAGATGCTTAACGACTGAGCTACCCAGGCGCCCCGTTTTTTAATATTTTCTAATCTAAGTTGTAGAGCTACTTACATGTTCCTTGATCTTGGTCAAATAACCACAGTTTCACGTTCCTTTTTAAAAACATTTAACTGATTTTTAAAAAATTCAATAATAATAAATCTGTGGTACCAAAGTCAAAAGGTACTGAAGGGTATATGGCCCCTGCCTCCAGACTTTGTTCCAGAGAGTCATTGGTTCTAGTTATCCTTCAAGAGATATTCTCTGTATCCAGAACATATGCATAACACTCTTTTTTCTTTTGTCTTATTCTTTAAAAAAAAACACAAGTTGTAGTATACATTATGTAGTATTATATATAATATTTTTTCTCTCATAAAGATAGATCTTAGAGACCATGAGTATATATATATTTTGGAGACCACTCAGTACACAAAGAGCTGCCTCATGCTTTGGTGACTGTATTTTATTCTTTTTCGTGGGTGCCCCTGATTTATTTGACAGTTCGTTATGACGGAAATACAGGTTATTTCTAGTCTTCTTGTATTAAAAGTTATGCTTCTGTGAATATGCCTGTAAGATAAAAGTAAATTAGTAAATAAATAAACACACATATACAGTTTTGCATTCATGCACTTGTACACACAAAGACCTGTATATTTATAGAACTGCAGTTGTTGGGTTAAAGGTATATGCATTTTAAAATATGGTAGTTATTGCAAAATTGCTCTATATAAAAATAGTGCTTATTTATATATTTATATACCTTAACAATGTGTGAAATTACTTCATAGATCAAAACTTTGGGTCTTTGGAATCTGAAAGATGAAAAAAGGGTCTCATAGTTTTAATTGGCCTTTTCATTGTAAGTGAAGCAAGCAGTTGTCTCATGTTTATGTCCCTTTGGTAGTTTTTGTGTGAACTGATTATTCATGTCCCTTGCCATTTCTTTTATTGCTGGTGGTCTTTTACTTACTTTATATGTTAAGTAATTAGTTCATTCTGTGATAGGTCTTGTTAATAATTTTTTCCCAGTTTTTCTTTTTATTATTTTGTTTAGTTTGGTCTGGTTTGGTCATATTTAAATTTTTTATTTTCATGTAGTCTAGTTTATCGGTCTTTTATGGCTCTAGGTTTTCTGGCATATAAGAAGGCCTTTCCACTTCAAGATTATTTTAAAAGTTCTCCTTTTTGAAATTCTCCTTTAAGATTTTTTTCCTTTTTCTTTTGTAATGTTTAATTTTTTTATTTATCTGGAACTATTTTTGGTAGAAGGAATGTGGTAGGCCGTTTTCCAGATGGCTACTCAGTGGTCACACTATTTATTGAATTGTCTTTCTTTTGCCTACTGATACTTAATTTCGGCACTGTTACAAAATTAGAAATTTGAGTGTGTTTTTAGACTCTACTGTGGGCCCCTTGATCTGTTAATTCATTTGTGTGCTAATACTACACACTTTTAATTACTCCAGCTTTATATGTTTTGCTCTCTTATAAAGCTAGTTCTTCATCATTGCTTTTCTTTTTCAGAATGTTGCTGGCTTCTAAAAGCATCAGTTCCTTAATCTATAAAATGGGAATAGCATCTGCCTCACAGTATTTGCTGTCATTCATGTAAAGCATTTACTTTGTTTGCTAGTGATTAAATACTCAAGTTATTGTTTGGTATTATTATTATGGTATGCAAAAAAAATAAAAAACTTAAGTACTTTTTAATAGATCATCTGTTTAACTTTCATATTTGGTTCTGACCACTTTTCTTCAAAGGGCCTAACCATATGCCTATTCAGGGACCTGGACCCAATCAACTCAATATGACAAACAGTTCCATGAACATGCCTTCAAGTAGCCATGGAGCCATGGGAGGTTACAACCATTCGGCACCATCATCACAGAGCATGCCCGTACAGAGCCAGATGACGATGAGTCAAGGGCAACCGATAGGAAGCTATGGCCCCAGACCAAATATGAACATGCAGCCAAACCAAGGTAAATAAGCTTGATGTCATTCTTTTTTTTAAAGTTTTTTTTTTTTAATTAAAGATTTTATTTGAGAGAGACAGAGAAAGCATGAGCAGGGGGAGGGGCAGAGGTACAAGCTGACTCCCTGCTGGGCAGAGAGCCCCACACACGGGGCTCCAGGTGGGGCTTCAGGCAGGGCTTGATCCCAGGACCCTAAGATCATGGACGCAGCTGAAGTCAAACGCTTAACTGACTGAGCCACCCTGGTGCCCCTGATGTCATTCATTTTTTTTTTTTTTGTAATATTTTATTTATTTATTTGAGAGAGAGAGCATGGTGAAGCGGGGAGCAAGCAGACTTCCAGCTCAGCAGGGAGCCGGACTCCGGCTGATCCAGGGCCCTGGGATCCTGACTTGAGCCAAAGGCAAATGTTTAACCAACTGAGCCATCCAGGCGCTACAGCCCCTAATGTCATTCTTGACTAGTAAATGAAACTTTTTTTTCAAGTTGGTAGCTGATTCATGAAAATAAAAGTTTGAAGTGAGTCATAATCATAGCCATAGAAAAGGAACATTGAGTTTGAAACTAGCTTAAAATAATTTTTTTTTTTTTACATTTAGAAGTTTGCTTAATTAAGCTTTTAAAGCTTATTTATCTTTATGTCTTTTGGACAATTTGAGATTTTTGGATTTTTATTTAAGAAAAATTTTTTTTCAAGCTAATAAATGAATAACCAAACATTTGATTTAGAGCTAGAAAGTTGAGAAAATAATTTTATCTTTGCAAGTACAACCCCTTAAAAAACCTTTACTCTGTGGTTTATGTTACTTCTTAAGGATATATTAATTCATATGAATTTCCCTTGATTTTTCTGAATCTTTTCTGATGTTGTATTTCAGCATTAAGAGGTAATTTTAACATAATTTGTTTATTAGAGTGTTTGGTGGAGATGCTGCTATATTCTTCTATTCTTAGAATGGGGTGAAGTCTATTAAAGTTTATTACCAATCTCAGAGAATGAAATTATCATCATGTTTCTTTTTTAAGTATGCTTGTGAATAATAACTAAAAACCAGTAAGTGGCGCTCTGTTCTGCTAATTGCCCTTTAAAACATTTGGCATATTGCCAGCCTAAAGCTATTTCAGTTACAAAATGTGAGGTTAATGCGATAAAATTTTCTAGACTTTGATTTTGAAAAACAAATCACTAAAGTACACCCAGGTAAAAGAAGTTAAGGTTAATTTGTTGATAATTATTTATGATGAAATAATATATTCTAATACTGAAATAATAATACAGAATTTTTTGTAATTTTGATGAGATACAGTAGAGACAGTAGAATAAATTGTCAATGTAGATTCACAAAACTGGTATTTGCTCCATTTTTTTCCTCAAAGTTGTTTAGTGCCCATGATGGATTTTTTTTTTTTTTTAATTAGGGCAATTAAAGGTTCAAAATAACAGCAAGATCCAGTCAGTGCCAGGTCAGAAGGAGTCCAGATGTTTCTCTATACAGTTTGGTTAAAAGGAGAGAGAGCAAGGAAATTGGTAATGATTCTCAAAGCAGCTACAGTAATGAGGGCACACTACTTAGAAACTATCATGAAGAAAAGAGTAGGGTGTGCACAAGAATGGATGTTGCTGTAGAATGGGTTGATATGACATAAGATTTGAAGAACCAAAAAATAATGCATGCAGCAATGTATATGTAGAAAATAGTAACTTTTTGGAGAAAGGAACTGAGGACTTTTTTATAGGACTTTTTTGTTCTAAACTTAGGAACCATCTACTTTTAAAAATGTCACATTTTGTATTACTAATATACAGTTTTTCTTTTTACTATAGTAGTTATAGTGCTTTTTGCTTTGTGTAATCTGTGAATTTCTTAATAGTCATTTTCTATATAATCTCTTTTCTATGTAGGGATCTGATTTAAAGAAATAAAAGTTACTTTTCAAAAAAGAATAGGATGAAATCCTGAGGAAATTTTCAAAATTTAAAAAATCTTTTCAGGGGCACCTGGGTGGCTTAGCCGTTGAGCGTCTGCCTTCGGCTCGGGTCATGAATCCAGGGTCCTGGGATTGAGCCCCGCATCGGGCTCCCTGCTCAGCGGGAAGCCTGCTTCTCCCTCTCCCACTCCCCCTGCTTGTGCTCCTGTTGTCGTGGTCTCTCTGTCAAATAAATTAATTAAAAAATCTTAAAAAATAAAAAATCTCTTCAGGACAAATAAACATTGTGGTTAAATTTTGATATTTCAGATACAAAAAACACCAAAGAAAATTATAGTTGCCAAAAAAGAGAGAAAGTTATATGAGGTTGTAGCAATATCTACTATTTTAATCCTATGAGTTTCTTGTAAAGCTATTTTAATTATATGGTATCTATTGGATGAAAAGTTTTAATATTCATTTCATATAAAACATTCTCTTAGGGGCACCTGGGTGGCCCAGTCGGTTGAGTTTTTTAGCCTCTGACTCTTGGTTTTAGCTCAGGTCTGATCTCAGCATTGTGAGATCAACGCATTTCCCCCCCCAACAATTGGGCTCTGCACGCAGCACAGAGTCTGATCGTGTTTCTCTCTACCTCTTCCCTCTATGTGTGCTTTCTCTCTCTCAAATAAATAAATCTTTAAAAAAATATTTTCTTAGATAGCTTTAAAAATAAGCTACATGTTTTACATTAAAAGTTTTCTGTTCTTGGGCTCTGTGCTTAGTGGGGAGTCTCTTGAGATCCTCTCTCTCTCTCTTTCTGTCCCTCCCCCCAAAATAAAATAAAATAAATAAATAAAACCTTGTTTTGATAAATGGAAGTAAATCAGAGGAGACCACGTTTTAAATAGCCCTTTTTTGAGAAACACTTAGGAAACACTCAAATTCTATGAACAGAAACATTTTTGACTTACAAAAAGTTTTCTTAATGTTTGTTGAGATATTATTAGCTGTTCTTTGAGTTAAAATCAAAATATTGAAATCTTTTGGCTATCCCTATATTTCTGTATACATAACTCTGTATCAAGAGATACTAGAAAAACTGTTAAAGCTACACGATTTTTTAATAATGGGGTTGATTAGTCAAGAAAAAGAAACATTTGTGGGATTTCTTACACTAAACTGTGAAGTGACAGGAAAAATAGAACAAGAGTAATCCAGGGCGCCTGGGTGGCTCAGATGGTTAAGCATCTGCCTTTGGCTCAGGTCATGATCCCAGGGTCCTGGGATCGAGTCCCGCATCGGGCTCCCTGCTCCTTGGGAGCCTGCTTCTTCTCCCTCTGCCTCTCTCTCCCTCTTTCTCTCTGTCTCTCATGAATAAATAAATAAAAAATCTTAAAAAAAAAAAGAAAAAGAGTAATCCAGAGAATCCTAATTTTGTTTTAAAAAGGAACAATTAAAAGGCAATTATTTAATTATTATATTAATAGTTATTAACTATTTAAGTGACATATTTGGGAGCTTTAACTGATGATGTAGTAGTTTTTTAAACAAAACATTGTATTTGTTCTGGTAGCTTTGAAGTGGCTTTCTTTTTACCCTCTGTTCCCTTTTTTTCTCTCTCAGCTTTGAAGATGAAATTAAGGGGGGAAAAGTAACTTGTCTAAAAATCTTGTTATTGTAATTTAGGAATCTGATTGAAATTAATCCAAGGATATACATTTACAATTTTGATTGTTTCAGAAAGCAAAGAGAAATAGTCTGTTAATTTATACTGTTAGCTCCAATATAATAAGGCACATTGTATGCTAGTATTACAATAAAAGTATTATTTATAGGAATGAAATTGTAGAATCTTTAGAGCTTCATTAGTTCTTTAAAAGTTGTTTTTTAGCTTTTGAATTCTACTGAAAAATTAAACCAAATCAGTGCAAAGACTATGATAACAAAAACTTGCAGACCTACCACACAAAATGTCTTTTCAAAAAGCTGCACAAAAAGTTAATTAAATTTGTTAATTATATATTACTGTGTTCATGGTTATTTAAAAAAAATTTCAGCAGTTACTTTTTTTTGAACTTAAAAAAATGCATATATGACGGCGGCATTGTAATTGGTGCCCACTTCTAGTTGATTTATAGTTTTATATGTATCTATGACTTGAGAAGACTGAAATATTTTTTAATTTCGCAACCAGATTTATTATTGTAGCACAGTATTTTTCTCTGTGTTCTTTTAGAGAGTCTACTGCTTCCAGATAAAATAAAATGAAAGGTTTAGGAAGCTTTTGTTTTGTTTCTTACACTGTTGGCCAACTGTTGTAAATGGTCAATCCAACATAAACTTTCCTGTGTTATTTTCACTATTATTCAGATAAAAGTTTAGGGATTATTACTTTGAACTTTAAGACCTATTAAAAATGAATCACCATTTTCTTACATCCATAGTTGGATCTGCTTACTCCTATATACAGCATAAACTTCACTAGAATTCAAATACTTGAATTCATTTGAATTACAGAAAAAAGGAGGAAGGTTATCTTTATTGTTCACACTGTTTTGTTCTAGTGCCTGGAACAATGATGGGAGGCATAGAAAATCTGTTTCTTCAGTGAATAGGAATTAAACCCAAATGTCATATAATAACCTGGAAAGACAGTACCTTAAATATATTTCTTTAATAAAGCAACAGGTTTTTCATCAGAGTATTAAAA
The DNA here is from genome assembly GCF_011800145.1 of Mirounga leonina. Lineage (NCBI taxonomy): Eukaryota > Metazoa > Chordata > Mammalia > Carnivora > Phocidae > Mirounga > Mirounga leonina. Next base: position 44,622,339 of record NW_023270854.1, read on the forward strand.
GTCAAATTAGAATAGCAAGGCTTTCTGAAAATGACCAACAGTCATATTTGATAGAATCAGCATATTTTTTATTCCTAGGCATTAATGATTATAGCTTTTCTCATTTAACATCATTTTACTAATTACATACTCAAATATAAGGAGTTTTCACAAATTACTATATTTGTGTTAAAACATGTATTTCACAAGTTCCATGTGTATAATTCTTCAGACTTGGATCCAGATCTTGGCTTTGTAGATATATATGTATATATGTGAGACCTTTGATTAAATTCCTTAATAAGTAAGGTTAAGGGAAACGATGCATATTAAAATCCTGACTCAGTAATTGTTTGCATAGTTTATATGAAATTAGTTGGTTAGAATAAAAAACTTTTTAAAAATAACAAAAAAGGGGCGCCTGGGTGGCTCAGTTGGTTAAGCGACTGCCTTCGGCTCAGGTCATGATCCTGGAGTCCCGGGATCAAGTCCCGCATCGGGCTCCCTGCTCGGCGGGGAGTCTGCTTCTCCCTCTCCCACTCCCCATTTGTGTTCCCTCTCTCGCTGTGTCTTTCTCTGTCAAATAAATAAATAAAATCTTAAAAAAAAAAAAAATAACAAAAAAGTTTGAGATAACTTTATCAGTTGTTGTCTCTTTTAAGCACATCAACTTTATTTTTGGTTTTAGTTTTGTTTGAATAGTATTAAGAAAGTCCTGATTCATTTAGGTAGTAAGTTGCAAATGATAATGGTCTGATCTGGAGGCTTGATGTTAGAATAATGGAAAATTTTTCTTTCAGTACCTTTATTATGTAAATATGGAGGGCAAAGAAATATGAAGGGCGAAGAGTATATATTATCGTAGCCAGGAGTGTTGTATTTATCATCTTATACAGTGGATTATTTTCTGGTAAGAGCTGTACCAAGCAGATGTGCTTGAGAAAAGCCTAGGACTTACTTGTGCATGTATATTGTAGTAGTATATTTCCTTGTGACTCTTTGTTTTCAGTATTTACAGATCTACCTCATTTTAAAAATAGCATTCATTATATAGGTCTAGCATAATTTATTTAACAAAACCATATCCCCTTTTGATAATGCTTCTAGTCTTTTATTATTATAACTACTTCTGGGACAAACATTTTTGTGTATATATTGGAGTACTTACACAAGAATCTTGTAGAATAAATTTTAGAAATGAAATTGCTAGGTAAAATATATAAATACTTAAAATGTCTGAGAGACACAGATATTCAGACCGTAGCATTTGCCATTTGCATTTTTTTCTGTGAATTGCCTGTTTGTGTTCTATTTTCTGTGGTTTGTTTATTATTAATTTGAAGGAGTTCTTTTTGGATTAAGGCTGTTTGTCCTTTATTTAGTGTATGTGAAAACATTTTGTGAGTTTTAGGAGAATAGGAATTTAACTTTTTAAAATGGCTTATTCTTGTAGTAGGATTCTGAAATGGTAATGTTACTTTTGTAGTTATTTATTAATTATGTCAGGTCTTTCATTCAACATTTGTTAAATTATGGTCCAGATAGACTTCTGTAATAATTATTGATAAAATACTTTGGAGAGCTCAGCATGTTTACTGGTATATTAAAACATCTGAAAAGTCTTACAGTAAAGGAACTGATTTGCTTTTGGTTAACACAAGCGTATTACAAGTATAACATAAGTGGTAATACAAGTATTTTGGGGAGGGTGCATATAAAAAATATGAACTAATATTCAGTGAGTGCCAGGTACTGTGATAAAGTACTTTACGTGTCTTCTTTAGTTTAATCCTCACAACATCTTTCAGGTAGTAGTACTATTACTATCTTCATCCCAAGGGTGAGAAAACACATCCCTTAGAAATATGGGCAGGGCTTGTTTGTACAGTTTTGGTATGCATGAATTCAGTTACCACAGTTCAGTTAAATGACACCTTTTCCCCAACAACATGGTTCACATTTTAGTTATGGTATCTGAACTGTGAGTCCTTACACGAAGTACAAACTTAGCTTCTATCTCTTCAGTTTATGAGTGACTGCACAAATAAGAGATGACTATCGTGATCAGTGACTCTTCATGTCACTTTTAGATGCTGTCAGTGATTGGTCACTGTATAGCTATCATTTTATGCACGCACAGCAGAATATGTGATTGTGTTGCTTCCTTGGCTCCCAGTTATAAACCTTTGCGATATTTTACAAAAGATGAAAGCGTAGCAGGAAAATGCGAAGTAATACTGCTGGAAATGAAATCCAAATCCTTTGTAAATAGAGCTAGAGAAGAAATTGCCGACTGGGGGAATGTTGGCACTGCCGCCGTTTGAGAGACGAGATGTGCACTGCAGGTACTTAGTGAAGGTGAACTCACTGACATGACATAGGAAAACTAGTTGTGATGAAAAGAACGGAGATGTCCCAGAGAAAGCAAGACTGGCAGAATACTTCATGTTGAAATTCTTGGAAATATTTCATGACATTGAAAGGACAAAGGATAAAATGTTGGAAGCTGATCCATACTTAGAAAGGAAGATGACAAGTGGCCAAGCTGAAGAAAAAAATGCTAGCTCCGAGCCAACTGCAAAGTTACAGGGAATGGTTCCTAAGATCGGCCTCACTTCTGACACCAACTGCAAGTTCTAAGGTTCCCCAAAGCACCCTCAGGGTCAGTAATTTATTGGAAAGACTCAAAGAGCTCACTGAAAACTGTTACACTCACAGTTACAATTTATTACAGTGGAAGGATACATCAGCCAAGGGAAAAAGTGCAGAGAAAAGTCCAGAAGAGACACCACAAGTGGAGATTCTCTCTTCATGTGAGTCAGGATGCTCTCCTGGTCCCAGTGTGTGACAGTATGCACAGAATGTTGCCAACCAGGGGAGTTCACCTGAGCCTCAGTGGTCAGAGTTTACATTGGCGCTCCATCATGTAGATTTGATTGATTTCCAAGTTATTAATCTTAGTCTATAGTATGTAGTCCTGGGCATGACCCGAAGCCCCCACCCAGGTTCAGGAGCTGTAGGAATCCCCAATTTAATAAATATAGTAAATCTTCAATATGAAGAAACACACTACAGTACTATTTTTCTCCTTTCAAGTACAACATAGAAAATTTACAAATGAAGAAATTATTTCAAATATTATATTCCATGGAAATGTCATGCTTGACTAGTGGATTTGAATGTGTGAGAATTGTATGTACACTAATCTCTCTTCACGGTTAAAATTGGTAAATCTATTTATTATGGCTAATATTGCAGGTTTGTGTTAGTTGCAGTTTTAGGTTTATACAGTCATTACATTATAGTTCAGGTTAGATATTTTGTTTATAATTTGATCGTTACTGTCCTGGATGAGTTTTTCAAGGTTGTAATTTCTTCCCCAATGATGACATTTTTCTGGTTATAAAAATAACTAATATTTAATATGAAATATCTGGAAAATACAGAAAGGAATAAAGCATGAAAGTCACTTATAATCTTACTCTACAAGCTTTAAGTTACTCTGCAGACAAGCTACAGTCCACTTAGGTATAGTAAGTAGGCTGTACTTAGGCTCTTTGTAGCAGAAGTTTGAGTACTTGTAATTACATAATTATTTGTAATATGCCTTTAATTATTTTTCCCTAGACTCTAAGTTCTATGAAGTCAGGGACTGCGTCTTGTTCACTACTGTATCCTATTTGTTGACTGATAGATTGCTAGATTTCCTCATGCCATAAGAAATTAGAAAACTAGCATTCTTCTCTATGCTTTGTCATCCATCAACTGTTATTCCAGGAATGAACCAAAGAAAGAACTGTCAGTTACTGTCAGATAAAACAGATGATCATCAGTTTTACCAAAACCTTTTGGGTTTAGGGGACAAAATTCAGATGATTTTCTTTAATAGATTATAAACTCAGTTTCATTATGATACTTTTTTTTTAAAGATTTATTAATTTGAGAGAGAGACAGAGCGTGCGTTCGTATGGGAGGAGGGGCAGAGGGAAGAGGGGGAGGGGCAAAGGGAGAGGGAGAATTCTCAAGCAGACTCCCTGCTGAGCATGGAGCCAGATACAGGGCTTGATCCCACCACCCAGGGATCATGACCTAAGCCAAAATCAAGAGTCACATGCTTAACTGACTGATCCACCCAGGTGCCCCATTATACATTTTAAAAAACATTTAATTTTGAAATAATTACAGGTTTACAGGAAGTTACAAAGGTAATACAGAGAGATGCTATGTGTCTTCCCCCCAGTTATCTCTAATCCCTTAGCTACTGTTACTCTTTCATTTTTATAATTGTCATTTTCAGAATGTTATATAAATAGAATCGTGCAGTATGAGACCTTTTGAGATTGACTTGTTTTACTCCACATAATTAATATTTGTTCCAGGTTGTTGCATGTATCAGTTGTTCATTTGTTTGTATTGTAGAGTTGTTTAACCATTCACCAATTGGGGGACATTTCAGTTTCCAGTTTTTGGCTTTTTCAAGTAAAGGTGCTATGAACATTGTGTACAATTTTGTGTTTTTATTTGGACAAAAGTTTTCCCTTTTTTGTTTCTGTTTTTTGTTTTAAGTAAACTCTTACCCAGTGTGGGGCTTGAAGTCATAACGCCGAGATCAAGAGTTGCATGCTCCACTGACTGAACCAGCCAGGCACCCCTTTGTTCTTTTTTTTTTTTAAGATTATTTTTTGGGAAGATTTATTTATTTATTTTCGAGAGACAGAGAGAGAGAGAGAATGCGAGTAGGGGGAGGGGCGGGGGGGAAGGGAGAGAGAAGCAGAGTCTGCGCTGAGTGGGGAGCCTGAGACAGGCTCACTGCCATGGTCCTGAGATCATGACCTGAGCTGAAATCAAGAGTTGGGTGCTTAACCAAATGAACCACCCAGCCGTCCCACTTTTTTTTTTTTTTTTTTAATTTTCATTTTTTGGGGGATAAATACCAGGAGTGCAGTTGCGGGGTCATATGATAAGTGTACATTTAGTTTTTTTTAGAAACTGCCAAAGAGATTACTCAAGTATCTGTACCATTTTACGTTCTCACCAGCAATGTATGAGAGATCTGCTTTCTCCAAATCCTTGTCAACATTTGGTATTGTCAGTATATTTTGTTTAATCTTAGCTGGTCTAAAAATATATAGTGATAAATCACTGTGGTCTTATTTTGCATTTCCCTAATGGCTGCTGATGCTGAACATCTTTTCATGCGCTTACTTGCCATCTGTATATCCTCTTGAGTGAAATGTCTCTTTGTGTCTTTTGCCCATTTTCTAGTTGGATTGTTTTTTTTTTTTTAAAGATTTTATTTATTTATTTGAGACAGAGAGAATGAGAGAGACAGAGAGAGCACATGAGAGGGGGGAGGGTCAGAGGGAGGAGCAGACTCCCTGCAGAGCAGGGAGCCCGATGTGGGACTCGATCCCGGGACTCCAGGATCATGACCTGAGCCGAAGGCAGTCGCTTAACCAACTGAGCCACCCAGGCACCTCTGGATTGTTTGGTTTTTTACTGTTGAGTTTTGAGAATTCTTTATATATTCTTCTAGGATTAATTTTTAAATTTTCTCCCAATACTTGATTATGTAAAATTCAGACATACAGGATATACTTGAAGGATGGTACCTGTATAGTTCCCACCTTCATTCTACAGTTAGTATTTTACTAAATTTGTTTATTATATGTCTGTCTGTGGGTGCCTGGTTGGCATCTGCCCTCAGGTCATGATCCTAGGGTCCTGGGATTGAGTATTCCCCCATTGGGCTCCTTGCTCAGCGGGGAGCCTCTGCCTGCCACTCTCACTGCTTGTGCTCTCTCTCTCTCTCCCTCAAATAAGTAAATCTTTAAATAAAAAATCTGTTCATCTACTAATCCATCAATGCATCATATTTTTCAAAATGCATTTCAGAGTAATTTGCAGATATCAGTATACTTTACCCATTAGCACCTTAGTCTGTATATCATTAGGGCTTAACGTTTTAAAATTTTATTTTTTTAAATATTTTTTTCTTTAGGTAACATTTACATACAATGAAATGGGTAGATCTTAAATGTGTCATTTGATGAGTTTTGATATATTTATAACAAACCCCTTTGGATTCATTTTATAGCTAACATCTTAAGTACCCTATGGGATACAGTTCTATTCCAATTTAAACATTTTATATGAACCATAATCTAGCTTCTTTTAAGATAAAAGTGGATGATTGGTTATTCTTTCTCTTAGAATTCTATTTCAGTGTGTGGTCCTGAGACTACGGGGATCAGAATCATCTGGGGTAGTTGTTAAAAAAAGATTTGTGTGCCCCATCCTGTACCTGCTAAACCAGAATCTCTAGGGGTAAATTTTACAAATTAAATTTTAACAAATATTCTAAGTCATTCTTATACACAGTCCATTCCCTCAGAATTATTCTGGGGAGGATAATCTCTTCGGTGCCAGATGGTTTTAAGTTCCCAGCTTTCCTGCTTAGTGACACAAAGCTGTGTGTTCTAATGTAGCCCATCTCCATGGCTGTCTACTTGGGCTTTTGGAGTTCCTTTCAGTTGATTACTATAGATATTTAGCAGTGACTGTTTTCCTGTACAGTATAGTTGAAACTATGTAAGAGGTCTAACTGTAAGAAATTTGCTCAGTCTTTTATTTTTCGGGATTTATTAAACAATACATCCCTTTTCTAAAAATTTTCAGTCACCAGAAAGCTAAATACATAATCTAATTCCCAGACTAGGTTGTAGAGATTCCTATGATTTAAGATGATGCTCTTGAGAATCCAGGATTTCTTGACGCAACACTGTTGACATTTTGAGCTGCATAATTTGTTGTGGGGGCCTGTCCGGTGCCTTGTGAGATAATTAGCAGTATATCTGTCTGGTACCCACTAGGTGGCAGTAGCACCACCACTCATATCAGTTGTGACCACCAAAAATGTCTCTAGAATTGGCTAAAATGTCTCCTGGGGACAGAATCAAACAAGGTCGAAAATCACAGCTTTAAGAAATGGTTAATATGGGGTGCCTGGGTGGCTCATTCGTTAAGCGTCTGCCTTCGGCTCAGGTCATGATCCCAGGGTCCTGGGATCGAGCCCCGCATCGGGCTCCCTGCTTCTCCCTCTCCCACTCCCCCTGCTTTTGTTCCCTCTCTTGCTGTCTCTCTCTCTGTCAAATAAATAAAATCTTAAGGAAAAAAAAAGCAATGGTTAATATAAGAAACTATGTATAAGGATAGTTTGTGTTACTGAAGAAACTACAACGAAAGTTACTGGTACTAGTATGTTTTAATACTTTTTAATACTTAAATGAAAATTTATCTAAAAATTTCATGTTAATGAAAAAGTTTGTATCTCTTAATGAACTGTCCTTTTTACTAGCTGCAATCTATCATGCTTCTGTTTTTTTCATTGGCTGCTGGGAAACAGCTAAGTTTGCATTAGTTATAGTGACTTTACTAAGTTTCTGGGATTTTCTTGGTGGTTCTTTTATCCTTGATATTGTATCTAAATGCCTTATGAACTCTTGATGAGGACAGATGTACACTTTAGGTAAGTAAAAAATCATATTCGTTTTATTTAAAAATTTTTTTAATTTAAAAATTATTTTTTTTAATTTATTTTTAAAGATTTTATTTATTTATTTGTCAGAGAGACACAGAGAGAGAGAGAGAGAGAGCTCTACTGAGCAGGGAGCCTGATGTGGGGCTTGATCCCAGGACCCTGGGATCATGACCTGAGTCGAAGGCAGATGCTTAACTGACTGAACCACTCAGGTGCCCCAATCCTATTCATTTTAAATGGCTATTTAATAGATGGTGGGTTAGCAAATTGCATTTGCTAGAATAGAGGGATTTTTTTCCTTGCAAATAAAATATTGGTAGTACTTTCAAATGAGAGCTAAAAATGGTTTCGTTTGAGATTAAAACGTTAAGGAACAGTAGTAAAATGGGAGTAGTAGATGGTGAAATATGAATTGGAAATTAGGCTTGGAGGGTATTAGGCAGTTTCATAGTCTAATTCTTATAACATATAGATATAGGTGGGATGAAGAAATTTGCATTTTAGGATTTTTATTTTACAGTATATTATATTAGTACATGTTATATACTATATTAGTATATTATTCATATAGAAGCATTATTATCACTATTATAGTGTGTGTGTGTGTATATATGTATATATTATTGATAGTGTATATTATAAGTAATGTTACATAGAACTGTTATCCTGGAGATACTACATGGGAGAGGTATGATTTGACTTTGGAGAGGACATACACATAGTGGTTATGAACATGGCTCTACAGTTGTCATTTACTAGCTGTGCAGCTCTAGGTAAGATTCTTAATGCTTGTACACCTTAAATTAAATTTTCTTACCTGTAAAGTTTATGATAGTATTACCTGTTTTCATAGAATTTGGGAGAATACATAGTAGACAGAAAGCTCTTAACTTAGTACCTGGCCTCTACTAAGTTCTCATTAACTGTTAGCTGTCATTTTAACCTTTATTTAAAGTAATTCATAGATTAATGATACGTTTTATAAAGCTTTAGTGTATTGCTTCGCATTTGAAGATATATGAATAAATATGTGTATGTATGTATACAGAATTAAAAATATTATATAACTCTAAATTTTTCACAGATTAATTAAAACTTAATGTTATCTTTTTAGTTGAGTCTCAAAATATTCTTTTTTGACCAGTAACTTAAGATACAGCTAAGTATTAACCATCTCACGGGAGCAAAGAATTCCAGTAATATAAAACATGGTGACTTGGGAATATTTTACATATGTTTAAGATATAGGACATTGTTTCTATAGAGTATCTGTTAGGTATAAAACTCACAATGGAAAGAAGTAATGTTGTGATGAACATTTGTTATATGTCCTCTGGAAACACTTTCATAAAATGTAGACAATTAAGACATTAAGATCTTTGTGTATGTAATATCACAGTTTGTAGTGCATCTTAGCATAAAAATGATTTATGTAAAAGATGAAGAATAACTTTTAAGCCATACAGTAGTGAGTTATGTCCTTGTTTACAGAAAATGGTTATAATAGACTCATTTTGTAGTCTTCCCTCTGTAGTACAGACTTTTAGAACTTATTTTGGGGTAACCTTTTGAGATTCAGCTCTCATTTCCGTTAGTGTCTCAAGGGATAATAGACATTTGCCAGTGTAGCATATTTCATTGTCATAAGGAAAATAATATTATTCTTAAACAATCAGAGTTGAAGTAGTAATTTTTTTTTTTTTTTTTAAGGGGTAAGGCTTCAAGGAAAAAGATGAAAAACATCATGTGTTAGCAATGCTATCCTTCTCCATTCTCTGTGGTTTTAGGCTTGATCCTGACTGATGTTGTGGATCCTCAGAGGGAGGGAAGTGACAGAGAATAAAAGAAGGGTGGTAATTGAGCTCTTTGGGATTGAAACTGCTGACAGTCCCAAAAGATAAAGCACAAGTGGCATGTTTTTTTCTATCTAGGGCTTAAGCTAGAATTACTTTTCTTCTTTAGAGCAAAGCTTAGAATTTTTTTGTTACTGTATCCTTTTGGATTTCCCCCACTATTATGTTTTTACTTTCTTCCTCCTTTATTTTAAATTTTGGTTCCAATGCATATTATATGCATTAGTTTTATAGTTAACCTTCTGTAAGACAAGACGTCTTTAATCAGTGTTGGAGAAGAGAATCGAGGCAAAACCTTCATCTACTGAAAATGAATTATAGAAATGTCTAATCGTGCTGCCTATTAAATTATACATGCTAGTATTCAATACTTTATTATATACAAAATATATTTTAAAAATTGTAAGCTCAATTAAACTGGTTTTTAAAATCAGTTTATTTGGAGAGAGTGCATGTGTGCATGTGTGTATGAGTTGGGATGGGAGGGCGGGGGAGAGAAAGAATCTTAAGCAGCCTCCACACTCAGCGCGGGCCCAACCAGGGGCTCCATCTCCCAACCCTGAGATCAAGAGTCTGACGGTTAGGGACACCTAGGTGGCTCAGTCGGTTAAGTGTCTGCCTTTGGCTCAGGTCATGATCCCAGGGTCCTGGGATCGAGCCCCACGTCGGGCTCCTTGCTCAGTGGGGAGCCTGTTTCTCCCTCTGCCTCTCCCCCTGCTTGTGCTCTCTCTCTCTGACAAAAAAAAAAAAACTTAAAAAAAAAGTCCATTGTTTAACTGTCTGAGCCACTCAGTTTTAAAACTTCAATTAAACTAGTTTCAAACTTGTGTTTTGTCTGGTTCCCAGTTGATTATCTTGATCTTTGCATTCCTTAGCTAAAAACTTGGAAATTAGGATCCTTACCTCTGGTGGTTGAGGTTTATGTGAAATCAGTGTGAAAGTGTGTCTGGCAGTGTTCCATTCTCCACTGAGCCATCTTATCCCTACTATTAAGAGTTTTTTTTCCTTGTTGAAAGAAAAGTCCTAGAGTAACCTTTGAAAGGTTTATATTTAGGATAAAATTAGAAGGAAAAATGAATTTGAAATGAAGTAGAAAAGCGAAAGAAGGCAAATAGGAGAAAAAGAGCTCTGATAAAATACTTTAGATAATACAGTTTTTCAAATTGGAAGAGTTAAATTCTTCCTGCTAATGTTGCTGCTTTTGTAGGCCAGTAATATATTTAAGAAGTGAGCAAAGGGGCACCTGGGTGGCTCAGTCAGTTAGGCGTCTGCCTTTGGCTCAGGTCATGATCTGGCCCCTTGTCTGACTCCCTGCTCAGAGGGGAGTCTGCTTCTCTCTCCCCTTCTCCCTCTGACCCTCTCCCTCACCACCCCCACTCCTGCTTGTGCACACATTCTCATCTAAATAAATAAATAAAATCTTTAAAAAAAAAAAAGACGTCAATAAAAAAAAGAGATGTGAGCATGTTTTGTTTTAACTTTTTTTTAAATAAACAATGAGCTTTTGGCTCATCTGTGTAATTTTGTCTGTAAAAGTTTTCTCAGCCCTCTAATCCTTTCCTTTTGTACTTAAATTGTCCGTAAGTCTGAAAAGGAGGAGTACGTAGCTGTTTAAGCAGTAAACTAGGGGATGACTCATACATACTTCTGAGACAGTAATGATTATAATGGTAGAATGATGAGTTCTCCATACCATAACTTGACCCAATGAACCTCTGAGGAGCTCTTTACATTGTTAGATGGCAACACAGAACTTTATGGCCATTGTTGATTGTTTCATGTGATATATTTTACTATTGCCATTGTGATTCTATAGCCATGGTAGTTTGGCAACCTCAGCATTGCTTGCTTTGGAAACTAGTTCTGATATCTGAGTCTCTGCCTTATTACAGTTTTCTGCTTGGGTATTTTTGATTGTGTGTGTGTTAGAACTTATTAAGAAGCACTACAGCCCTTTGATTTCAGGAAGCTTTTTTCATTTATAAATCTTCTAGTTGGAAAAGGGAAAGAAGACCCTTTAAAATTTTGTCCTGGGGCACCTGGGTGGCTCAGTCAGTTAAGTGGCTGCCTTTGGCTCAGGTCATGATCTCAGGGTCTTGGGATCAAGTCCCACGTCGGGCTCCTTGCTCAGTGGGGAGCCTGCTTCTCCCTCTCCCTCTGCTGCTCCCCTGCTTGTGCTCTTTCTCTCTCAAATAAATAAATAAAATCTTTAAAAAAAGATAAAATTCTGTCCTAAAATTAAAGTTCATGAAATTCCACTGATGTAAGTATAAGTGTGTAGTTTCCCTATCAACCATTATATAATGAAATGAGTGGGCATTGAAAAAGGCAGAAAAAAAGTCGGTATCCAGAAATTAGATTTCTTTCCCTTGGTTTGACCACTGATTTGCTGTGTGAATTTGTGAAGTTTACTTTGTTTTGATGTATTTTCTTGTATAGCTTAAGGATTCTGTTTTTCCCAGGATTGTGTAGCTAAATATTATATAGCATATAATAAAAAAATACATTCAGGTTGTTCATACATTGTTCATACATTGTATGAACATACATACATACATACATACTTTGCTTTTTAAAAATTACTAGAATACTCTTCCAGGAGATTTTAAATCAACTACAATGGGTTAGTTGTTTTCCCTTGTTTGCAGATTATTTTTGGCATATGAACTTCAATTGAAAGATTTGTTTTTATTACTTGAAGTCAGTTTTCATTACAATACATTATATATTTTGGGGATTATATGACAAAAGGTTTTTGCATTTCTCTTAAGGTGTTAAAATTATATGCATAAAAATTATGTGCATAATTTTTTGTCTGCTTTCAGGTCCAATGATGCATCAGCAGCCTCCTTCTCAGCAATACAATATGCCACAGGGAGGTGGACAGCATTATCAAGGCCAGCAGCCCCCTATGGGAATGATGGGTCAAGTTAACCAAGGCAATCATATGATGGGTCAGAGGCAGATTCCTCCTTATAGACCACCTCAACAGGGTAAGATTACATTTGGGAAATTTCCTGCTTAATATAAATAACAGTAGTTGAAAGACTTTATTTTAATAAACTTTTTGTGTAGGCAAAGTCAGGGCTTTTTGTTTCTTGATTTTTATGATTATATTTTTTTTCTAAAAGGTGGTGGATATAGTAGGGGTCATGAAGTGGATAGGAACTTCCTGTTACAGAGCTTTCTTTTATCTGTTCTTTCCTGGGAAAAGGTTATATAATTAAATTTTATATCAAAAGCTCACTAATATAAACAGAAGATACTATTTTAATTTTGAAAAGTTACTTAATATATGGTCAGAAACAAACCCTAGTTTATTCTAAACTGCTCTAATATCAAAAAGAAGGTAATTTTCCACTAGTTTGAACCTCTTTTTAAGAAGTCAGTATTTGTTTTTTTAACTTGGTATTGTTAGATATTGCACGTATGGTCGTAACAATTTTTGTGAAATGTAATGTGGTATTGCTGTGTGTGTATCTGTGTGTGTGTATAAGAATAGTTAAAAGTATCTCAAATGCCAGAGCATGGGAGGGGAATCTATAGGTGAGAAATAATCTCTTTATGATATCAGATTAGAAAGAAAGCCTTTGATGACCTAGAGAACAAATTATTTACCTCTTGACTGGTTGTGGTTTTTCAGGCCCACCACAGCAGTACTCAGGCCAGGAAGACTATTATGGGGACCAATACAGTCATGGTGGACAAGGTCCTCCAGAAGGCATGAACCAGCAATATTACCCTGATGGTAATCTCTCCTAATGTTAATTTTCCCATTTTCTATCCCTGCCCAAGATTAATGTAGATAGCTGTTCAAAACATTTTAATGAGGCTGAAGAAACTAACAATAGGTTTCTTCTAAATTTAGAAACACTTTAATAATCTAAAGCACCAGTGATCGCATTAGTTTATAATCCATTTCAAAGTATATTTTGTTTATATATTCCATATTAGTACCATCAGGAATCACATTCTGTCATTGGAATCCCTTCTTCTATAAAAGAGGATCCTTTTATGTTTCAAATTGTTCATTTGAACCAAAGCAAATGTTACTTACTTTTTTAATAACTGCTTTATTGAGATAATTCACATACTATAAAATTCACCCATTGGTTTACTTTTATTCATGGTATAAATACATGGAAGATCTAGTTCTCGAGTATTTTTCCAGGTTTTATCATTTTAGTTAACGTTAAGTAGTTCTCACAGAACTGTGGTTTATATACATTAGCATTTGCATCTGAAAAAATTTGGAAGGTATATTATATCCATGATACAGCTGTGTATAGAGTTGGTAGGATAGGAAAAGCATTTGGAAACAAGATTTTAATTTTAATTATTTAGTTTAATGGTATTTTTTTTTAGTAGGAAGGTGGCTTGTGAAAAAGTGGTCACTAAAGATGTACTGCACTTGGTAATGACCCAAGCATAAGTAGGCTTTCACTGTATAGTTCTTTCAGTTTTTCTGTATGTTTGAAAATTTTATGATACATTGTTGAGGAAAAAATAATCCAAACATACAAAACTGTGATAAATTAGAGGTAGCTATTCACATAACAGTATGATTTATCTTATTATGAAAGGCTTTGTCAAAATCTTCATTTATCCAGTAAGCTCCCTTGGTATATTTAAGGTAAACTACTTAACAGAGGAACTTGGAGAAACTAAAAATTAAAAGCTAAAGTGTTGGGACTGTCGACTCAAAGCTAATGTAGACTAGTTAAGACGATATAATCTGGTGTATTTAAAAAATCATTTAGCTTGCCATTTTTTTGTTAATGTATAAAGCATAAAGGTATATTGGTATCAGGACTTTGGTTTTTACTGAAGAGGCTCTGCCTATATAGGCAGGGCATTCACTCATCTGTAGAAATTGCATATGATAATTGTTCGTTAGTGACAGTGATATATATGGATATTTCTTGTTAGAAAATGACATCTTTTTTAAATCTCAGGTTTTCTTGCCCTGAATTAGTCAGCATGTTGGAGTCTTTTTTTCATTTTTCTTTCATATGTAGATACTATATTAAGATTTTTTTTTAAATGAAAAACTTCAGTAGGTTTATAGACTGTGGGTATTTTAAAGAAGTGAAATCTAGTTTGTCAGATTTTATGTATTAGGAAGTCTGAAAGTAAATGTTGAAAGTAAACAGTTTTAATTTTTAAAATGGATTTTACATAATTGAGATGAATTTGACATTGTTATTTTGGTCCTGAGTATTTCCTGAAATGTGAAATGTGTATTGTTGCAAATATGACCTTTCTACTCAAAATAGATAGATATGTTATTTTTATGTATATCAGATCTTTAAGGTTATGTAAATTATTTATCACATCAGGCAGGGGATTTAAAAATCTAAATGGTATCATTTTTGCATAGGTGTATATTAATAATTTTTCTGATATTTACGTAGAGTATTCCATTTATAACAACAATTTTCTTAAATAGCATTGGATATTTTCTTACTATCATTCAGATATTTATGCCAGTAAATACGTAGATAGGAGTTGGCAAACTTTTCTTGGTAAAGAGCCAGAGGGTAAATATTTTAGTCTTTGCAGGCCATATGGTCTTGGTGTCAACCACTGAACCCTTGTCATAGCATGTAAACTGGTATAGAAAATGTGAATAGGCATGCCTGTGTTCCAGTAAAACTTTATATACAAAAACAGGCCACTGGCCATATTTATACTGCAGGCCATAGTTTGCCAACCCTTAATGTGGATATTTATGAGGTGGTTTGGGAACGTTGGAATTCTAGAACACTGAATATAACATTTATTCATAACTGTATTCCTCTTCTTAATTAGGTATTCTTTTAAAATTTAGTTTAGATTTTAGCTAACTGAAACGTTATTTCCTGCATTCTCTTAGTGCAACTTAGTTCAAAGAACTAGACTATTGATTTTCATTAAAGTCCAGTCATAAAATTTATTGAGCCTTAAAACTAAAGGTGTGCCCTAGTACTTGACACAGTATTAATTTTTTGAAGGTGTATGTTCATGATACTCTAGAAATATTTTCTAAAGGCTTCTAGAATGGCAGCATTGAGCAATAATATTGTATCTGAAAATATAAGATACATATACTTTATGCAAGTAAATAGATTGTGAAAAATTTGTTTCAGTTTCTTTCAGGGGAAAAAACTTATGGAGCTTTTTTATATTTTGCATTGTTTTAGCATATGCTGTGGAATTGGCGACCAGCAGAACAGGTGTTTGACAAAATGTGATAATTGCTTTCTTTGTTCATTCTAATTCAAGTTATTTACATGTGAAAGGCCTAGATGCTTTCATTCTCTTTTTTAAAAAAAATTGAAGATAAAGTTTTTTTCCCCCCTTGATGAGGATTATCAGTTAAGACTAAGTGTAATGTTTCTAAAATTACTGTTTTTTGTTTTTAAGAAATTTGCACGTTATCTCAATATGAAAACAATCACATTGGTAAATATTTGGCTAATGCAATTGAAATTATTTTTTATGTATTTCCATTTCTTTTTCTTTTTTTCAATTTTATCTGAAAGTTTAAATATATTTAGGGTTTTCACTCAGTGGCCATTAACGTTTCTTCCTGTCTCTTGTCGAATTGATGTAGGTCATAATGATTACGGTTATCAGCAACCGTCGTATCCTGAACAAGGCTACGATAGGCCTTATGAGGATTCCTCACAACATTACTACGAAGGAGGTATCTATATACCTTCACACACATACACATATATATCCCCTTCTACAGGAATGCAAATTCTTGCATAAGACAACTTCTACCCATGCAAAGCTCTTGTAGAATACTAGTTGCTGGCTGTCTTGAAAGTTACAGGGAGCCCAGAACATTCAAAATAATTTCCTTACAAATATTTAAAATGTATAACCATGACTTGCCATTTCTAACAACAATAAAAAGACTAAAACATTTACAAATAATTTTTCCTCAGTGGAAATTTTCTATTTGAACACAAATCCATCGATCCAATTTTTTTTTCTTGTGTGTGTTTACATATGTATAATTTTACATATAAGTATAGTGCCTTTAGGAAACAGCTTGCTGATCTTGTGTAGCTAGTGTGTGCTCTTGTAGCTGTCTTTAATTTTGTCTTTTTTATTTTATTTAGCATAGTCATGATCTTATGACTGTGATGTTCCAGTAAATGTAATGCTCGTATGGCAGAGACGCTGAAAATGCTGCAGTTCAACCTTGCAAAATTGGCTTTAACTGCAGTTTGTTTGGCCGAAATCCTTCTGTTTGGTTTGAGTTTTTTCTTTGTTTTGTTAACTTTCAAAAATCAATATGGCATTTCATTTTGTTCTTGTGTTGTTGGCTATGCATCTTAGAGTAAAAAGTTAATTAAGCGAACTTCTTAGTTTCTTTCTTCTCTTCTCCAATTATCCTGTAGGAAATTCACAGTATGGCCAACAGCAAGATGCCTACCAAGGACCACCTCCCCAACAGGGATATCCGCCCCAGCAACAGCAGTACCCGGGGCAGCAGGGCTATCCAGGACAGCAGCAGGGCTATGGTAAGAGCTTTTTGCAGCTTATTTTTGTCACAAAAAATGTGATGATTGCTGTTTTGAAATGTTGAAGTGAATATTTAATGTTTACTTTTCTAAGAATTCTTTAGCTCAGTCTGTTACTGGAGTGTTTCTTTAAAATGTTTTCCTCAGATAAACTAGTAATCCATTTAAAAAGAAACGTAAACTAGAGATGGTTCATTGACCAAAGGTAAGGTATGTAATCAATTTAAAACGAGTTCTTAAATGAATTCTTAAACCTCTTTGGCATTCATGACCACCCAGTAGCTTTGTATGTGCTTGGAAAACTGATGAATTGGGTGATTATTAACCATATCTACATAATCTGCTTAGCAAATTTATTTCTAAAACTAATGACTGTTATTATGAAAAATAACATTGATTTTTAGGGTACAAATGAGATTTATTTGGAATGCGTAAAGAAAATGTTTTTGTCATTCTTTGGTTAAATAGCAATATATACATCCATAGAGGTGTATTTATTGCTGTTATGTATCTTACAGAGTTTGGGGAAGTGTAGCCATATTTTCTTATTATATACTCACTATAAGATCTAGTAGCTGGATATCTTGCTTTCAATAACTTCATTAGATAGGGAGTGGGGGATGATAAAGACCTGATATCTCATTCTTAAATTTTAAGCTACTGTCACTACTTTATATATAGGAAAGTGTGGTTCTAATGTTAGAGAAGTAACTGCTTATTAATCTGACATCTTCTCTTGCTAACATGGTCTCTTTTTTACATCAGTAATGTCACTATTTTTATCCATTAGTTTTTTTTTTTTTTTAAGATTTTATTTATTTATTTGACAGAGAGAGACACAGCGAGAGAGGGAATACAAGCAGGGGGAGTGGGGGAGGGAGAAGCAGGCTTCCTGCCAGTCAGGGAGCCTAATGCGGGGCTCGATCCCAGGACCCTGGGATCATGACCTGAGCTGAAGGCAGATGCTTAACGACTGAGCCACCCAGGCGCCCCTTTATCCATTAGTTTTAAGCTCTGTGATTAGTATGGGCACCTCTCTCTACCCGTCATTGCAAATCTAAGAACCAGGATCAGGCTGAAATTCTCTTGTGCCTTCAAAGTATGCGTTAAAATTTAGTCAGGTATTGGGAGCCAGGTATTTCCCCCCAAACTGATAAGTTCTGGTTCCCTAACTTGAGATATGACTTTAGAAATATTCCATGGATTTCTTGTTTTTACAAGGGGAATTTCTTGCTCTTCTCAAGTGGCAATTTTCGTTTCATGACCATCGAAAATCTGTATTTTAAATAAGTATTCTGGTTTTATTGTGTTTACATGAAAACAAATACGGTGTGGTTAAATCATGTAAATTCATTGATACAAATACTGTCAATGGGAAGAAAGAGTAAATGAAACTGAATATTTTCAGTTGAAGTAGTTAAATGCTGTTTTGTTAGACATTGGGAATCCCAGAGAAGTTCCCATTTTGCTTATTCATAGGCTTCTGTTGTACTTTCTTCTAATAGAAAATTTAGAGTTTTAAAAATTGAATGTATAATAAATAAATAATAGACTGATGGAATTTATGCTTGGAAATTTATTCTCTTTTGACATTTTCCTCTGCCATCAGTTTTTTTTTTTTTTTAATGGCAGATTTTGAATGGCTATGATAGAAAACATTTAAGTGTCAAAGGTTTTCAGCTTATGCTTTATAAAGCATTCTTTACAATAGGCAGTAGTGGGATTTATGAAACAGACATATTTGTTGGGCAAGCCAGATTAGTCCCTTGCCATCTCTGGAATTGGAAATCACTCATTTTTATGGGTTAAGTATTAAAGGTGATTGGTACACAGAATATAACTTTTGAAACAAGTTTTTTCACATGCAACCTGTGGCTTTTCAAGTCTTCTTTAGTTTTGGTTTAAAAATATTGTGATAGTAAGTTTACCAATGCAGAACATAAAGCATTCTTTTGGTGATTGCAAATATAAATCTAGAATTTACATGGAAAATTATTCTTTGTGATTTTGGGGGGATTGCAAGTATAAATCTAGAGTCATACAGCTATAAATATCATTGATTCCCAAACTTTATTTAGAAATTATTTCTGTATTTTAATTTGAATCTGCTTCTTGCTTCTTCTTTTATCTGTTGCTTATACTGGTTACTTTCTAGTAGAGGTATAGATGAATTTTCTTAATACCATAGAATTAACCTGCTTCACAACTCCTGAGTCTCTTTTACTCATTAAAAAAAATTTTTTTTTGATGGTTAACACATAGCTTACTAGTTACACCGAATCAAAACATCTTGTACATGGTGGAATCCTTACAATATTTCCACTCTTACAACCTATGGAATTTATTTCAAAATATTTGAGAAGATCAGGATGCTAAACTATCCTTTTTTGTTTAGATATAAAAACATAATAGCATCTAGTTCTAAACCCTTTTGAGAGTTGTGTTTATATCTGGGTTTTTGTTTGTGTTAATTATTTTGCAGGTCCTTCACAGGGTGGTCCAGGTCCTCAGTATCCTAACTACCCACAAGGACAAGGTCAGCAATATGGGGGTTATAGACCAACACAGCCTGGACCACCACAGCCGCCACAGCAGAGGCCTTACGGATATGACCAGGTAAGTTATTTGGCCAACTGTTTGGCTGCCCCATTGTTTGTTCAGTCTTCATTAGGGTGTTTTTCACTTGAAGGCTCATTTTTCCCTCCTCCTGTTCATAGCATATGAGTTAACAACAAAAAAATTTACTTTTGAGTCTTTTTCATAGAATGCTAGCAGAGTTGGTCATAGTTACAGTAACATATAAAACATGTCATCTCTGGGCACCAGCATTCATTCATATTCATTCATATTCTCTTTCTCTCCCTCTGGTCTTTCCCCAGGCAGACTTCCTGTAGGTATTACAAACATCATTCTCTATTCTAAGGCTCCTAATTTCTCTGATCTCCCTCGTGTTTACTGACCTGTAGTCCATCTGGGTCAGTGCTCTTCGTAGTTCTCATCTTGACTTCAGCATATCCACTGCACTTCCTCCACATCATTGATGTCTGTCCTCTTTCAGTTCATATTCACCTCCTGTCTCTGATGCCTTTCATACACATATCCATTATCTCAAGTATTAGTAATCTTTATCTCCTGTTCTCTTTCCTTCTATTTTCATATATGTAGAGACTTATCTCATTTTAAGATGACTGTATTCTCTTGAACCTAGGATTTACTTAAGTTCCTTCTTTTTATCAGTAAACTTTCAGACTTAATAATCTGTGCCACATCATTGTTTTGTGAATCTTGTTATTATACGCACTCTAAATTATAATGAAAATGATTTATTAAGTTGGCAGTTTCTTTAGATTGATTTCAGTATTGTCTAATGACTATCTAGTGAGGATAATCTGGTCTGCTCACTACTTAAGCTACCCAAAATAGGTTATTTTTTTTGTACGTTATGCTTCCAAGGCCAGTGTAGATGATCTGGTTGAGGAACAACTCAGTGCAGTACTAATTAAAACTTGAGGGCGTGAGCAGTTCTTTTATCAGTGCTCTCTCAAGCCCACTGCCCCTTGTACTGACACTTCCTATTTCAGTGATAAAGATAAAAGAGATAGAAGAGACTTAAACTAAAGGGGTAAGGACAAATGAGTAATATTTTTTTAAAAAATCCATTAATACTAAATCAAAGGATGAGGTAGGAATTTTATTTAAGTTTTAAAAGTGAAAAAGTCTTGGCGAATGACTCAGGGCAAGATTCCTGATGGCAAGGTTTAGGCTCATTCTAATTTACAAGTTAACTTTTTAAAAAGTGAGCTTCTGATCGTTTATCCCCTCAGTCAGCAAATATTTATTAATTTTCTGTATGTGCTGGACACTATATTAGGTCCTAAAGGAGTAAAACAGAATGGTCCCTATGGCTGGTGGAGCAATCTTTTTTTAAAAAGATTTTATTTATTTATTTATTTATTTATTTATTTATTTAGAGTGAGGGGAGGGGCAGAGGGAGAGGGAGAGAGAGAGAGAATCTCCAGGAGACTCTATGCTGAGCATGGAGCCTGAGTGAGGGGAGGGGCAGAGGGAGAGAGAGAGAATCTCCAGCAGACTCTATGCTGAGCGCGGAGCCTGACCTGGGGCTCCATCCCACAACTCTGATGTCATGACCTGAGCTGAAGTCAAGTGTCAGATGCTTAACCAACTGAGCCACCCAGGTGCCCTGGTGGAGCAGTTAAATATCTTGGTCTTTCTTGACTTTACTTTTGACATATTTGACATGTATTCGTATTTTCATTCTTGAATGGTTTTGTTTAGCTTCTGATTACTGTGCTTTTTAAATTTCTCTTATACTTCCAGTAATTCCTTCTTTATTTTTTCACTTGCTTCTCATCTTTCTTTTATCCAAATATCAATCCCTGGCTCAGTGTTTTTCTTGGTCTCTCTATTCACCCAGTTTTTTATTTTCAGTACCCTCAGCCCACCCTTTGCAACCCAACTTCAGCTCCATTTTTTTCAGCTGTGTATGGAACATCTCTCTTTGGATGTCTTGCTATTTCAGTCAACTTTATCATGTCATGGACTGAACTAACCATATTCTCCCTACATGATGTATTTCTAAATCCCCTAAGCTTAACGTCAGTCATTAAGTAAATGTTTCTTGAGCAATATTTATGTGCCAAATACCTAAAATCGGGGTACATTGGGGAATAAGATAAATATAAATTCTGCCTTTGTGAACTTAAATTTAGACAGGATCCAGACAAACAGATGATATAATATAGTGTGAGAAATACCTGGGTGAAGAAAGGCAAGATTTTTGTGGAAATGGGCTCCTAATGTAGATAATAGAAAAAATGTTCTTTGGGAAGCATTGTATTAGTGTGAGGGCCCAAGAATGAGTAGGTATTAGACAAGTAGACATAGAGGAGGGAGGGGTGTTCTAGTCAGAAAGAAGTGTATTCACAAAGGACTAGCATTGAGGTGTGTGGTTGAGTAAAGCAGAAGCATGGGGAGGGAGAGGCAAGATTGGAGAGAGAAGTTAAAGTTTAGATTAGAAAGACTCTTATAAGCCATGTTAGGGGACTTGGACTTTATCCTGACATCATTTGGAGCCTATAAAGGGTTTTAAATGAGGCATATAAAATACTAGCTATGCCTGGCACTTGGTAAACGTATGTGATACTATGTGTGGTATTGTATATACGATAGACATATGATATACTGCCTCTTCCATTATAATTATTCCACCCCCTGAACTACTTAAGAATTTGGGATGGTACTATAGATAAAGACGTTTGGATAGATGCCAGCCACATCTCCTTCCCCACTAGAAAAGGCTATGAGGAGGGGACCATCTTAGCTACTGTAGTGTTAATAGCCTTCCCACAGTTATCATGGGTTTCACCTTCTCTGTATCCCCCCAACCCAAACGCTTGTTGGTCTTTTCATTTTAGGGAAAGTAGTTCACCTCTTCAAGATAGTAAAGGGAATAGAAAACTAATACAGATTCTTAAATCCAACAGTAATATAATTATAGTGGTGGTTTAGGCAGATGACTCTTACAGCAATGTGCAGGATGAACTAAAAGAGGGGGAGAACTGAAAGAGAAATCATTGCTAAAGGCTGTTGCTTCTCCATCATTTTTTCCTATCTCAGTAACGGCAGCTTGATTCTTTCAGTTCCTCAGTTCTGGAGTCATCTTGGCTCCCCTCATTTTTGCAAATCCACATCTTGTAAACCAGCAAATCTCATCACCTCTTCCTTCAAAATCTGTCCAGTATCTAGCTGTTTTTTTACAGCCTCCTGCACTTACCCAAGTCAAAGTTCCAACTGTCAGTCACTTGGACTATTGCAATATCTTCCTTCCTGGTCTTCCTGCTATCATCCTAGCTCCGCTATAGGATATGCCCCACATAGGACCCAGAATGACCTTTTAAAAACATTAGATGCTTTTAAAGCCACTGCTTAAAGCCCTGTGGTGACTTCAGTCTTATAGTGAAGGCCAGATCTTATTATGACCTACAAAGCCCTATATGACTTGTGCCCCCCCCCCCCGTCTCACTACCTCATCTCTGTATTTATAGCTGCCCTCATTCAGTTTGCTTCAGTCACCTTCGCTTGCTTGCTGTTCTCATACACATCAGGCATATTTCTCCCTCAGATCCAATGTGTGGCTTTGTCACTTTCTTCCAATCTCTGCTCTGATCTGTCACCATGTCATATCAAGGAGTCCTTCATGGTCTACCTATCTAAAATAGTAACATCCTTGGGGCACCTGGGTGGCTCATTTGGTTGAGCATCTGATTCTTGATTTCAGCTCAGGTCATGATCTCAGGGTTGTGAGTTCAAGCCCCGTGTTGGGCTCAGCAGGGAGTCTTCTTCCCCTCTCTACCCCCAACCCCGCTCCCTGCCCCTCCCCTGGCTTGTGCCCTCTCTCTAAAATAAATAAATAAATCCTTAAAAATAGTAACATCCTCCATTGCCTTGCTTTATAGTAGCTCCACCCCTTACCCGCAAAGGATATGTTCCGATACCTTCAATAGAAGCCTAAAACCACAGATAGTACTGAACCCTGTATATACAATGTTTTTCCTATGCATATATACTTATGATAAAGTTTAGTTTATAAATTAGGCACAGTAAGAGATTAACAACAATAAAGAATAATAAAAGAACAATTATAACAATATACTATAATAAAAGTTATACAAATGTGGTCTTTCTCAAAATATCTTATTGTACTGTATTCACCTTTCTTATGATGATGTGAGCTGATAAAATGCCTACGTGATGAGGTGAAGTAAGGGGAATGATGTAGGCGCAGTGATGTAGTATTACGCTGCTGTTGACCTGCTGATGATGTGTCAGGAGGATCTTCTGCTATTGGACCACAGTTGACCACGGGTAACTAAAACTACAGAAAGCAAAACCGTGGATAAGGGGGGACTGTTGTATTTCTCCACCCTTCTGTATTTAAACAACTTCACTGAAGTATTATTGACATGCCATAAAATGCACATATTAAAAGTGTA